>NC_139994.1:938969-978969 GCF_964263955.1 Coregonus lavaretus
AAAAAAAAAAAAAATATTGTGCTGTTGGTGAGTTTAGCTGGGGAAATGGCGCCGTCTGTTGGTGAGTTTAGCTGGGAAAATGGCGCCGTCTGTTGGTGAGTTTAGCTGGGGAAATGGCGCCGTCTGTTGGTGAGTTTAGCTGGGGAAATGGCGCCGTCTGTTGGTGAGTTTAGCTGGGGAAATGGCGCCGTCTGTTGGTGAGTTTAGCTGGGGAAATGGCGCCGTCTGTTGGTGAGTTTAGCTGGGGAAATGGCGCCGTCTGTTGGTGAGTTTAGCTGGGGAAATGGCGCCGTCTGTTGGTGAGTTTAGCTGGGGAAATGGCGCCGTCTGTTGGTGAGTTTAGCTGGGGAAATGGCGCCGTCTGTTGGTGAGTTTAGCTGGGGAAATGGAACTGGTGCTCTAGACGGCTGCCTAATCCTGCCTGATGGGTCCTGATCATACAATTACATTTACAATCCCTATTCATTCAATAGCATCTCTGTGGGCCTAGTCATAAAGATGTCATTTAACTTTTAAAATATATTACCTTTTACTGTGGCATAAACACAACCAGCATTGATGTTTTTATCTGATTTACCAAACAAATCACTTAAAAAGATCTCCTTTGCACAGCAACCCGCGCACATTCACCCGACATATTTCCAGCCTCCAAAAAAAATGGTGAATGGAAAGAGACATCTGTTACACAAAACACCAAAAAGTGCAATGACATTTGGCGATTGCCAATATAGGTCAGAATTATTGCCTCCACTGCTGTGGTTTCGGCCACTCATCTCTGCCTTGGCAAAATGTTAAGTGTTCTCGTTGAACCACATGGCATTTTGGAGCAACGGCCTACCACCCGTTTTCAAGCCCATCCGCCGAGGTTTCATCCCTCTGACATACGCTAATGTTAAATAATGGTGTAATAGCCTACAGTTTCCTCGACATTTTGTTTTCATTACTGTGAGAGGCTTTTTTAAAATGTTTTACCCCACTATTTATTTTGCTGTAACGGCGTACTGGACCGCCTTACATTCACCCCTGGGTGAGACAGAGAGGGATGAATGAAGGGGAATAGGAGGAGGGAGAGAACGTTGAGGGAAAGGTATAAAAACCGCCTCTGGAATGAAACGACACACCAACCTTGACAAAGTAGAGCGGCCGTGGTTTGTCTTTCTGAGCAGGGGTGATGGAGGAGAGGACTCTGTGGATGTCGGTCGTCCCCCACACCGTGGAGCCCAGTAGAGAGGGAGAGGAGCGAACACACACACGCAGCACGTCCAACAGGTCCCTCACACGGGCCTGGAACAGCTGGAGGAAGAGATCACACACACTGACAGCAAGACAGATACACACCAGAGAGAAACACACACACACACTTATGGAAACACTTATTTTTAAAAAGGGCCAAAGTCGTACCCTTGTTTTGGCGTCAGCCCCTATGACCCGTGTGATGGGTCTCATGCCGTCGGTCTTCGGGATGAAGCGGAGGCGAGAGGTGACGGTGGTTTTGGGGAGCGACATCACCTGGGCCAGGGTCAACTCTGACATCTGTCCTTTAGAGAGGTGACCCCTGGGAACAAGGTCATAATAGTTAGTAGACGTTGACCACAGAGTTAGAGGAGACAGAGAGAGAGACAGAGGAGACAGAGAGAGGTACAGACAGAGGAGACAGAGAGAGAGACAGAGAGACAGAGAGACAGAGAGAGAGAGAGAGAGAGAGCGACACAGAGAGACAGAGAGAGAGAGAGAGAGAGAGAGACAGAGAGAGAGAGAGCGCGAGTGGGGGGGGGGGGGTTTGTGTAAGTCTGAGTGACTCTAGCACGGAGTGCTGTGTGTATGACAGTATGATCATGCTCGTACATGTGTAACTGTGTATAATACCTGAAAGCCAACTCCTGCAGCTTGGCCCAGACCTGGTATCTGTAGAAGCGCAGTGCGTTCTTCTGTCCCATGCTTTCTGTGACGTAGAACATGGCTCTCACCAGACCTAGCACGTAGCCATCCAGCAGCCAAGCCAGGAGCTGGCCAAGCAGCCGCGTCCGATACGACAGCTCACTGGGCGGGCAGCAGCCTGGGGACAAGGGGTTAGAATGAGTGGAAATAATAACGTAACAGATGTAATGGAAGCTGGATGGAGAAGGAGAGAGATTGGGTAAAGTTGGGTGAAGAAGAGGGAGTGGGTAAGAGAGGTGAGTGAGTACTGGAAGGTGAGTAGGAGATGGGGTAAAGTTAAGAGTCTGGCAAAGTGGAACTCACCGGTCTTGCTGATCTTCAGCCAATCACAGTCGTTCACCTTCATCTTCCACATCAGCTCAGCCAATGAGATCCTCTCAAACTTGCCCATGGACAGGAAGTTCCTGACTCGGGACAGGAAGTTTAATCGGTTGTGGTCCGACCCCCAGAGCTCCAGGGGGACCACCATGGAGAGGCACTCTCTGACAAAGAGGTACACCCGGTGAAGTGCAGTGTGCTGGGACAGGAGCGCGGCGCTATCCCCCTCTCCATCTCCCAACCGTGGACAAACCCTCTGCAGTATCTTAGAATAGGGACAACTCCTGTGTCGACGTAACAGCTGACTAAACCAGGGCACCATGTTGAAAAACCTTCTGGGAAGTCTCTTAGTCTTCCTCTCTGTTCCGTTCAGATAGGCCACGCCTTCAAAGAACACCAGTCTCACTAAGTCCCGCCCCTGCAGACGCCTGGGCCCCTCATCCCCACCTTTCCTCTTCCTGTTTAGCAGGAAGCTGCGCATGCCCCGCCCCCCGTAGAGCATGCCCAGGGTGCGGATGAAGCACTGGGAGGGGGGGAGTGGCGGGAACAACCCTGATCTCCAACTAGGACCCCCCTCTATATGGACGGTGGCTGATACGGGTGCCTCGACGGGTATTTTGGCTCCAGACTTTTCTTCTACTGGTCTTTGGACTACAGCCGGTGTTTCCGCTGGCCTTCTACGTCCTGTTTTCATTGATATCTGCTCACCATGACCAGCGGGGACCTGCATAGAGCTCTCTGTGGGTTCTATGATGAGCATCACAGCCTCCACTGGTCTTTCACCTCCAGCCATTTGCTCCAATGGCTTCCTGAGTTGTTCCATTTCTACTGACACCTGTAGGCTCTGTGTGGGTCCCTTCGTGAGAGAAATAACCTCCACTGGTCGCTTGACCCCATTTGTTTCCAGTGTTCTGAGCTTACCATCGCTAGTCCCACTGGAGACTGTCGAAGCTTCCCTTTGAGTGCATTTCCTTTTTCCAGGCAAACACCCCTCTCCTTCCTCCTTCTCTCCTTCCTCCTCCTCCTCATCTCTCTTCCTCTTCCCACCCAAACTCGCCTCTTCTCCCTTCTTCCTTTTCCCAGTGGCTCCACCTCCATCCCTTCTCCTCCTTTTTCTCATATCAGAACCCTGAAATTCCCATCCCCTATTTCCCCACTCCTTGCTACTCCTGGCGTTCCCAGTAGTAGCATTCCGATTGTATCCCAGGTGGAACCTTGATATGCCCGTTGACGTGGAAACGCGGTCGTACACAGGCACGCCGCACACCTGGAACGCGGACGACGGTGGCACCGTGACGAACACAGAACAGCTCTCCAGGAGGTACTTGGTGACGTCCGTGCCGAGGCGCTGGCAGATCCTCTTCCATAGGTCGCTACCGTGGACGTACGCGGCACTCTGAGTGACCTCGCCGTGGAACTTAAACTGGTCGGCGTCGCGGTCCTGGAACGCGGAGGGGTAACCGTAACCGTGAGCCAAGACATTCCTTTTCTTCTTCCTCTTGATGTTGTTCAACACGAACGCCAACAGCTCAGGCACGGTGCTGATCTAAGGATGACATGTAGTCAATACATCAACATTACAGGCACGGTGCTGATCTAAGGATGACACGTAGTCAATACGTCAACATTACAGGCACGGTGCTGATCTAAGGATGACACGTAGTCAATACGTCAACATTACAGGCACGGTGCTGATCTAAGGATGACACGTAGTCAATACGTCAACATTACAGGCACGGTGCTGATCTAAGGATGACACGTAGTCAATACGTCAACATTACAGGCACGGTGCTGATCTAAGGATGACACGTAGTCAATACGTCAACATTACAGGCACAGTGCTGATCTAAGGATGACACGTAGTCAATACGTCAACATTACAGGCACGGTGCTGATCTAAGGATGACATGTAGTCAATACGTCAACATTACAGGCACGGTGCTGATCTAAGGATGACACGTAGTCAATACATCAACATTACAGGCACGGTGCTGATCTAAGGATGACACGTAGTCAATACATCAACATTACAGGCACGGTGCTGATCTAAGGATGACACGTAGTCAATACATCAACATTACAGGCACGGTGCTGATCTATGGATGACACGTAGTCAATACATCAACATTACAGGCACAGTGCTGATCTAAGGATGACACGTAGTCAATACATCAACATTACAGGCACGGTGCTGATCTATGGATGACACGTAGTCAATACATCAACATTACAGGCACAGTGCTGATCTAAGGATGACACGTAGTCAATACATCAACATTACAGGCACGGTGCTGATCTAAGGATGACATGTAGTCAATACGTCAACATTACAGGCACGGTGCTGATCTAAGGATGACACGTAGTCAATACGTCAACATTACAGGCACGGTGCTGATCTATGGATGACACGTAGTCAATACGTCAACATTACAGGCACGGTGCTGATCTATGGATGACACGTAGTCAATACATCAACATTACAGGCACGGTGCTGATCTATGGATGACACGTAGTCAATACATCAACATTACAGGCACAGTGCTGATCTAAGGATGACATGTAGTCAATACATCAACATTACAGGCACGGTGCTGATCTAAGGATGACATGTAGTCAATACATCAACATTACAGGCACGGTGCTGATCTAAGGATGACATGTAGTCAATACATCAACATTACAGGCACGGTGCTGATCTAAGGATGACACGTAGTCAATACGTCAACATTACAGGCACGGTGCTGATCTAAGGATGACACGTAGTCAATACGTCAACATTACAGGCACGGTGCTGATCTAAGGATGACATGTAGTCAATACGTCAACATTACAGGCACGGTGCTGATCTAAGGATGACACGTAGTCAATACATCAACATTACCCCCCCCCCATCAATCTACACACAATACCCCATAACGACAAAGCAAAAACAGGTTTTTTAGAATTTTTTGCAAATGTATTAAACATTTTAAACTGAAATATCAAATTTACATAAGTATTCAGACCCTTTACTCAGTACTTTGTTGAAGCACCTTTGGCAGCGATTAAAGCCTAGAGTTTTCTTGGGTATGACGCTACAAGCTTGGCATAGCTGTATTTGGGGAGTTTCTCCCATTCTTCTCTGCAGATCGTCTCAAGCTCTGTCAGGTTGGATGCACAGCTATTTTCAGTTCTCTCCAGAGATGTTCGATCGGGTTCAAGTCCGGGCTCTGGCTGGGCCACTCAAGGACATTCAGAGACTTGTCCAGAAGCCACTCCTGCGTTGCCTTGGCTGTGTGCTTAGAGTCGTTGTCCTGTTGGAAGGTGAACCGTTGCCCCAGTCTGAGGTCCTGAGCAGGTTTTCATCAAGGATCTCTCTGTACTTTGCTCAGTTATCTTTCCCTCGATCCTGACTAGTCTCCCAGTCCCTGCCGCTGAAAAACATCCCCACAGCATGATGCTGCCACCACCATGCTTCACCGTAGGGATGGTCTTGGTGGTTCCAAACTTCTTTCATTTAAAAATGATGGAGGCCACGCTGTTCTTGGCGACCTTCAATGCTGCAGAAATTATTTAGTACCCTTCCCCAGATCTGTGCCTCGACACAATCCTGTCTCGGTGCTCTACTGACAATTCCTTCGACCTCATGGCTTGGGTTTTGCTCTGACATGCACTGTCAACTGTAGGACCTTATATAGACAGGTGTGTGCCTTTCCAAATCATGTCCAATCAATTGAATTTACCACAGGTGAGCTTAAGTTCGAGTCTAGCAAAGGGTCTGAATACTTATGTAACTAAGGTATTTCTGTTTATTTTTAATACATTTGCTAAAATTTCTAAAAACCTGTTTTTGCTTTGTCATTATGGGGTATTGCGTGTAGATTGGTGAGGATTTTTTGTTTTGTTATCCATTTTAGAATAAGACTAATGTAACAAAATGTGGAAAAAGTCAATGGGTCTGAATACTTTCCGAATGTCCATCCTGGTGATCTAAGAATGACGTAGTCAATACATCAACATAACAGGCACAATGTAGTCCCCTGTAGCTCAGGTGGTAGAGCATGGCGCTTGCAACGCCAGGGTTGTGGGTTCGTTTCCCACGGGGGGCCAGTATAAAAAATGTATGCATTCACTAACTGTAAGTCGCTCTGGATAAGAGCGTCTGCTAAATGACTAAAATGTAAATGTGAAATGTGTGTGTCTTGCTAGCTGTCTCTGCACTGTTTGTGCATTTTAATCCATGGCTTCTGGGGTCAAACGTAGCAGTGCAAAACAATACAAAGCATCTTTCTTCATCTCAAATGTCAATTCAAAACGTTGCATTTTATCGCAAATATTTAGCTAAGTAAAAAGTCGGCTACTCCGTGACGTTAGCTAGCTAGGCTATGCTTTAGTTCTGTAGCTAGCTAACTACACGTTTACCTGATTGCAGCTGGGGACGGTCTGTAGAGTTTTATCCGTACAGACAAACACTCCTCGGACAAACGATATGAAGCGGTTTGTATCTGTCGGTTCGATGAGCACCGCTCTCTGTCCCTCTCTGAAGACAGTCCCGTCCCCGAACTCCTCCAGAGTCTGGACATGCGGATACAGAGAGTAGAGCATGCCGAGCACACGTGTCATATCGCCACCGGGCATTTTCAACGGACATACTAGTTACTTACTACCTCGTAGTGAATCTGGATTGTTGTGCCCATTTAATGTGCTCTGTTTCTGTCCGTCACTGTGTAGCTATCTTGTTTTTCTATTGTGTCTGAATCCTACAACCGGCGAGACACCGTTAATGTGTGTTTGTGGGTCCCACTTTCAGGCGCTCAACGAATCAGAAGCTAGCTAACGTCCAAATCAAGGTTTATTGGTCGCGTAGACCGTTTAGCAGATGTTATAGCGGGTGTAGAGAAATGCTTATGTTACCAACTCCTAACAATGCAGTAAAATGTTAAACAAGTACACAAAAATAATTAACTAGAAATCAAGAAATGTCGGAACGAATCCAATTAACAACCCAAATTGCATTCTCCTTAAACCCCGGAAGCAGCCATTCAACTTGCCGTTCACCAACTTAATGACAAAATACGTTCGGTACTTACCAAAGAATGGAGTTTCGCTGAGCAACTATCTTCATTACTGCCGTAACTGGTACTTAATTCCAAAAAAGGTCTGAATAAAAGTTACATGCAACCGAAAAAAAATATTGTCTGGAAATAATCAAAGTATTGTTTTTGACCAAGTGCCCATGCGCCAAATCCACCACATCTGGACCTCCAATAAAATCACTCTGGAAATATGCAATCACTGTAAAACCGTTCCCTATATGGTCTACTCAATATACTTTCATTAAATATGATGGGATTCCGTGTAGCGCAGTGATACAACAGATAGATATGATGTCCATACACTGTTGTAGGTGATACAATTCTTCCTGCTGTTGGATCAGCCGACCTGAGCAGTAATTAGTTATTTTTTATTAGAGATGCAGAAGATGTGGATTTTGCACATGCGCACTTGCTCAAAAACAATACGTTATTTGCAGACAAGGCATTTTTTTTCGGTTGCATGTAACTTTTTATTTACACCTTTGTTGGAAGTACATACTGGACATATCCACAGGTAGTAGGGATGCAGCACCCCCTGAATTTAAAATAATTAAGGTTTCCCCAGCAACCCAACCCCCGGTAAATAAAATAAAATAAAAAAATATTGCAGCACCCCGACCCCTAAACTACTTCCCACGGCTATGATACTGGCCATTACAAAAAAAGTTGGTGAATGGCAAACCATGATAGTTGTTGCAGCTTTAGATCTTCCCCCTATTCTACATTTCAAAAGGGATATTTCCATCTCTGTCCATGAAACCTCTCATATGTGGTGTGAGCATTTTTTTTTAGAATCGCATTCTGGAACATGTGCGAGTAGAACAACTGCCGTGTGCACGTCGCTGCACATATAAAATGTGAAGAATTAATAGTTTATCAACATTAAGCTAAACATTGTGATCTGTTCAGCCTTATTAATTCTTCACTACTTGGATACGCATCATGGAGATTAAGTATACCCCAATGCCCACTGTAAAATAAGAAGGGATAAAGCGCTTACCTGCATATACCCTCCCGAGTACCGCAGCGTTGTAAGGCGCTACATCTCAGTGCTAGAGGCGTCACTACAGACCCTGGTTCGATTCCAGGCTCTATGACAATCCTGCCGTGATTGGGAGTCCCAGCATTGTCCGAGTTTGGCCGTCATTGTAAATAAGATTTTGTTCTTTATTCTTAACTGGTTAAATAAATAAAAATACACCACTGAGCAAGTTGAATGGCTACTTCCTGGGTTTAAATGATATTCAACATGTCCTGAAAGCCCCAACTCTGGCTGCTATCTATCTCATGAGTTTACACAAGATATACTAAGAATGATATGTACAGTAGTAGAAACAATTAGACTGAACTATGTCAAGAATCCAGTATATATAAACAGTGTGACTAAAATACAATGTACAGTAGTAGAAATATTAGAATGAGCTATGTCGACAATACAGTATTTAAATACACATAACAAAACGCCATGGCAAAATGGATAGTAATATACAGTGCCTTGCAAAAGTATTCACCCCCCTTGGCGTTTTTCCTATTTTGTTGCAATTACAACCTGTAATTTAAATGGATTTTTATTTGGATTTCATGAAATTAAGTTGAATAAAAAATAATAATAACGGAAAAGTGCTGCATGCATATGTAATAATATAATATATGTATTCACCCCCTTTGCTATGAAGCCCCTAAATAAGATATGGTGCAACCAATTACCTTCAGAAGTCATATAATTAGTTAAATAAAAGTCCACCTGTGTGCAATCTAAGTGTCACATGATCTGTCACATGATCTCAGTATAATTTATATACACCTGTTCTGAAAGGCCCCAGAGTCTGCAACACCACTAAGCAAGCGGCACTATGAAGACCAAGGAGCTCTCCAAACAGGTCAGGGACAAAGTTGTGGAGAAGTACAAATCAGGGTTGGCTTATAAAAAAATATCAGAAACTTTGAACATCCCACGGAGCACCATTAAATCCGTTATAATTTTTTTGGGAAAGAATATGGCACCACAACAAACCTGCCAAGAGAGGGCACGCCACCAAAACTCACGGACCAGGCAAGGAGTGCATTAATCAGAGGCAACAAAGAGACCAAAGATAACCCTGAAGGAGCTGCAAAGCTCCACAGCGGAGATTGGAGTATCTGTCCATAGGACCACTTTAAGCCATACACGCCACAGAGCTGGACATTACGGAAGAGTGGCCAGAAAAAAGCCATTGCTTAAAGAAAAAAATAAGCCAACACGTTTGGTGTTCACCAAAAGGCATGTGGCAGACTCCCCAAACATATGGAAGAAGGTACTCTGGTCAGATGAGACTAAAATTTAGCTTATTTTGTATTTTTTACCCCCTTTTTCTCCCCAATTTCGTGGTATCCTATTGGTAGTTACCGTCTTGTCTCATCGCTGCAACTCCCGTACGGACACGGGAGAGGCGAAGGTCGAGTCGTGCGTCCTCCGAAACACAACCCAACCTAGCCGCACTGCTTCTTGACACGCTTAACCCGGAAGCCTGCCGCACCAATGTGCCCCAAGAGACTTGCAGCTGTAATTGCTGCAAAAAATGGCTCTACAAAGTAAATGACTTTGGGGGGGTGAATAGTTATGCACGCTCAATTTCTGTTTTTTCTGTCTTATTTCTTGTTTGTTAAACAAACAAAAAATATTTTTGCATCTTCAAAGTGGTAGGCATGTTGTGTAAATCAAATGATACAAACCCCCCCCCCCCAAAATCCATTTTAATTCCAGGTTGTAAGGCAACAAAACACCCATAACTTGGTTTAAAAATGCTATGCGTAGCAAAAATACCACCAACCATAATTAAAACCCACTTATTTTTATTTTAAAATAGCAAAACAGTAGCCCATTTGAGTTCCTGGTGCAGTAGTCCCACTATGATCACGTGTCTTACATTCTCCTCCTCCATTTAAAAAGGAAACATTTCAACCACATGGCCAAGGAACTATTACCAGGAACACCATCTTGGTTGAAACGTGATGTGGCATCATTCAGAATCCATTTGATCGATTTTTATCAGTAGAAACTAGTCAGATCAGCGATTACACATCAAGGATGGGGGAAGATTCTGTAAATAAGTGTTGTTGTTTTTTTTACTCATCAAAAAGGGTTCAGAGACATTCAGTCCAGGTCTTTCCCATCAGGTCAGTTAAAGGAAAGGAGACAACCCATTTTGCAGATGTCCACGGTGGGCTCAGACCACCAGCATATCAACAGGGGGAGGTCTGAGTGGTATCTGCCCCAGGGTGAACCTCTTCCCTCCAAACTCCTTCAGCTCCTCTTCACTCAGCTGGCTCTTGGCGGTGAAGAGACTGTCTGTTGGGGCCATACCCCCAAACCCTCCACTCGCCTGTCCAAAACCACTTGCAGCCACTGGCACCGCACTCCCGAAACCACTCCCTCCAAATCCTCCTCCTCCTCCTCCACCGGTGTTCGTCGAGGCGAAGCTAAACCCGGACGGAGAGGCAGGAGCTCCGAAACCGGCAGAGGTCGGCTCCTTGGTGGTGGCAAAGGAGAAACCTGCTGCCGAGGGAGCAGTGGTGGCTGTAGAGCCGATCCCAGTGGGAGGTTGTGCGACGGCTGCCACAGCACTGCCCAAACCAGAAGCTGCACCCAGCGCAGCAAAGCTGAAATTGATGGCACCCGTGGTGTCCTGGACTGGGGCCTGGGCCGGCACTCCGAAACCTAGGGAGAGTCCAGGGTTAGATTGAGAGAAGTACCAGAGATATATCATCCTACTAGCCTACTGTCCTTGTTTCAGGCACAAACAGTGGCGCTCTCTCATGGAAACCTTATGTTCAACATGGGAAAGAGGAGGATTAGGAACGCAAGTAAATATTTAAAAGACCAACTGCATGTCCCACTAACTATCTTAGCCATTCAACATAGGAGATACAGAGGGTCTTATCCAGTCAACACAGGAGTTACAGAGGGTCTTATCCAGTCAACACAGGAGTTACAGAGGGTCTTATCCAGTCAACATAGGAGTTACAGAGGGTCTTATCCAGTCAACATAGGAGTTAGAGGGTCTTATCCAGTCAACATAGGAGTTACAGAGGGTCTTATCCAGTCAACACAGGAGTTACAGAGGGTCTTATCCAGTCAACACAGGAGTTACAGAGGGTCTTATCCAGTCAACATAGGAGATACAGAGGGTCTTATCCAGTCAACACAGGAGTTACAGAGGGTCTTATCCAGTCAACATAGGAGTTAGAGGGTCTTATCCAGTCAACATAGGAGATACAGAGGGTCTTATCCAGTCAACACAGGAGTTACAGAGGGTCTTATCCAGTCATAGGAGTTAGAGGGTCTTATCCAGTCAACATAGGAGTTAGAGGGTCTTATCCAGTCAACATAGGAGTTACAGAGGGTCTTATCCAGTCAACACAGGAGTTACAGAGGGTCTTATCCAGTCATAGGAGTTACAGAGGGTCTTATCCAGTCAACATAGGAGATACAGAGGGTCTTATCCAGTCATAGGAGTTACAGAGGGTCTTATCCAGTCAACAGAGGAGTTACAGAGGGTCTTATCCAGTCAACATAGGAGTTACAGAGGGTCTTATCCAGTCAACACAGGAGTTACAGAGGGTCTTATCCAGTCAACAGAGGAGTTACAGAGGGTCTTATCCAGTCAACATATCAGATCTTTACCTGCTCCAAAGCCTGATGGTGCTGAGGACCCAAAGCCGGTAACTGGTGTCGACCCAAAACCTCCAGACGCTGCCTGTGGTGCTGGGTTGTCCAGCTCTGCAAGCTGGGAGAGAGGAGATCGGATTACTCAGCAAAAAAAAGAAATGTCCCCTCACTGTCAACTGCGTTTATTTTCAGCAAACTTAACATGTGTAAATATTTGTATGAACATAACAAGATTCAACAACTGAGACAAACTGAACTAGTTCCACAGACATGTGACGAACAGAAATTGAATAATGTGTCCCTGAATAAAGGGGTGGTCAAAATCAAAAGTAACAGTCAGTATCTGGTGTGGCCACCAGCTGCATTAAGCACTGCAGTGCATCTCCTCCTCATGGACTGCACCAGATTTGCCAGTTCTTGCTGTGAGATGTTACCCCACTCTTCCACCAAGGCACCTGCATGTTCCCTGACATTTCTGGGGGGAATGGCCATAGCCCTCACCCTCGATCCAACAGGTCCCAGACGTGCTCAATGGGATTGAGATCCGGGCTCTTCGCTGGCCATGGCAGAACACTGACATTCCTGTCTTGCAGGAAATCACGCACAGAACGAGCAGTATAGCTGGTGGCATTGTCATGCTGGAGGGTCATGTCAGGATGAGCCTGCAGGAAGGGTACCACATGAGGGAGGAGGATGTCTTCCCTGTAACACACAGCGTTGAGATTGCCTGCAATGACAACAAGCTCAGTCCGATGATGCTGTGACACACCGCCCCAGACCATGACGGACCCTCCACCTCCAAATCGATCCCGCTCCAGAGTACAGGCCTCTGTGTAACGCTCATTCCTTCGACAAACGCGAATCCGACCATCACCCCCGGTGAGACAAAACCGCAACTCGTCAGTGTAGAGCACTTTTTGCCAGTCCTGTCTGGTCCAGTGACGGAGGGTTTGTGTCCATAGGCGACGTTGTTGCCGTTGATGTCTGGTGAGGACCTGCCTTACAACAGGCCTACAAGCCCTCAGTCCAGCCTCTCTCAGCCTATTGCGGACAGTCTGAGCACTGATGGAGGGATTGTACGTTCCTGGTGTAACTCGGGCAGTTGTTCTTGCCATCCTGTACCTGTCCCACAGGTGTGATGTTCGGATGTACCGATTCTGTGCAGGTGTTGTTACACATGGTCTGCCACTGCGTGGACGATCAGCTGTCCGTCCTGTCTCCCTGTAGCGCTGCCTTAGGCGTCTCACAGTATGGACATTGCAATTTATTGCCCTGGCCACATCTGCACGTTCACGCAGATGAGCAGGGACCCTGGGCATCTTTCTTTTGGTGTTTTTCAGTCAGTAGAAAGGCCTCTTTAGTGTCCTAAGTTTTCATTACTGTGACCTTAATTGCCTACCGTCTGTAAGCTGTTAGTGTCTTAACGACCGTTCCACAGGTGCATGTTCATTAATTGTTTATGGTTCATTGAACAAGCATGGGAAACAGTGTTTAAACCCTTTACAATTAAGATCTGTGAAGTTATTTGGATTTTTACGAATTATCTTTGAAAGACAGGGTCCTGAAAAAGGGACGTTTCTTTTTTTGCTGAATTTATATGGCTTTCTATTTTTCTTGTCGTATTACTACAGAAAGAAGTGTGTGTGTGTGTGTGTGTGTGTGTGTGTCACCATAGCGACTCTGGTGTTGCCACTCATAGCCCTCAGCTCCTGGACTCTGCTTCTCCATTGGTTGACCAGCTGATTGATGACGTTAGCCTACAGACACAAGGAAGGCTGCTGTTAGTACTGATTGAAATTCATTTCTCAGCAAATAAAAAAGACATACAGACAACATGGATGTAATGGCAATATTCTCTGGAATCACTGTCCTTATGTTAGAAGCAATTAATTTAACCCCGTAAACTTCGCACTGCGGCTGCTCCAGCCACTCCTACATCACGTGTGTGTATATCCGAGGGGTTGGGTAAAAGCAGAAGAGAAAATGTCTGTCTCATATGGATCAATAAAGTATTCTTCTTCATTACATTGAATCCCAGTGCAGATGGCTTCATGTTATACTTTGTTAATGCAGATAAAGGGATATGCATGTGATTCTACTCACATATCCCTGCAGGTCTCCAGACGGCTTGGCGTTGTAATACTCCAGTCTCAGCTCCTCTGGAGAGAGCTCTGTAAACCCTGCACAGAGGAGAAGATAGGGTTCAATGCCATCCAGTAAAAAATCACAGCCAATCTAATATAGCCTACTACTACATCGAGATCTATCCAAGATGTTCCTTCCATCCCAACTGAGGTAATGGTTAACCAAACAACTGTGAGTGTGTGGCAGTGGGAAACTAACCGGACCATTCTATAGAGCAGGGTTCTTCAATTCCGGTCCTGAAAGGGCAGAGACACCTCTGTTTTTCATCCTCTCCTTCTAATCAGGGGCTAATTCAGACCTGGGACACCAGGTGATTGCAATTAACTACCAGGTAGAAATAAAAAACAGAAGTGTTTCGACCCTCCAGGACCGGAATTGAAGAACCCTGCTATAGAGGGACAGACCAAAGCTAAGAAGTTCTCTTACCTGAGATGGTTGCTTTAAGGACAGAGTAACAGGAGAAAAGCCACTGGCCTGAAGTCTCCCAGATCTCCATATCCTTCTGGATGGTCTCCCTGGTGAGGAGAGAAGACATTCTAATAACTGGCTATTACATTTACAGACTACTTTGTCCGGGACTAATTGTGTGTGTGTGTGTGTCAATTCTGAATAGCATTGAGGAAACTGTTTCCACCCGAGCAGTCACTGGACTTACAGGTGTTTCTCATTGTCATCTTCTTCCCTCCCAGCCTTGTCGAAGCTGCTTTGAGTGTTTAAGGCAGAAAATCTGTTTTGGTTTGGAGAGGAGGCTGCGAAACTGAAGTTGGAGCTCTTGACTTGGGTGTCCCTTCCTCCTCCTCCTCCTCCTCCTCCTCCTCCTGGACCCCAGTTGTTGCCCCCACCTCCCCCTCCTCTTCCTCCTGGACCCCAGTTGTTGCCCCCACCTCCCCCTCCTCTTCCTCCTCCTCCCCCCCAGTCATCCCCACCCTGCTGGGAGGAGAAGGACGACGGCTGGACGTAGTTTCCTCCTCCAGACCTCTGAGCTGGGTTCACCCACACTCTGTTCCCAAACCCTGAAAACAGGACATTCAAGGATTAGACTACCTAAATATTGGATGGGAGAAATGTGTTGCTAGGCTGCATGACGTGATGACCCACTTTCAATTAATTGGCTTGAATAGCCCATTTGTTGTTGTTTTACTACATAACCTTTGCTTAAGGTTTACTGCAAGAGTAATCTCAACAGCCCAGAGCCAAACCTTACCAGAAGATTTACAGCCCAGAGCCAATCCTTGCCTGAAGGTTTACAGCCCAGAGCCAAACCTTACCAGAAGGTTTACAGCCCAGAGCCAAACCTTACCAGAAGATTTACAGCCCAGAGCCAATCCTGCCTGATGGTTTACAGCCCAGAGCCAAACCTTGCCTGAAGGTTTACAGCCCAGAGCCAAACCTTACCAGAAGGTTTGCAGCCCAGAGCCAAACCTGCCTGAAGGTTTACAGCCCAGAGCCAAACTGCCTGAAGGTTTACAGCCCAGAGCCAAACCTTACCAGAAGGTTTACAGCCCAGAGTCAAACCTGCCTGAAGGTTTACAGCCCAGAGCCAAACCTGCCTGAAGGCTCTGACCAGCTACTGGATGTGGTTCTGGGGGAGAGTCAACACCCCCTCCTCTGCAATCTGACCGCCCAAAATAACCCCCCCCCCCCCCCTTCCGAAATTCAAAAGACGGTGCAACCCCGCGATATCGTGATTGGTCCAAATAAATCAGTGAAGCAAATAGGTACACATTTTCCACATAACCATTCTCTAATCTCACGGCCGTAACATTTTGTAACGGAGGTATCAAGCAGAGACTACTAGAAAGAGAAGTAGCTAGCTAGGCTAAGAAGGAGACAAACAAACAAACGTGTTGTAGCCAAGGTTGTAGCTATTAGCTAGTGATGTGAAAACCGAGGCGTTCTTAACCCTTTGGGGCTTTTACCAAATTGTGCCGGAAAAAAAAAACGATTCAATACGCTGAGATTTTAACACAATGCACATTAGAGACATCTGCTGGTCAGCAATAAATATCAGCACGCTTGATGTTTATATAGACTTGGATGGGTATGAGTGTTGGTTAGATTGTTAGAATCCTCCTTACCCTTTTTGCCTCCAGGTTCACAATTCAAAAACGGTGAATCCGTGGTATTATTTAGGAATGCTGAAGACAAAAGATTATCATAGGCTACACTAAATAAAATAAATTATTTGAACAACAATGCCAATGGGAAAATAGTGTGGTTTCACAGAAAATAATTTTTCAACCATAGACAGGATTTGATATTGTGCCTATGCTGGTGTCTGAGTCTAAATCCCTGTCCCTGTCGGTTGAGCTACCGTTCAGGTGCTACACACTGGAAACATCTACATTTGAGGTTGGTGTGTGAAAGCAACTTTGCATCAAAGAAAGCACTGGCACCAAGGCGAAATCAGTGGGATCTCGCATTTTGCAACACACGGTTTGAAAAAGCACTTGATCAAAATGAAGCTTTGGGGGTCATTGATGACGTGGTAATGCTACTTTGAAACCATCTATGCTTTGAAACGAGCAACCTAGATTTTTTTTAACAAACAAAACATTTATAAAAGACAGTGGCTCCATTGCATGATTAAGGATGTTAAATAAATAAAAATATACAGCCTACGCTTATCGAAACTCAATTTCACAGGTTAGAAATACAATGTAGCCAGTGTTTTAAAGAAAACGTAACAAAAAGGTGGAGCGATCTTTCCAACTGCTTAGAAGGTGAAATATCTAGATAAAACCAAAAAGCTTCCAGCAGAGGTCGGCGCCTGTCAGTTAAGGGATTTTGGATTGTAATGGTGACAGAACTACGTGAGTTTGTATTTTGAATTTTGTGGTCGCACACTGAAATTTGTGGTTGCAAGTACGATTCGCAAATGTGTAATTTTAATTTTGCAAGCTTGTATAATGATGTGTGAAAGATTTAACAACGGTCGCAAACTTGTAACTTGACATTTGAATATATTAAACAAGATTTGCAAGCATAATTTATTTTCAGAATTATTACAAATCCATTTACGAGTATGAATATTCTGCTGTGAATCAAAAATAAACGTGCAAATTTTGACTCTGCACACACTGAGTTCAGTCACTGTTGTCACGTTACCAAGAGATTCGTAAGCTTGTAGAAAGAGATTCACAAGTAAAAATGAGATTCAAAATTGCCATCGATAAAATGCAATTGTGTTCGATGTCCGTGGCTTATGCCTGCCTGCCCATACCATAACCCCACCGCCACCATGGGGCACTGTGTTCACAACTCTGACATCAGCAAACCGCTCGCCCACACGACACCGTACACGCGGACTGGCTGTCATGGTTACACGTGGACTGCGGTTGTGATACCGGTTGGACGTACTGCAAAAATCTCTAAAACAACATTGAGGCGGCTTAAAAAAAAGGAACATTAAATTATCTGGTAACAGCTCTGGTGGACATTTCTGCTGTCATCATCCCGATTACACACTCCCTCAAAACTTGAGACAAATGTGGAATTGTGTTGTGTGACGAAACAGCAATTTTTAAAAGTGGCCTTTAATTGTCACCAGCACAAGGTGCACCTGTGTAATGATCATGCTGTTTAAATCAGCTTCTTGATATGCCACACTTGTCAGGTGGATGGATTATCTTGGCAAAGGAGAATTGCTCACTAACAAATTTGTTAGAACACAAAAGCTGCCAGAACACCACAGGACCCTAGAGGCATTACAGTCAATGATCACTGGAAAGCAGTAAGCTGACAGAACACCACAGGACCCTAGAGGTATTACAGTCAATGATCACGGGAAAGCAGTAAACTGCCAGAACACCACAGGACCCTAGAGGTATTACAGTCAACGATCACTGGAAAGCAGTAAACTGACAGAACACCACAGGACCCTAGAGGTATTATGCATATTGTATGTGAATTGCCCATTTATATCAATGACACTAATAAAATGGTTGGATTGTTCAGCAACATGTGCAGTACATGCTAACACGGCTTTTGTGATGAAAGGAACATGTCATTTATTGTCATCTCCCCATCAGGCCACTGTATGCTGTGACAAGGACCTGGATGGTGACATCATCTGCCTGCCTGAACGCTGGGGCCTTCAGTGGTACCTTCGCTTTGATTACAGCTAGTCTCCTCTCTGTCTCATAGCCATTTAACAGGTACTGTATGTAACCAGTCATTCATACAAACTGCTACGAACACAACAACTGACTTGTATTCACTTGTCCCTGGCTGTGTGTAGACTGGCAGCCCAATTCTGATCTATTTTCCACTAATGCCATCTTTTGACCAATCTCATCAGATCATGATTCAGAGCTGATCTCATTGGTCAAAAGACCAATTAGTGAAAAGATCAAACTTAGACTACGTGTCTAAACGCAGCTGTTCTTCAGTCTTGTCTGGGATATATACAGTATTTTAGTCAGCACACCTGTGCGATGTCCTTTTAATACTGGTCTAAGGCACTGCATCGCAGCTGTGCCACTAGAGATCCTGGTTCGAATCTAGGCTCTGTCGTAGCCGGCCGCGACCGGGAGACCCATGGGGCGACGCACAATTGGCCCAGCGTCGTCCAGGGTAGGGGAGGGAATGGCCGGCAGGGATGTAGCTCAGTTGGTAGAGCATGGTGTTTGCAACGCCAGGGTTGTGGGTTCGATTCCCACGGGGGGCCAGTATGAAAAATAAAAAATATATATAAAAATAATAATGTATGCACTAACTGTAAGTCGCTCTGGATAAGAGCGTCTGCTAAATGACTAAAATGTAAATGTAAATGTAAATACATGAATACAAATTTATTCACCCTGGATATGAGACTTAACATTGATTTTAGACCTTTTTGAAATCACAAGCTCGAAGTGTTGTCTTGATGGAGAAAGTCTGCATGTTGTCAGATGTTTAAGTAGTTAGTAAAAATCTAAAAGAACATGCTAAGTTAGTTATTGTTTTGTAACCTATAAAAAAAAATAAACGAGTAGTTTATACAAAACTTTATTGCATTTGGTGGTCATCCCCTAAATGTTACAATTCAAAGCCTTGATAGTTGCATCCTTCCTCAGGGAACTGTCTGCTGACAGCTGACAACATGGCGGCAGGTTTTTGGATGGGCTGCTCTAGAGGTCCACGGCCCAACAGACTCACCTGGGAACAGGGGGACGGACACGTTAGTTTTGACAAAAGTCTGGGAGACTTTTAGAGAGAGGAGCGTGTATGAGTTTGAGTGAGTACAGTAAATCAGTGGCCCTTCATAATATGCTATGTGTCATCACACAGACAGACTGCCATAGTGAAGGACGTTTACATCTGTGCTCTGGAGAGATCGTAGGTAGTTGGTCTTGGAATATTCTGTCTCTGTAGCACATTTTACATTTTAGTCATTTAGCAGACGCTCTTATCCAGAGCGACTTACAGTTAGTGAGTGCATAATTGTTTTTGTTTTTTTCATACTCCCCGTGGGAATCGAACCCACAACCCTGGCGTTGCAAACGCCATGCTCTACCAACTGAGCTACATCCCTGCCTGCCATTCCCTCCCCTACCCTGGACGACGCTGGGCCAATTGTGCGCCGCCCCATGGGTCTCCCGGTCGCGGCCGGCTACGACAGAGCCTGGATTCGAACCAGGATCTCTAGTGGCACAGCTATCACTGCAATGCAGTGCCTTAGACCACTGCGCCACTCGGGACCACTGGGACCACATGTAGAGAGATGGATAGATGTACTGAATGCTCTTGAAAGAAAGAGAGCCAGAGAGTTAACATTTACATAGTTGATTATTGAGGAGGGCCTTCCAAACCAGACAAATGGATGCGTGAAAGACGCAGCAACTCAACGGTTTTCAATGGGAGGAGTGTGTTGTGCTGTCCGTCAGAAAAGTTGCAATCCATCAACCAATTAAAAAACTTAAAAACAGCGTTTTCACCCACCAAACAGCTGCGTTGGACATGCGTTTTAGTTTGAAGGCAGCCTTACTCTGTGGTTCAAGGTGTATCTTCACGTCTGTGACTTTCGCTCTCACCCCTTTACCTCCCATTGGCCCAGGGCCTTCTGCAAAAAACTCTCCAAATCACAGTATCTCTGACAGGGAGTTACTACAGGAGAAGACAGGGCTTCTCCACTCCTCATATGGGTAGAGTATTAGTTACAGTATACATATGAAAAAAAATATGCATGACTTACTGACATGGAGTGCTCCATGTTCCTGTTGGTAGCAGGCCTCAACCTGGATGCAGGGAAATGTCCTGCCTTGGGAGTATTGTTGTATTCATCTCCACCAGGCGCCTTGAAATCATGACAAACCTGCATAGATTAAGAAAATAAAATGGTAACTGTATTATTTTCTAGAAACCTGGCTAAACTGCAGTGATGATGGTGGGAGTTAGCTAGCTAGCTAGCTAGCTATCCCCCCAGCAGTTTCAATTTAGAAAGCTATCTAGCTAGCTAATGGCATATATAAACTTTATCAAATCAGATGGTTAACTAGCAAATATATTCATTTTCCCCCTCGCATCTAAAGCTGCCTGATAAAGCTAGCCAGTTGATAGTAAAACTAGGATCAATCTCAGAGGCCAGCTAGCTAACGCAATAGCATCTGTCAATGCAATGGCTGGTCTGGAGTTTGTCTGAAACGTACCATTATATTTCACATGATAAGCAAACTACTGCCATGCCTTTTTTACCTACAAGTAGATTGTTCTGGTTTTCTTACCTCTTCCTCTCTTGCTCATGTGGGTATCTACTTCCTGAGATTTGATTGATGGAACAATCCAGCCAATGGTTAGGCAGCTGTGGTTTTGGCAGAGGGAACGGATTGGTCAGGAGTAAAAGGTCCTGCCCCCAGAGCCGCTCAAATCGAATTTTTACTTGCGAATCTCTACAAATTTACAAAACTTTCTACAAGTTTACAAATCTCTTGGTAACATGACAACAGTGTACTTTTTTATTCACAGCAGAATATTCATACTCGTAAATTCTCAAAATAAATTATGCTTGCAAATCTTATTGAATGTATTCAAATGTCAAGTTACAAGTTTGCGACCTTTGTTAAATCTTTCACACATCATGATACAAACTTGCGAAATTAAATTACACATTTGCAAATCGTACTTGTAACCACAAATCTCAATGTGCGACCACAAAATTCAAACTCATCGTTTTGTCATCATTATAATCCCATAGTCAGATGGCAGTGTGACATCCGAAGCTTCAAGCGTCATCATCATGTGGTATTTAAGCAATAAGGCAGGAGGGGGTTGTGGTATATGGCCAATATACCATGGCTAAGGGCTGTCCTTAAGCACGATGCAACGCAGAGAGCCTGGATACAGCTCTTAGCCGTGGTATATTGGCCATTTCCACAAACCCCCGAGGTGCCTTATTGTTATTATAAACTGATTACCAACGGAATTAGAACAGTAAAAATAAATGTTTTGTCATACCTGTGATATACGGTCTGATATACCACGGCTGTCAGCCAATCAGTATTCAGGACTCGAACCACCCAGTTTATAATGTTAGTTTGATACAAGCGTCGATACGTTGTGTGGAATCAGTAGTGTTTAAAAAAAACTGCATCAGAGCTCCCTTCTCAATCGTCCCATGACTACCTACAGTATAGCAGAAAAAGACTTTGGTCTGGGGACCCGGATGAACAATACTACTAGCTAGAACTACAGCTAACTAGTCTCGGCTCCCAAGCTTCGCCGACGTTGTCTTACGTGAAGGTAAAAGCCTGTGCGGTGGGGCAGAGGCTAGCTACTACTAGCTAATACAACTAGCTACTCGTTACCTCCTCCTCCGCCTCTGTTGGACTGTTGAGGGGGACGGCTGTTGTAATCTCCACCGTACCCGCCGCTACCACCACCACCGCCGCCGCCGCCTTTTGGGTGCTCATTCCAACACTTGTCGCCATATCGACACCGGCCTTGCATCCAAAAGTTGCACACCGTCATAATGTGGCAGAATTTATAGTTTTCGGTGCGGTGAATTAAACGAAATCCTCTCGTTTCCCACTATACTTTTCAACACCACATTGTTTTCGTTCAGATTACGCCATTTTTGAAAATGTCGCAGGGCTATGACATCAGTTTTACTGCGGGTTTAATGCAACAGGGCGCCCATGTGTTTGGTTTTGGTACTGCAGCCAGGAAAGTAACTCAATCAACATAATCATCAGCCCCTGTAGAAAATAGTACCGAAAATAATTTTATTACCAAAGACAATACAATTTATAGTATTGTTGTGTGAGTGTGTGTGTCTGTCTACGTGTGTGTCTGCGTGTGTATGTGAGTGAGTGTCACGTGGATGTGGGTGCTCAAATACTGTAAATAAATAGCCTATGTATAGAGCATCAAAATTGTCGGCGTTGATAGTACAGTTGCTATGTAAACTATGTTATTTTGAATTTATTGTTGAAAGTATTGCAAGACAGAGAGACAGAGAGGAGGAGGGAGTGAAAGAGAGAGAGGAGGAGGGAGTGAAAGAGAGAGGAGGAGGGAGTGAAAGAGAGAGGAGGAGGGAGTGAAGGAGAGAGGAGGAGGGAGTGAAGGAGAGAGAAGGAGGCAGTGAAAGAGAGAGAAGGAGGGAGTGAAAGAGAGAGGATGGAGTGAAAGAGAGAGGAGGAGGGAGTGAAAGAGAGAAGGAGGGAGGGAAAGAGAGAGGAGGAGGGAGTGAAAGAGAGAAGGAGGGAGGGAAAGAGAGAGGAGGAGGGAGTGAAAGAGAGAGGAGGAGGGAGTGAAAGAGAGAGGAGGAGGGAGTGAAAGAGAGAGGAGGAGGCAGTGAAAGAGAGAGGAGGAGGGAGTGAAAGAGAGAGGATGGAGTGAAGGAGAGAGGAGGAGGGAGTGAAAGAGAGAGGATGGAGTGAAGGAGAGAGGAGGAGGGAGTGAAAGAGAGAGGAGGAGTGAGTGAAAGAGAGAGGAGGAGGGAGGGACACAGAATGAGTATCCGTGGCATTCCTCTTTGCCAACTCCACATTTCAGAGCGTTTCACCTGTGGCAGAATCTTTAAGGGCTTTGCCATGACAACACACAACCTGTTGAGGTGCATTTCAGGTGAATTTTACCTGGAGGGCCAAGCAGTGTTCACACAGTGCTACAGTCACACTGACACACACACACTGTACAGTATCGCAAATCGCAGGTCACCAATCACATGCACCTGTACACATACACCACCAATACACTGAAACTGTAAGTCCCTTTCCCAATATTGTATAAGAGACACTCCACCCTAATATTCCTGAAAATAGTATTTGTTTTGATTATTGTTGACATCAAGCCCATGCTAATGTGAGTCTGTCTGCCTGATTGCCTGACTGACTACCTGTCTGTCTGCCTGTCTGTCTGCCTGTGAGTAAATGGAGTGTGATACTTGGAGCCTGAGAACATGTCTGCCAGATGACATAAATACAGTGGGTGTCATTGTGTTCTTAGATCTAATAGTTCCTAAGAAGATGTCCTAGCTGACTCTACCTCTCTCTCTCTCTCTCTCTCTCTCTCTCTCTCTCTCTCTCTCTCTCTCTCTCTCTCTCTCTCTCTCTCTCTCTCTCTATCTCTCATGTCCACTGAAAAAGGTCAGGCCTTGTCTGGAATAAAGTGGAGTGCTGTTAGTTGGATGGTTATTCCTTGTCAGAAATACAGTGGAGTGCTCTTAGTTGGATGGTTATTCCTTGTCAGAAATACAGTGGAGTGCTGTTAGTTGGATGGTCTTGTCTGAAATTCAGTGGAGTACTGTTAGTTAGATGGTTATTCCTTGTCTGAAATACAGTCCTTGTCTGAGTGCTGTTCATTGGATATAACAAAAAGCAGCAGGCCCAACTGGACAAGGTGCAGAGGAGGGCCCTGAGGATAATCTCCAGAGGTGTAGCAGTCCATCCACAGCTCCTGTCACGACAGTGTAGGCCAGAGCTGGCTGCAGTGCACAACAAGGCTCCCAAGAAACAGACAGAAATGGTCCTGTATCACTGCCCGTATGAGCCGCCTTAAAAAAACACCACTCTGCCCTGCTGTCAGACTGTACAACAACTGTTTTCCCTTACATGTTGTTTGTCAACAATCACATTTTTCAGTTCCCATCATGAAAAAATGTCCTGTAAAATGGTAAGTGTGCTGTATTCTATGTATGTACTATGTATTCTATTTATGACATGTATTTACTTATGTATTACGTATTTTAATCGATTTTAAGTCATAATACCCGTGAAGCGGTGTTTGGAGGATATAAGCAGACGCTCTTATCCAGAGCGACTTACAAATTGGTGCATTCACCTTATGATAGCCAGTGGGATAACCACTTCACAATATATCAATTTTTCCCCCATTTTCTTTTGGGGGGGGCGCAATATATCCTCCAACACCGGCTTCGAGGGCATTATCACCAACATATTCAAATAATGATTGACACATTTTTGTATTTTTATGAATGTATTAATACTATTTCATCCTTCCACGAGATATAGTCCCGACACGAATTAAGGGTTGCTACCCAAGCCGGCTGGTCGTTTGTTCTATCGGTTCGGTTGCCAGAGAAGCGACCCAGTCTTTTTGTTCTGTATCTATCATTCTGCCCATCCAACCAGAGATATCAATAACCTTATACTGAACCTATGAACTCTGTGTGCACCTAGTTATTCTTCCTACATTGCTTATTTAATAATAATAATATGTCATTTAGCAGACGCCTTTATGTATGCCTTACAGTCATGCGTGCATACATTTTTTGTGTATGGGGTGGTCCCGGGAATCGAACCCACTACCTTGGCGTTACAAGCGCCGTGCTCTACCAGCTGAGCTACAGAGGACCTCCCCATTATGGTTTGGTACCCTGCACGAGTATAATCCATAGGCTAGCTGTTGTTATCCAACAGCTGCAGCAGTGTGTGTGTGTGTGTGTGTGTGTGTGTGTGTGTGTGTGTGTGTGTGTGTGTGTGCGTGTGCGTGTGGGAGACAGAGATAATAAAACTGTTAGAGAAACTTAATCTAGAAACACTAATGAATGTACAGTATGTGTCCACGCTAAAGCATCTGGAACCTGCATTTCCTACAAACTGCACAACAGGTGAAATTGGCATCAGTCCAGGCTTCGCTGTGTTTTACTTAAACTTGTACAGTGGGGAAAAAAAGTATTTAGTCAGCCACCAATTGTGCAAGTTCTCCCACTTAAAAAGATGAGAGAGGCCTGTAATTTTCATCATAGGTACACGTCAACTATGACAGACAAAATGAGAAAAAAAAATCCAGAAAATCACATTGTAGGATTTTTTATGAATTTATTTGCAAATTATGGTGGAAAATAAGTATTTGGTCAATAAAAAAAATTACTCAATACTTTGTTATATACCCTTTGTTGGCAATGACACAGGTCAAACGTTTTCTGTAAGTCTTCACAAGGTTTTCACACACTGTTGCTGGTATTTTGGACCATTCCTCCATGCAGATCTCCTCTAGAGCAGTGATGTTTTGGGGCTGTCGCTGGGCAACACGGACTTTCAACTCCCTCCAAAAATGTTCTATGGGGTTGAGGTCTGGAGACTGGCTAAGCCACTCCAGGACCTTGAAATGCTTCTTACGAAGCCACTCCTTCGTTGCCCGGGCGGTGTGTTTGGGATCATTGTCATGCTGAAAGACCCAGCCACGTTTCATCTTCAATGCCCTTGCTGATGGAAGGAGGTTTTCACTCAAAATCTTACGATACATGGCCCCATTAATTCTTTCCTTTACACAGATCAGTCGTCCTGGTCCCTTTGCAGAAAAACAGCCCCAAAGCATGATGTTTCCACCCCCATGCTTCACAGTAGGTATGGTGTTCTTTGAATGCAACTCAGCATTCTTTGTCCTCCAAACACGACGAGTTGAGTTTTTACCAAAAAGTTATATTTTGGTTTCATCTGACCATATGACATTCTCCCAATCCTCTTCTGGATCATCCAAATGCACTCTAGCAAACTTCAGACGGGCCTGGACATGTACTGGCTTAAGCAGGGGGACACGTCTTGCACTGCAGGATTTGAGTCCCTGGCGGCGTAGTGTGTTACTGATGGTAGGCTTTGTTACTTTGGTCCCAGCTCTCTGCAGGTCATTCACTAGGTCCCCCCGTGTGGTTCTGGGATTTTTGCTCACCGTTCTTGTGATCATTTTGACCCCACGGGGTGAGATCTTGCGTGGAGCCCCAGATCGAGGGAGATTATCAGTGGTCTTGTATGTCTTCCATTTCATAATAATTGCTCCCACAGTTGATTTATTCAAACCAAGCTGCTTACCTATTGCAGATTCAGTCTTCCCAGCCTGGTGCAGGTCTACAATTTTGTTTCTTGTTCCTTTGACAGCTCTTTGGTCTTGGCCATAGTGGAGTTTGGAGTGTGACTGTTTGAGGTTGTGGACAGGTGTCTTTTATACTGATAACAAGTTCAAACAGGTGCCATTAATACAGGTAACGAGTGGAGGACAGGGGAGCCTCTTAAAGAAGAAGTTACAGGTCTGTGAGAGCCAGAAATATTGCTAGTTTGTAGGTGACCAAATACTTATTTTCCACCATAATTTGCAAATAAATTCATTAAAAATCCTACAATGTGATTTTCTGGAGAAAAAAAATCTCAATTTGTCTGTCATAGTTGACGTGTACCTATGATGAAAATTACAGGCCTCTCTCATCTTTTTAAGTGGGAGAACTTGCACAATTGGTGGCTGACTAAATACTTTTTTTCCCCACTGTATGCAATTTGGCAATAGCGTTTGAAAGGACCCAGGATTCCTCGCACTCCTACACTCTATCAATGTGGTAATAGTGTTTGAAAGGACCTGGAATTCATGACCTCCTGTGCTAGTTAGCTTGTTTCGACTCTGATTTGCTAGCGGGAGCTAGGTTCCCGCTCATTTGCATCTATACGCATACACCAGTTTTTGTAAAATGCGATACGTCTAGAATTAGTGTTTTAACCACAGTGTTGCAGTGGTGACCATTAAAACGTTTGTTCCATAAAAAGCACCACCGGTGGTATCTTCATTCCGTCTTGGCGTTTTTAATATGCTAACCAGTTAAACTCTCTAGAATAATCTGGAATAATCTTTACGTCATTTGGCTGTGCGTCTACAGTGCCTCTATGTATGTCAACGGTGCAGCACGTTGCCAGGTAACCCTAAAGCCCAACCTTCCGTTCTCACGGATACTCCTGAACGCGGCTCACGTGAGCAGTCCTCTGGGGACAGTTTTCAGAGGCTAAAACCTGCAGGCTCGAGTAAACGACAGACGCCTCCTATGAAGTTGTCAATTCATCTGCAGTTACCCAGAGTCACTGAAACAACAACGGACTATGAGATCTAATCAAATTAACGGTAGGTGAGGTTGATCGTTTTTTTTTTCAACCTTGGAAAGAGAATGAGTGGAGATAGCTTGCGCTGAGAATCCATGCGTAAAGGTAGACGCACTTTTCGGAGGCACAACAGAATAGTCGTTTCTACTGACTCCACAAGAGATCAACCATGGGATTTTTACATCAACAGGGACTAAAGTTCGTTCTTGAAGAGTTCCCGACCCTCTCCAGTCCGGCCCCGTCCCAATCCCAGCCCGGATAGTGCAGGTGAATAGCCCGGTGGTGGAGAGATGTTTGGAGCATTGCTGAGCGGTGAACGGATAGTGCAGGTGAATAGCCCGGTGGTGGAGAGATGTTTGAAGAGTTCCCGACCCTCTCCAGTCCGGCCCCGTCCCAATCCCAGCCCGGATAGTGCAGGTGAATAGCCCGGTGGTGGAGAGATGTTTGGAGCATTGCTGAGCGGTGAATCAAAGCTCTGTCTCTGCTGTTCTCATGGCTCATTAAACCTGTTCTACACCACATAGATAGTTACGGATATTATAGACTGTGTGCTGTTCTTTGTTTGCAAAGAAGTTATGTATTCATATTCATAGGCTATCACTTTCCAACAAGATCATAATGGTATAATAATCATAGAGCTATAGTTGATGTTGATGTTGATGATGATGATGATGAGTGCATTATGCTGCTGGGGGTGTTTGGTGTAAAACCTTAATATTCATTGTGCAATTATAATAATAATAATAATAATAATAATATTATACCAACAGTATTGTAAACAGTTATTGCATTGTAATAACAGTGTACCTACCTATCGATATTAAATCACTATGACAACATACTGTATGTTTGAGATATACTGTGTTATACATATTGCAGGTGGAAGATGGCAGAGAGAGGGACAGCAATAAGAGGAGAAGTAGTACCAAGTACAGCACCTCAGCACCACAGCACCACAGCACCTCAGCACCTCAGTATCGCAGCACCACAGCACCTCAGTATAGCAGCACCACAGCACCACAGCACCACAGAACCTCAGCACCTCAGTATCGCAGCACCACAGCACCACAGCACCACAGCACCACAGCACCACAGTACCGCAGCACCACAGCACCACAGTACCGCAGCACCACAGTACCTCAGCAACTCAGCACCTCAGCACCTCAGCACCACAGCACCTCAGCATCGCAGCACCACAGCACCACAGCACCACAGCACCGCAGCACCACAGCACCACAGCACCACAGTACCGCAGCACCACAGCACCACAGCACCACAGCACCTCAGTACCGCAGCACCTCAGCACCTCAGTACCTCAGCACCACAGCACCTCAGTACCGCAGCACCTCAGCACCTCAGTACCGCAGCACCTCAGCACCTCAGTACCGCAGCACCTCAGCACCACAGCCACCTCAGCACCACAGCACCGCAGCACCTCAGCACCTCAGCACCACAGCACCACAGCACCACAGCACCTCAGTACCGCAGCACCTCAGAACCACAGCCACCTCAGCACCACAGCACCACAGCCACCTCAGCACCACAGCACCACAGTACCGCAGCACCACAGCACCACAGCACCACAGCACCTCAGTACCGCAGCACCTCAGCACCTCAGTACCTCAGCACCACAGCACCTCAGTACCGCAGCACCTCAGCACCTCAGCACCTCAGCACCTCAGTACCTCAGCACCACAGCACCTCAGTACCGCAGCACCTCAGCACCACAGCACCGCAGCACCTCAGCACCTCAGTACCTCAGCACCACAGCACCGCAGCACCTCAGCACCTCAGCACCACAGCACCACAGCACCTCAGTACCGCAGCACCTCAGAACCACAGCCACCTCAGCACCACAGCACCACAGCCACCTCAGCACCACAGCACCACAGCCACCACAGCACCACAGCACCACAGCCACCACAGCCACCACAGCACCACAGCACCTCAGCCACCACAGCACCACAGCACCACAGCACCACAGCACCACAGCACCACAGCCACCTCAGCACCTCAGCACCGCAGCAACCTCAGAACCACAGCCACCTCAGCACCTCAGCACCACAGCACCACAGCACCACAGCCACCACAGCACCACAGCCACCTCAGCACCACAGCCACCACAGCACCACAGCACCACAGCACCACAGCACCTCAGTACCGCAGCACCTCAGCACCTCAGTACCGCAGCACCTCAGCACCTCAGTACCGCAGCACCTCAGCACCACAGCCACCACAGCCACCACAGCACCACAGCACCTCAGCCACCACAGCACCTCAGCACCTCAGCACCTCAGCACCACAGCACCACAGCACCTCAGCCACCTCAGCCACCTCAGCACCACAGCACCTCAGCACCACAGCCACCACAGCACCACAGCCACCTCAGCCACCTCAGCCACCACAGCACCACAGCCACCTCAGCCACCTCAGCCACCACAGCACCACAGCACCACAGCACCACAGCACCTCAGCACCTCAGCACCACAGCACCACAGCACCACAGCACCACAGCACCACAGCACCACAGCACCACAGCACCTCAGCACCACAGCACCACAGCACCACAGCACCTCAGCACCACAGCACCACAGCACCACAGCACCTCAGCACCACAGCACCTCAGCACCACAGCACCTCAGCACCACAGCACCACAGCACCACAGCCAACCGAAACAGAGAACCCTCTGACGCCCCACACACAGGGAGCCCTAGCTACACCACACTGTAAGTCAACTCAGCACCCAGGATGATACAGTTGAAGTCAGAAGTTTACATACACTTTGGTTGGAGTCATTAAAACTTGTTTTTCAACCACTCCACACATTTCTTGTTAACAAACTATAGTTTTGGCAAGTCGGTTAGGACATCTACTTTGTGCATGACACAAGTAATTTTTCCAACAATTGTTTATAGACAGATTATTTCACTTATAATTGTAAACTGTAAGTCATCTCAGTACCCAGAGTGATATATGTTATTTAGCAGACATTTTTATCCAAAGCGACTTATAGTCATGTGTGCATAATATATATATATATTTTTTTACATATGGGTGGTCCCGGGAATCAAACCCACTATCATCACGTTGCATGCACCATGCTTTACCAACTGGACCATTTTAATGTTAAGGCTATCATGAGAGACTACCTTTTAAAACAGAGGCCGGATTGTGTGTTTACCTTACATTGTTCCAGGTGCATCGAGAGGAAAGTCATACGTATTGAGAGAAGAACCTCTGGCACACTGGCCTTCGTGTATGCCCCAAAATGTTAAGCTACCTTGAAATCGTATAACATCAGAATAACATCAGTATAACACAACGGCCACCAGCATCACAACAGCCACAGGCAGAGCAGTCACAGGCACCAGTCAGTACAGACACCAGTCTCTTCAGCGACGAGACCTTCAGTGACTCCCAGTTTGAGTCGGTCTTCAACGAACAGACGTGTCGTAGGAACCTGAGGGTGTCTCGGTCAGGCCGGTTTAAGGAGAGGAAGACGGTACGCTCCAGTCTTCCTACTGACGACACCACAAGACAAGGACAAGGCTGGGTCGCCGGGGAAAGAGGACGTGTGATGATGAGGATCGTGATGAAGATAGTGGCCAAAGACTGCTCTTACTTCTCAACTTTATTTCAAGATAATCTAACATGGCCGTCCGTTCTGGGGAAAGAGGAAGGTTGATGAAGATGAGTTGAAAATAGTGATTTGAGACTTTGCTTTTACTTTTGAACCCTTTTGTCAGTCTGTCTGTTCATCTGCTGCTACTTCTTTATCAATCAACATTGGATTCATTTGACTGAGTTTGCTTTATTGATCCCTTATTGGAATTTGAACATGTTTCATAGACTTTTTTAACCCTTGAAAAGGAAGAACCTAACCTGTGTTCCCAACACAAAGAACGGATCAGAAATGAAGTAATACTCTCCTCTGCGTCTTGTCTTGTTAGATTATAACGGACTGCTGATTTGCAGTAGTGACAATTTCTCAATGACAGTTAAGTTAAGACAGCACTTAACAGTCCTTCCTTGAGGAAATCACTTGTCTGACAAGGTTTGATTGATGAAAGCAATAGGAAGACAATCCCGTAAAGATCAGTGGTTAGGCTACTTCAAGGAAGGAAGGAAGGAAGGAAGGAAGGGGGGGAGGGAGGGAGGGAGGGAGGGAGGGAGGGAGGAAGGAAGGAAGGAAGGAAGGAAGGAAGGAAGGAAGGAAGGAAGGAAGGAAGGAAGGAAGGAAGGAAGGAAGGAAGGAAGGAAGGAAGGAAGGAAGGAAGGAAGGAAGGAAGGTATTGTGATGACTGACTCACCAGTCATGAGCATTTACTGTAAGACGTACCACCTTTCAGCTTAACCGCTGTGCTTTAAAAACCATCCAGACTTTTCTAGACTTTTTGTATCAAAACAGTATACAGAAAATGAGACGCATACAGCTATGATATATTATTTATAAGATGTTTACATTATATGTGTACTATTTTGAATATGAAGGATATAATGTTTTTACCAATCAATACTTTTTTTTAAGCTATGATTACAGTTGGTTAGAAGGATACTTTTTTTAGTTTTTTTAAGTGGTGTAATTTCTTGAACGAATGAGCATTGGTGTTTGTGACGGACAGGTGAAAATATTAGATTATATCCACTAGCTGCTATTCAGTTACATACAGACAAATGTTCTAGAGGGAAAAATCACCATGTGGAGCAAATCCTGATCAAAGGTACTATTAGAAGCTAAACAGTAAGTTGTTATGAAGTCTTACCAAGTTTGTCTATTCAGTAATACAGTGATTGACTTCATTGTGCTTCAAGTGGATCTGACACATAAATCATGGTCTCCTGCTATCTCTCTCAGAATGACCTTCTTGATCCAAACCAGTCAGGTTTCAAGACTGGTCATTCAACTGAGACTGCTCTTCTCTGTGTCACGGAGGCTCTCCGCACTGCTAAAGCTAACTCTCTCTCCTCTGCTCTCATCCTTCTAGACCGGTCTGCTGCCTTTGATACTGTGAACCATCAGATCCTCCTCTCCACCCTCTCCGAGTTGGGCATCTCCGGCGCTGCTCACTCATGGATTGCGTCCTATCTGACAGGTCGCTCCTACCAGGTGTTGTGGCGAGAATAAGTCTCCGCACCACGTGCTCTCACCACTGGTGTCCCCCAGGGCTCAGTTCTAGGCCCTCTCCTATTCTCTCTATACACCAAGTCACTTGGCTCTGTCATATCCTCACATGGCCTCTCCTATCATTGCTACGCAGACGACACACAATTCATTTTCTCCTTTCCCCCTTCTGATAACCAGGTGGCGAATCGCATCTCTGCATGTCTGGCAGACATATCAGTGTGGATGACGGATCACCACCTCAAGCTGAACCTCGGCAAGACGGAGATGCTCTTCCTCCCGGGGAAGGACTGCCCGCTCCATGATCTCGCCATCACGGTTGACAACTCCGTTGTGTCCTCCTCCCAGAGTGCGAAGAGCCTTGGCGTGACCCTGGACAACACCCTGTCGTTCTCTGCTAACATCAAGGCGGTGACCCAATCCTGTAGGTTCATGCTCTACAACATTCGCAGAGTATGACCCTACCTTACACAGGAAGCGGCACAGGTCCTAATCCAGGCACTTGTCATCTCCCGTATGGATTACTGCAACTCGCTGTTGGCTGGGCTCCCTGCCTGTGCCATTAAACCCCTACAACTCATCCAGAATGCCGCAGCCCGTCTGGTGTTCAACCTTCCCAAGTTCTCTCACGTCACCCGCTCCTCCGTACACTCCACAGGCTTCCAGTTGAAGCTCGCATCTGCTTCAAGACCATGGTGCTTGCCTACGGAGCTGTGAGGGGAACGGCACCCCCCCCCCCTAAAAAAAGGTTGGTTGTCCCACTGGCTATCGTAAGTTGAATGCACCAATTTGTAAGTACTCTGAAAAAGAGCGTCAGCTAAATGACTAAAACGCTTGTTTCCAAAGTCGTCCTCGATGGTAAAAACAAAAACACACATAATGATTAAAAGGCCAGACAAAATGACAAACAACCATAAATAAATTCATTTATATCGACATCCTAAAAAGTGGCACTATTCACTGCACTTTCCCCTAACCTTAAAAATCAACCATATTGATTTCACATTAAAACAATCGATTCAATGCACAGCATTCAATAAATACCCCTGACCAGCAGTAGGGGGCGCAAGGGGGCAGTGGAGTGGTTTCTCTTACTTAGACAAACTTGATTCAGACTGTTGTGATTCACATGGTTCAACATCAGGCTAAGTCCCAAATGGCACCCTATTCCCTATATAGTGCACTACTTTTGACCAGGGCCCTATAGGTTATAGGGTGCCATTTGAGACAGAACAAAGTTCATACTACCTTCTTACAGAGCAGAGAGTTTCCTTCATGGTGAACAGGTTATTTATTATAGCTTATTCTTGTCATTTACACAACCTACCTGGTTCCATATCTTCTGTCTGTCAACCTACCTGGTTTCATATATTCTGTCTGTCAACCTACCTGGTTTCATATATTCTGTCTGTCAACCTACCTGGTTTCATATATTCTGTCTGTCAACCTACCTGGTTTCATATATTCTGTCTGTCAACCTACCTGGTTTCATATCTTCTGTCTGTCAACCTACCTGGTTTCATATCTTCTGTCTGTCAACCTACCTGGTTTCATATCGTCTGTCTGTCAACCTACCTGGTTTCATATCTTCTGTCTGTCAACCTACCTGGTTTCATATCTTCTGTCTGTCAACCTACCTGGTTTCATATATTTCGTCTGTCAACCTACCTTGTTTCATATCTTCTGTCTGTCAACCTACCTGGTTTCACATCTTCTGTCTGTCAACCTACCTGGTTTCATATCTTCTGTCTGTCAACCTACCTGGTTTCATATCTTCTGTCTGTCAACCTACCTGGTTTCATATATTCTGTCTGTCAACCTACCTGGTTTCATATCTTTCGTCTGTCAACCTACCTGGTTTCATATCTTCTGTATGTCAACCTACCTGGTTTCATATCGTCTGTCTGTCAACCTACCTGGTTTCATATATTCTGTCTGTCAACCTACCTGGTTTCATATCTTCTGTCTGTCAACCTACCTGGTTTCATATCTTTCGTCTGTCAACCTACCTGGTTTCATATCTTTCGTCTGTCAACCTACCTGGTTTCACATCTTCTGTCTGTCAACCTACCTGGTTTCACATCTTCTGTCTGTCAACCTACCTGGTTTCACATATTTCGTCTGTCAACCTACCTGGTTTCACATATTTTGTCTGTCAACCTACCTGGTTTCACATCTTCTGTCTGTCAACCTACCTGGTTTCACATCTTCTGTCTGTCAATCAAAGCCACATCCCTGTTTCACCACATTCCTCTGTCACTGTCTCACTGATGGGCATGGAGGAGCCAGGGACTGTTCACTCTGTTACCATCTGGCAAGCGGTATCAGAGCATCGGGTCTCGGACCAACAGGCTGAGACAGCTTCTACCACCGGGCCATCAAACTGGTGAACAGCTAACCCTACCTGTCTCCCTGCACAGATCTGCACCTTAGAGACTATTTGCACGGACTCTCCACATATACAAACTTTACACACAGCACACACATACATAACCGGCCCAGGCGGCATTCCTAGCCGTGTCCTCAGAGCATGTGCAGACCAGCTGGCTGGTGTGTTTATGGACATTTTGAATCTCTCCCTATCCCAATCTGCTGTCCCCACATGCTTCAAGATGGCCACCTTTGTTCCTGTACCCAAGAAAGCAAAGGTAACTGAACTAAATGACTATCGCCCCATAGCACTCACTCCTGTCATCATGAAGTGCTTTAAGAGACTAGTCAAGGATCATATCACCTCTACCTTACCTGTCACCCTAGACCCACTTCAATTTGCTTACCGCCCCAATAGATCCACAGATGATGCAATTGCCATCACACTGCACACTGCCCTATCCCATCTGGACAAGAGGAATACCTATGTAAGAATGCAGTTCATTGACAATAGCTCAGCGTTCAACACCATAGTACCCTCCAAGCTCACCATTAAGCTCGAGGCCCTGGGTCTGAACCCCTTCCTGTGCAACTGGGTCCTGGACTTCCTGACGGGCCACCTCCAGGTGGTGAAGGTAGGAAACAACATCTCCACTTCACTGATCGTCAACACTGGGGCCCCACAAGGGTGCATGCTCAGCCCCCTCCTGTACTCCCTGTTCACCCATGACTGTGTAGCCAAGAACGCCTCCAACTCAATCATCAAGTTTGCAGACAACACAACAGTAGTAGGCTTGATTACCAACAACGATGAGACAGCCTATAGGGAGGAGGTGAGGGCTCTCGGAGTGTGGTGTCAGGAAAATAACTTCTCACTCAACGTCAACAAAACAAAGGAGATGATCGTGGACTTCAGGAAACAGCAGAGGTAGCAGGCCCCTATCCACATCGACGGGACCGCAGTGGAGATGAGGAAAGTTTTAAGTTCCTCTGCGTACATATCACTGACAAACTGAAATGGTCCACCCACACAGGCAGTGTGGTGAAGAAGGCGCAACAGCGTCTCTTCATCCTCAGGAGGCTGAAGAAATTTTTACAGATGCACAATTGAGAGCATCCTGTCGGGCTGTATCACCGCCTGGTACGGCAACTGCCCGCCCGCAACCGCAGGGCTCTCCAGAGGGTGGTGCAGTCTGCCGAACGCATTACCGGGGGCAAACTACCCGCCCTCCAAGACACATACAGCACCCGATGTCACAGGAAGGCCAAAAAGATCATCATGGACAACTACCACCCGAGCCACTGCCTGTTCACCCCGCTATCATCCAGAAGGCGAGGTCAGTACAGGTGCATCAAAGCTGGGACAGAGAGACTGAGAAACAGCTTCTATCTCAAGGCCATCAGACAGTTAAACAGCCATCACTAGCACAGAGAGGCTGCTGCCTACATACAGACTTGAAAATCACTGGCCACTTTAATAAATGGAACACCAGTCACTTTAATAATGTCACTTTAATAATGTTTACATATCTTGCATTACCCATCTCATATGTATATACTGTATTCTAAGGCAACTTTCACTAAGACACACCAGTCAATTCCAGATGTGTTGGTGCTTACCTGCCATGGAGCCGTTGGCATGACAGCAGTAGGGAGTGTCCCAAATGGCACCCTATTCCCTATATAGTGCACTACTTTAGACCAGAGAATGGCACCCTATTCCCTATATAGTGCACTACTTTAGACCAGAGAATGGCACCCTATTCCCTATATAGTGCACTACTTTAGACCAGAGAATGGCACCCTATTCCCTATATAGTGCACTACTTTAGACCAGAGAATGGCACCCTATTCCCTATATAGTGCACTACTTTAGACCAGAGAATGGCACCCTATTCCCTATATAGTGCACTACTTTAGACCAGAGAATGGCACCCTATTCCCCATTTAGTGCACTACTTTAGACCAGAGAATGGCACCCTATTCCCTATATAGTGCACTACTTTAGACCAGAGAATGGCACCCTATTCCCCATTTAGTGCACTACTTTAGACCAGAGAATGGCACCCTATTCCCCATTTAGTGCACTACTTTAGACCAGAGAATGGCACCCTATTCCCCATTTAGTGCACTACTTTAGACCAGAGAATGGCACCCTATTCCCCATTTAGTGCACTACTTTAGACCAGGACCCATAGGGCTCCCAGGGCTCTGGTAAAAAGTATATATAGGGAACATTTAGGGAATAGTGAATATAGGGAAAAGTGAATGTAGGGAATAGTGAATATAAGGAATAGGGAATATAGGGAATAGGGAATAGTGCATATAGGAATACCTATGTATGGAATTGTGAATGGCTCTGGTAAAAAGTATATATAGGGAACATTTAGGGAATAGTGAATATAGGGAATAGTGAATATAGGGAATAGGGAATATAGGGAATAGTGCATATAGGGAATAGGGTGCCATTTGGGACAGAACTATAGTCAGAGACAGTCATGTGATTGTCAAATGGGTTGGCTAAAAGCAAGCACACAGATCTGGGACCAGCCTGTGAAATGATAGCTTCTCTCTGATGTTAGTCCGACTGGGGTTTAACTGAACCGAGATCAAACGACATGTCTGTACTGCGTCATCTCTAGTCTCTATTCTGGGCAGGGGAACATTGGGAAAGCCCCATGGTCTGCGTGCTCCACTTCTCAGGGTTTGGTGTCATGTTCTCTCTCTCTCTCTCTACTGTACATCAGGATCCCTGCAAGTAGGTTTCCAATGGCTTCCACAGCCACAAAGTCAGAGTCCACAGCCACAAAGTCAGATTCCACAGCCACAAAGTCAGATTCCACAGCCACAAAGTCAGAGTCCACAGCCACAAAGTCAGAGTCCACAGCCACAAAGTCAGAGTCCACAGCCACAAAGTCAGAGTCCACAGCCACAAAGTTAAAATTGGCTACAAAAAATATAAAGTTAGGGATAGGCCAGGGGTTCCCAAACTTCTTTGGCCCGTGACCCCATTTTGATCAAAAAAATCAGACCCCAGAGAGTCAGGACAAGTGTCAAACATCCCATCCAATGGACAGCACCCTACACAGGGCAATGTCCCCAATCACTGCCCTGGGGCAATGTCCCCAATCACTGCCCTGGGGCAATGTCCCCAATCACTGCCCTGGGGCAATGTCCCCAATCACTGCCCTGGGGCAATGTCCCCAATCACTGCCCTGGGGCAATGTCCCCAATCACTGCCCTGGGGCAATGTCCCCAATCACTGCCCTGGGGCATTAAGGGGAAAGAGTGCCTCCTACTGGTCCTCCAACACCACTTCCAGCAGCATCTGGTCTCCCATCCAGGACCAACCCTGCTTAGCTTCAGAAGAAAGCCAGCAGTGGGATGCAGGGTGGTATGCTGCCAGTCATAATTTAAGTTATGACAGTCTATTACAAATCAGTCTTGACAGTACTTTTGACACTATTTCAATCTGAAGGAAGTATGGTTTGAAGTGACTGAAATGCAACAGCTAGCTAAAATCTAATCGGTTGACTTCTGATTGGTCAGAGGCTTGGGTTGTCGAGGCGAGGAGGTGTGGCCTTGGCATTCCAACCTCGACGTCAACACAGCGTGGTCGGAGATATTACGCGCAAACAACAGCAGGCTTGACAAGACGAGGAGTAACTTCACACAACTTCAGAACAAACGTTTTTTTTGTGTTCACTACTAGCCTACTTTTAATGAGACATTTGGCTGTGTGTCTCTGTCGCTACACTCACCATCACCAGTTGAAAGTTGGTGGAAAACTTCAGAGGAACCGTTTTTTTTTTTCTGGAATAGCCAACGACCAACGCCGGACTACAAACCGCTATCACGACATTGTTGCTGTGTCCGGATTGTGATCTCCGGCTGAATAGCGGACTATAGCGGTGCGCTCGTTGTAGGGCTTGAATCCGACGTCTGGAACTGTAGCCAGTGACTGTAGACTAGTCCATCTCCCCAATAATAGACTCTATCTGCCCGGTCAGTGGCCCCGCGCTATGCGGTCAGAGTGCTGACGGACCAAACGGAATCCTGCCCGTAATACATAGGCTTAGAGGTAAGTAGGCCTTTTGATATAACGGAATGAAAAATGTTGATATTGAAAGAAAAACTTTTTGTCATAGCCCTATCTATTTTTTTCCCCCCCTGGGTATGCCATTTGTTGTCGGTTGCATAAAATGGGAAACATCAATGTATTATCCTCCTGCAAAATATGGTTGCTTGTTTACAGCAATAAACAAAATAGTTTGGGTATCTTGAGCAACGACCTTTGGCTATTAGGCTATATTTATGCTTACCGACGAGGTCTGTTGTTTTTCACAGCAACATGACACCTTGCCTTCCCAGTTGCGGGAAAGTTTCTCTGTACACGGGATATGAAATATTCACTTGATCTATGGTTAGGCAAATGTGTGTTCATATATATTTTTACCTCTCTTGATACTGGAGTATAAGCAAAAAGCTTTAATCAAAACACATTTGTGAATGGAGGTCGAAACGCAAGCCAAATACGGGCTAATTAGGGATAATAAGGCAATTATGCAGTGTTGCAATACGCATGGTGTGGTTTCGCTCTCCAATTGGGATATTTGGGATTACCCGTTTCAATTCCTGTTTGGGTTGGAGATGTTTTACATGCCACACACGACAGAAGTGGGGGTGGCTGGTTGAGTTGGGCAGCAGTTGCTTGTGTCAGCTGCTCAGAATAGATCAGTACCCAATATCCACAAAACGTCTGAGTAAATCAAATTAAATCAAATCAAATGTTATTTGCCAAATGCGAATACAACAGGTGTAGACATTACCGTGAAATGCTTACTTACAGCCCTTAACCAACAATGCATTATTTTTTTTATAAAAAAGTAAAATAAAACAACAACAACAACAAAAAAGTGTTGAGAAAAAAAGAGCAGAAGTAAAATAAAATAACAGTAGGGAGGCTATATATACAGGGGGGTACTGGTGCAGAGTCAAGCAGGGGCACCGGCTAGTTGAGGTAGTTGAGGTAATATGTACATGTGGGTAGAGTTAAAGTGACTATGCATAAATAATTAACAG
>NC_139994.1:983969-1026469 GCF_964263955.1 Coregonus lavaretus
AGTCCCATAAGTCAGGGCGTGACACTATCTATATAGGTCAGTGTGTCTATCTATATAGGTCAGTGTGTCTATCTATATAGGTCAGTGTGTCTATCTATTTAGGTCAGTGTGTCTATCTATTTAGGTCAGTGTGTCTATCTATATAGGTCAGTGTGTCTATCTATATAGGTCAGTGTGTCTATCTATATAGGTCAGTGTGTCTATCTATATAGGTCAGTGTGTCTATCTATATAGGTCAGTGTGTCTATCTATATAGGTCAGTGTGTCTATCTATATAGGTCAGTGTGTCAATCTCTGACCTGGTGACAGTTTGATACTGTGTATTCCACACACTGACAAAGATATGTGCCTTATAATGTACTTGCTAAGGCCAAGTGTTTTCCTGAGAACATGACCTGACCAGGACAATTTTATGTCTCTCTCTCTCTCTTCTCTCTCTCTCTCTCTCTCTCTCTCTCTCTCTCTCTCTCTCTCTCTCTCTCTCTCTCTCTCTCTCTCTCTCTCTCTCTCTCTCTCTCTCTCTCTCTCTCTCTCTCTCTCTCTCTCTCTCTCTCTCTCTCTCTCTCTCTCTCTCTCTCTCTCTCTCTCTCTCTCTCTCTTCTCTCAATTCAATTCAATTCAATTTAAGGGCTTTATTGGCATGGGAAACGTGTGTTAACATTGCCAAAGCAAGTGAAGTAAATAGTAAACAAAAGTGAAATAAACAATAAATATTAACAGTAAACATTACACTCAGAAGTTTCAAAAGAATAAAGACATTTCAAATGTCAAATTATGTATATATACAGTGTTGTAACAATGTGCAAATAGTTAAAGTACAAATGGGAAAATAAATAAACATAAATATGGGTTGTATTTACAATGGTGTTTGTTCTTCACTGGTTGCCCTTTTCTTGTGGCAACAGGTCACAAATCTTGCAGCTGTGATGGCACACTGTGGTTTTTCACCCAGTAGATAAGGGAGTTTATCAAAATTGGGTTTGTTTTCGAATTCTTTGTGGATCGCTGTAATCTGAGGGAAATATGTGTCTCTAATATGGTCATACATTTGGCAGGAGGTTAGGAAGTGCAGCTCAGTTTCCACCTCATTTTGTGGGCAGTGTGCACATAGCCTGTCTTCTCTTGAGAGCCAGGTCTGCCTACGGCGGCCTTTCTCAATAGCAAGGCTATGCTCACTGAGTCTGTACATAGTCAAAGCTTTCCTTAAGTTTGGGTCAGGCACAGTGGTCAGGTATTCTGCCACTGTGTACTCTCTGTTTAGGGCCAAATAGCATTCTAGTTTGCTCTGTTTTTTTGTTTGTTCTTTCCAATGTGTCAAGTAATTATCTTTTTGTTTTCTTATGATTTGGTTGGGTCTAATTGTGTTGCCGTCCTGGGGCTCTGTGGGGTCTGTTTGTGTTTGTGAACAGAGCCCCAGGACCAGCTTGCTTTGGGGACTCTTCTCCAAGTTCATCTCTTTGTAGGTGATGGCTTTGTTACGGAAGGTTTGGGAATCGCTTCCTTTTAAGTGGTTATAGAATTTAACGGCTCTTTTCTGGATTTTGATAATTACCGGGTATCGGCCTAATTCTGCTCTGCATGCATTATTTGGTGTTTTTCGTTGTACACAGAGGATATTTTTGCAGAATTCTGCATGCAGAGTCTCAATTTGGTGTTTGTCCCATTTTGTGAATTCTTGGTTGGTGAGCGGACCCCAGACCTCACAACCATAAAGGGCAATGGGTTCTATAATTGATTCAAGTATTTTTGGCCAGATCCTAATTGGTATGTCAAATTTTATGTTCCTTTTGATGGCATAGAAGGCCCTTCTTGCCTTGTCTCTCAGATCGTTCACAGCTTTGTGGAAGTTACCTGTGGCGCTGATGTTTAGGCCGAGGTATGTATAGTTTTTTGTGTGCTCTAGGGCAACGGTGTCTAGTATGGGTAGTCAATGGTGTTTTGAATGTGGGGATGTTTGCCATAAGCGACATGCTTGCCCGAAAAGGGAGAAGGCGGAGGGAGGGGCGCAGGTGGTCCTCATAATGCCTGGGCCCACTGATGTAGGGAGAGGTGGGCCGACAGTGGTAGAGCAGCCACAAGCACCTGTTGCTGAGGAACAAGTTGTTTGTGTTGAGGGTGCTGAGTTGCAGCTTGACCCAGAGGGGATCATAGCGTCTGATGTGCAGCAGAAAAATATTGTTGTAGGAGGTAAGGACGGATCTGAGGAGCCATTTCCTCAGACTGGTGAGGAGATGCCCAGTACGAGTGATGGGTACAGGAGGGGGTTCAGGTGGAGCTAGTCTCCCAGGTAGTGGAGGAGATGCCCGGTACGAGTGATGGGGTTCAGGTGGAGCTAGTCTCCCAGGTAGTGGAGGAGATGCCCGGTACGAGTGATGGGGTTCAGGTGGAGCTAGTCTCCCAGGTAGTGGAGGAGATGCCCGGTACTAGTGATGGGGGTGCGAGTGGGGAGTGTTGAGAGGGATGTGGCAGAGGGGAGTCAGGGGTCTGTGGCCTCAGTTGAGGAGGATCAGGAGAAGGATATGGACATTTCTGATATCCCTGTTGATATGATAGCACCTGGTGACGACTCTATCTAGATAAAGGTAAATGGGTTCTTGGACCAGACTTTTGGGGAAATCTGTTAAATTAAATTGGCAGATTTTTTTTTTTATGTTGATAAGTTTGTGAGGTCAGCTGTGGTGTTACAGAAGATGGTGGGGTTAGACCAGTTGAGTGTGAAGAAGCGTCTTCCGCTTGAGGAAATGTTACTGCTATCACGGCAGCAAAGGGTGGTGGGAAGCATGGTAAGGTTAAGAGAAAATTAAAACAATGATGATTATCATGCCTCATAGGGTGCTTTTTTCTCTTTGTCTGGTTTCTCAGTGGTTTCTTCTGTTTTTCCTTTCTCTTTTCTATATGGACGTACTAAGGGTAGGTTCTCTCAATGTTAATGGAGAAAGGGACAGGAATAAGAGGGCTTGGATATTAGAAGTAATAAAACAGAAAAGGCTTAATGTAGTTTTTCTACAGGAGACACATAGTGATGAGGAAAATGAGGTTGACTGGGGTATGTGGTGGGAGGGGCAGCATATACTCAGTCATGGTACTAATTTCAGTGCTGGGGTGGCAATTTTGTTTTCCTCAGGCTTAGGGGTGACTGTGGTATCTACAACAGAGATTGTCAAGGGTTGGGATTTATTGGTCAAGGTGGATGTTATGTTTTTTTTATTTTTATGTTTATGCTCCTAATGAGGGTACAAAGCGTATTGCTGTATTTGATCAAATAAAGGAAACCTTAAGACAAGACAGTGTGACCAAGAGGGGTGTATGGTTTTAGGGGGGGACCGGAACTGTACAGAGACAATACAGTCGTGGTCAAAAGTTTTGAGAATGACACAAGTATTGGTCTTCACAAAGTTTGCTGCTTCAGTGTTTTTAGATATTTTTGTCAGATGTTACTATGGTATACTGAAGTATAATTACAAGCATTCCATAAGTGTCAACGGCTTTTATTGACAATTACATTAAGTTTATGCAAAGAGTCAATATTTGCAGTGTTGACCCTTCTTTTTCAAGACCTCTGCAATCCACCCTGGCATGCTGTCAATTAACTTCTGGGCGACATCCTGACTGATGGCAGCCCATTCTTGCGTAATCAATGCTTGGAGTTTGTCCGAATTTGTGGGGTTTTGTTTGTCCACCCGCCTCTTGAGGATTGACCACAAGTTCTCAATGGGATTAAGGTCTGGGGAGTTTCCTGGCCATGGACCCAACATTTCGATGTTTTGTTTCCCGATCCACTTAGTTATCACTTTTGCATTATTGCAAGGTGCTCCATCATGCTGTAAAAGGCATTGTTCGTCACCAAACTGTTCTTGGATGGTTGGGAGAAGTTGCTCTCGGAGGATGTGTTGGTACCATTCTTTATTCATGGCTGTGTTCTTAGGCAAAATTGTGAGTGAGCCCACTCCCTTGGCAGCAAACCCCACACATGAATGGTCTCAGGATGCTTTACTGTTGGCATGACACAGGACTGATGGTAGCGCTCACCTTGTCTTTTCCGGACAAGGTGTTTTCCGGATGCCCCAAACAATCGGAAAGGGGATTCATCAGAGAAAATGACTTTACCCCAGTCCTCAGCAGTCCAATCCCTGTGCCTTCTGCACAATATCAGTCTGTCCCTGATGTTTTTCCTGGAGAGAAGTGGATTCCTCGCTGCCCTTCTTGACACCAGGCCATCCTCTAAAAGTCTTCGCCTCACTGTTCGTGAAGATGCACTCACACCTGCCTGCTGCCATTCCTGAGCAAGCTCTGCACTGGTGGTGCCCCGATCCCGCAGCTGAATCAACTTTAGGAGAGGGTCACGGCGCTTGCTGGACTTGCTTGGGCACCCTGAAGCCTTCTTCCAAACAATTGAACCTCTCTTCTTGAATTTCTTGATGATCCGATAAATGGTTGATTTAGGTGCAATCTTACTAGCAGCAATATCCTTGCCTGTGAAGCCCTTTTTGTACAAAGCAATGATGACGGCACGGGTTATTAAATAGAATTTTGAGTCCTTGAGACGTGTGTTTTGTCAACAGTATACTGCTCTGCTTAACTATTGAAGTTAAAGAGACTATCAGGGCCCTTGAACAGGACATCAAATCTATTGAATTGAAGTTGCTCACTCAGAATGACCCCAGACTAGACATGAACTTACAGGACAAGAGACATGAACTGAGGTCGTTTTTACAGGAAAGAGTGAAGGGTGCCTTGATTAGGTCTCGCTTTGCTTCCCTCAAAGATATGGGTGCTCCTAAAGCTTCTTTTTTTTTAACCTAGGGCTGTCGACATGGCAACACAAACAGTTGGTCTGCCTTCGTCTCCCTGATGGGAAGGTGACCACGGATGACGGTGAGATGCGCCAACATGCCGTGGATTTCTACTCTGCCCTCTATAAGGCGGAGGATTGCGATCCTCTGTGTGCTGAACAGTTGTTAAATGGACTTCCTCAATTGGGCCCTGAGCAGAGAGCTGCTTTGGACTCTGGCATTACTCTGCAGGAGCTGTCCACTGCAGTTACGCAGCTCTCATCAGGCCGAGCCCCTGGCATCGATGGTTTACCATCTGAGTTTTATAAGCACTTTTGGGGGTCTATTGGGGGGGATTTTTTATGAAGTGGTGTGTGAATATTTTCATGAGGGTTCTCTTCCTGTATCCTGTCAACGTGCTGTGCTTTCATTGTTGCCAAAAAAGGGGGATTTGGCTCTTTAAAAAAAACTGTTGCATTGCTGTGTGCAGACTATAAAATGATATCTAAGTGTCTCTCAAACAGGTTGAAAGAATATCTGGGGCTGTTGGTCCACAAGGACCAGTCTTACTGTGTACCTGAACGCTCTATTGTTGATAACTCATTTCTAATATCAGGAGAAGGCTTTTGACCGTGTGGACCACCAGTACTTGTTCAAAACAATGAAAGCCTTTGGGTTTGGGGATGTTTTTTTTTGTCTTGGATCAGTTTACTGTATGCTGGGGCCTCATGGATGGTGAAGGTGGGGGGTGGTTTGAGCTGCCCCATCCCCGTCCATAGGGGTATTAGGCAAGGATGCCCAATTTCAGGACAGTTATATTGTCTGGCAATTGAACCAATGCTTTGTTTTTTAAGAGCGAGGCTTACTGGTTTCTCTGTGCCAGGGGTTATGAAGGGTCCCACGATAGCACTGTCTGCGTATGCAGATGACGTGGCAGTTTTTATTACAGGGGGTGAGGATGTTGAGGATGTTAAGGTTCTCAAACACTTTAAAGGTGTATGAAGGGGCCTACTCAGCTAGAGTTAATTGGGGAAAGAGTGAATCGCTGTGGGCAGGTCAGCTTCAGACAGGGTCCGCTCCACGGTTACCGGGAGAAGGTGTGTGCCAGATTGTCTAGGTGGAAATGGGTGCTACCCCAGCTGTCTTATAGGGGAAGGGTGCTGGTAGACAATAACCTAGATACAAGAGCTTCAGAGGACCCTTGTCAATTTCTTCTGGTCTGGACAACATTGGATTAAAGCTGCAGCCCTGTACCTGCCACTGCACGAGGGTGGGCAAGGCCTGGTGGACATTTCTTCCAGGATCATGGCTTTCCGGCTTCAAGCAGCCCAGAGACTGTTGTACAGTGACGGTTCTAGCTGGGTTGACACAGCCTACACATTGATGAGGAGAGCGGGCTGTTTGGGCTTAGACAAGCACCTTTTCCTCTTAAAGCTAGAGGGGGGTGATTTGTCTGCCCTGACTCCATTCTATGAGTCTGTTATGCTGCTTGGAGAGTTTTCGACATGTCCCGTAATGCCGGCACAGCACCAGGGATGTAGCTTTTTGAAGAGCCCCTTTTTTATAACACTGTCATCCAGTCCCGTGCTGTGGGTTCAGCCAGCCTACGTTTATGCCTGTTAGGAGTGGGGCGTACCAAGCTGGGTCATCTGATGCGGAGCAGGAGCAGATCGTTGGAGGAGCTGGGAGAAAGAGCGGGGATCCAATCATCTCGCCTACTGAGGAAGGTCGTAGCTGAGGTCTGCGATTCCTTGCCAGTACTTCATCGGCAGTATGTTACTGATACTTCCAATTCTGATCGGTGGACGGAGTGTCTGGATTATGTGTTCCCTGCACTGAATGTTAGTGCTGTGGCGGGGGCGTTCGAGGAGAACGTGGGGATGCTGCTTTCCTTCGATACCCTGGAGCTGGGGGAGTTCAAGGAGGTGGGAAAGAAGGCCATGTACAAAATCTGTGTAAAGGTGTCTCGTGCTTCTTCCCTGGAAGGGGTAAAATCGTTGAGGTGGGCGTGTGCGTTTGGTCCAGGTGCCTCCCCAAAAGGCTGTTGGCGGTCTTTATATAAACTGCTTATTGATAAGAGGACAGCTGACCTCCAATGGAGGATAATACATGGAGCCATAGCCACCAACATGCATCTGGTACACCTGGATCTTACTGTTGGGGAGGGGTGTCCATTCTGTGCTGAGTCTGAACCTCTGGCACATCTATTCTTACAGTGACCCAGGTTGGTCGGGATGATTGACCTGATCACTAATTGGTTCTCAGCTCTGGGAGAGGTTTTCTCTTTCCAACTGTTTATATTTGGGCCAAAGTACAGGTTCAGTCGAAGGGGTGTAGTTCTCTTACTTAGCTTTCTGTCAGGGGCAGCTAAATTAGCAATTTGGAAGACACAAAAGAACAGTATTCGGGGACAGGGGTCTGTGGATGTGGTGGGAATGCTGGAGGGGATGTTGGCAGCGAGACTGAGGGTTGAGTTTGCCTATTACAAAATGGTTAATAACATTGGCCTGTTTATGAGTATATGGGGCATTCAGAGGCTGCTGTGTTTAGTTACTGTGGAGGAAGATTTGGTGTTGTGTCTTTTAATTGATCTTTAACCATGTTTTTGTTTGCTTGAGTGTTTATTGTGTTGTGGGTTCCCAGACCCAATAACGTTTTTTTTTTAAAAACTCTTAAACTCTCTATCGCTCTCTTTCTCTCTCCTAGTCTCGGCCAGACCCTCCTAGTCTCCAGAGTATTAGTGTTGGAGGAGGAAGAGGAGGGAGGAACGCCCTGTTAGAAGATATCCAGAAAGGAGCCAGGTTAAGGAAGGTTGTACAGGTCCATGACCGTAGCGCACCAGTTGTCGACAGTGAGTACACACACACACACACACACCGTCACCCGCTTACCTTCCCTTTTGTCTCCCCAAACATCCCCTAAAAAAAATCCCCTTTGACCTCTTTTAAACCAATCCCCAATTGACATAGCTGAGAGAGAGTCCAAGGGACACAGATAGAGAAGGTATTTCAGCTTGTGTCTGAGTTTCACTGTTAAATGATTCTCACATGGGACTGCTCTCTGTGACTCACTGTCATGGGGAACAAAATGAGACTGGGAGAGAAAGAGAGAATGTGTGTTTGTTTGGGATAGGGAGAGAGAGAGAGGAAGGGAATCGTAGAGAGGGGAGAGAAAGAGGAAGGGAATCGTAGAGGGGGGAGAGAAAGAGGAAGGGAATCGTAGAGAGGGGGAGAGAGAGAGAGAGGAAGGGAATCGTAGAGAGGGGAGAGAGAGAAAGGAATGGAATCGTAGAGAGGGGAGAGAAAGAGGAAGGGAATCGTAGAGGGGGGAGAGAAAGAGGAAGGGAATCGTAGAGAGGGGGAGAGAGAGAGAGAGAGGAAGGGAATCGTAGAGAGGGGGAGAGAGAGAAAGGAATGGAATCGTAGAGAGGGGAGAGAAAGAGGAAGGGAATCGTAGAGAGGGGAGAGAGAAAGGAATGGAATCGTAGTGAGGGGAGAGAGAAAGGAATGGAATCGTAGAGAGAGAGAGGGAGAGAGGAAGGGAATCGTAGAGAGGGGGAGAGAGAGAGAGGAAGGGAATCGTAGAGAGGGGAGAGAGAGAGAGGAAGGGAATCGTAGAGAGGGGGAGAGGAAGGGAATCGTAGAGAGAGAGAGAGGAAGGGAATTGTAGAGAGGGGGGAGAGGGAGAGGAAGGGAATCGTAGAGAGGGGGGGAGAGAGAGAGGAAGGGAATGGTAGAGAGGGGGAGAGAGAGAGGAAGGGAATCGTAGAGAGGGGGGGAGAGAGAGAGAGGAAGGGAATCGTAGAGAGGGGGGGAGAGAGAGAGGAAGGGAATTGTAGAGAGGGGGAGAGAGAGAGAGGAAGGGAATCGTAGAGAGGGGGGAGAGAGAGGAAGGGAATCGTAGAGAGGGGGGGAGAGAGAGAGGAAGGGAATCGTAGAGAGGGGGAGAGGAAATGAATCGTAGAGAGAGAGAGAGGAAGGGAATCGTAGAGGGGGGGAGAGAGAGAGGAAGGGAATCGTAGAGTGGGGGGGAGAGAGAGAGGAAGGTAATCGTAGAGAGAGGGAGAGAAAGAGGAAGGGAATCGTAGAGAGGGGGGAGTGAGAGAGAGGAAGGGAATCGTAGAGAGAAAGAGAGGAAGGGAATCATAGAGAGAGAGAGGGAGGAAGGGAATCGTAGAGAGGGAGAGAGAGAGAGGAAGGGAATCGTAGAGAGGGGGGAGAGAGAGAGGAAGGGAATCGTAGAGAGGGGGAGAGAGAGAGAGGAAGGGAATCGTAGAGAGGGGGAGAGAGAGAGAGGAAGGGAATCATAGAGAGGGGGAGAGAGAGAGAGAGAGGAGGAAAAGAGTAACAGAGAAAAAGCCCAAGAAGGAAAGTGAAAAGGATAAAGGATGAAGGATGGAAGGGGAGGAAAGGCTGAAGAGAGAGAACAGGAGCAGAGAGAGAGATGTGTAGTTAATTTAGAGTTGTGGATAACAGTGACAGAAGAGAGAGAGAGGTGTAGTTAGTTTAGAGTTGTGGATAACAGTGACAGAAGAGAGAGAGAACAGGAGCAGAGAGAGAGAGGTGTAGTTAGTTTAGAGTTGTGGATAACAGTGACAGAAGAGAGAGAGAACAGGAGCAGAGAGAGAGAGGTGTAGTTAGTTTAGAGTTGTGGATAACAGTGACAGAAGAGAGAGAGGTGTAGTTAGTTTAGAGTTGTGGATAACAGTGACAGAAGAGAGAGAGAACAGGAGCAGAGAGAGAGAGGTGTAGTTAGTTTAGAGTTGTGGATAAGGTCACACTGATATCTCTCAGAGCTATATTTGAGCTCAAGGTTACTCATGGTGGCACAAACACACACACACAAACACACACACACACACACACACAAACACACACACACACACACACACACACACACACACACACACACCATTCATTAACACACACTTGAGGAAGGAATGCCCAGCAGCAGATAAGGACACAGACAATCCAGGAAAATACTGTGGGAAACACAGGCCTCCTATATTCTATAATCCAGGCCTCCTATATTATATAACCCAGACCTATATTCTATAACCCAGGCCTCCTATATTATATAACCCAGGCCTCCTATAGTCTATAACCCAGGCCTCCTATATTCTATAACCCAGGCCTCCTATATTATATAACCCAGGCCTCCTATAGTCTATAACCCAGGCCTCCTATAGTCTATAACCCAGGCCTCCTATAGTCTATAACCCAGACCTATAGTCTATAACCCAGGCCTCCTATAGTCTATAACCCAGGCCTCCTATAGTCTATAACCCAGGCCTCCTATAGTCTATAACCCAGGCCTCCTATATTATATAACCCAGGCCTCCTATATTATATAACCCAGGCCTCCTATAGTCTATAACCCAGGCCTCCTATAGTCTATAACCCAGGCCTCCTATATTATATAACCCAGACCTATATTCTATAACCCAGGCCTCCTATATTCTATAACCCAGGCCTCCTATAGTCTATAACCCAGGCCTCCTATAGTCTATAACCCAGGCCTTCTATAGTCTATAACCCAGGCCTCCTATATTATATAACCCAGACCTATATTCTATAACCCAGGCCTCCTATATTCTATAACCCAGGCCTCCTATAGTCTATAACCCAGACCTATATTCTATAACCCAGGCCTCCTATAGTCTATAACCCAGGCCTCCTATAGTCTATAACCCAGGCCTCCTATAGTCTATAACCCAGGCCTCCTATAGTCTATAACCCAGGCCTCCTATAGTCTATAACCCAGGCCTCCTATAGTCTATAACCCAGACCTATAGTCTATAACCCAGGCCTCCTATAGTCTATAACCCAGGCCTCCTATAGTCTATAACCCAGGCCTCCTATAGTCTATAACCCAGGCCTCCTATAGTCTATAACCCAGGCCTCCTATATTATATAACCCAGGCCTCCTATATTATATAACCCAGGCCTCCTATAGTCTATAACCCAGGCCTCCTATAGTCTATAACCCAGGCCTCCTATAGTCTATAACCCAGGCCTCCTATAGTCTATAACCCAGGCCTCCTATAGTCTATAACCCAGGCCTCCTATATTATATAACCCAGGCCTCCTATAGTCTATAACCCAGGCCTCCTATAGTCTATAACCCAGGCCTCCTATAGTCTATAACCCAGGCCTCCTATATTATATAACCCAGGCCTCCTATATTATATAACCCAGGCCTCCTATAGTCTATAACCCAGGCCTCCTATAGTCTATAACCCAGGCCTCCTATAGTCTATAACCCAGGCCTCCTATAGTCTATAACCCAGGCCTCCTATAGTCTATAACCCAGGCCTCCTATATTATATAACCCAGGCCTCCTATATTCTATAACCCAGGCCTCCTATATTATATAACCCAGGCCTCCTATAGTCTATAACCCAGGCCTCCTATAGTCTATAACCCAGGCCTCCTATAGTCTATAACCCAGGCCTCCTATATTCTATAACCCAGGCCTCCTATATTATATAACCCAGGCCTCCTATATTATATAACCCAGGCCTCCTATATTATATAACCCAGGCCTCCTATAGTCTATAACCCAGGCCTCCTATAGTCTATAACCCAGGCCTCCTATAGTCTATAACCCAGGCCTCCTATATTATATAACCCAGGCCTCCTATATTCTATAACCCAGGCCTCCTATATTCTATAACCCAGGCCTCCTATAGTCTATAACCCAGGCCTCCTATAGTCTATAACCCAGGCCTCCTATATTATATAACCCAGGCCTCCTATAGTCTATAACCCAGGCCTCCTATAGTCTATAACCCAGGCCTCCTATAGTCTATAACCCAGACCTCCTATAGTCTATAACCCAGGCCTCCTATAGTCTATAACCCAGGCCTCCTATAGTCTATAACCCAGGCCTCCTATAGTCTATAACCCAGGCCTCCTATAGTCTATAACCCAGGCCTCCTATAGTCTATAACCCAGACCTATAGTCTATAACCCAGGCCTCCTATATTCTATAACCCAGGCCTCCTATAGTCTATAAACCAGGCCTCCTATATTCTATAACCCAGACCTCCTATAGTCTATAACCCAGGCCTCCTATAGTCTATAACCCAGGCCTCCTATAGTCTATAACCCAGGCCTCCTATAGTCTATAACCCAGGCCTCCTATATTCTATAACCCAGGCCTCCTATAGTCTATAACCCAGGCCTCCTATATTCTATAACCCAGGCCTCCTATATTATATAACCCAGGCCTCCTATATTATATAACCCAGGCCTCCTATATTATATAACCCAGGCCTCCTATAGTCTATAACCCAGGCCTCCTATAGTCTATAACCCAGGCCTCCTATAGTCTATAACCCAGGCCTCCTATAGTCTATAACCCAGGCCTCCTATAGTCTATAACCCAGGCCTCCTATAGTCTATAACCCAGGCCTCCTATAGTCTATAACCCAGGCCTCCTATAGTCTCTAACCCAGGCCTCCTATAGTCTATAACCCAGGCCTCCTATAGTCTATAACCCAGGCCTCCTATAGTCTATAACACAGACCTCCTGCAGTCCTCTGAGATACCAGTATGTCTGCAGTCCTCTGAGATACCAGTATGTCTGCAGTCCTCTGAGATACCAGTATGTCTGCAGTCCTCTGAGATACCAGTATGTCTGCAGTCCTCTGAGATACCAGTATGTCTGCAGTCCTCTGAGATACCAGTATGTCTGCAGTCCTTAGAGATACCAGTATGTCTGCAGTCCTCTGAGATACCAGTATGTCTGCAGTCCTCTGAGATACCAGTATGTCTGCAGTCCTCTGAGATACCAGTATGTCTGCAGTCCTCTGAGATACCAGTATGTCTGCAGTCCTTAGAGATACCAGTATGTCTGCAGTCCTCTGAGATACCAGTATGTCTGCAGTCCTCTGAGATACCAGTATGTCTGCAGTCCTCTGAGATACCAGTATGTCTGCAGTCCTCTGAGATACCAGTATGTCTGCAGTCCTCTGAGATACCAGTATGTCGCTTCCGCATTGTCTCCGTGCTGCTGTGCTGTTTGTTGCTACTTGGCTACCTGCCAAACTATTCACGTTTTACTTTTAATAAACGTTTAATCAATCTCTGTGTTCAACAAATTTACCAACTTTTTAGTTTTGTCCTCACTCATCTTTTTTCGTTAAACTTTTTCACCCCGGACGTTTATCCCGAGACAGAAGAGTCATTTTCCTGTGCGTTTTAGCTGCCAACTTTACGTTATTTTCCTTTTTTCCATCGCAACTTTTTTCCCTTATTCAACTTTTTCACTCCGGACGCTTTATCTGGACATGGTTCATCAACATCTTCAACAGCCGAAGCTAAGTAGTAACATTAACATGATGTCTTCTAATTGCAGTCGCTGTACTCATAATATACAGGAGAACGATCGCCTTACGGCGAGAATAGCTGTGCTACAAGCCCAGCTTCAGACGCAATCGTTAGGCAAGGGTAATTTCAGTGTAGGAAAGGAAGAAACAGCGTCTGTGCCACCAGTAAGTACAGACAGTAACGTTAGTATAAATCCCCCCGCACAGTCCCCGCAGCCGGACAACTTTCTCATGGCTTCTGGAGGGAAATACTGTTGGAATGCTCAACCGGTGTCGCTCATTCAGCCGACAGAAACCTTCAACCGGTTTTCCCCATTATGTAGCGAGTCGGAGTCTGAGTCTGAGTCTTCTCTAGTCTCTACTCCTCCCGTTACGGGGTCTGAGACGCCGAAGGCTCCCACCATTAGCTCTGACAAATTGAAAACCCTAGTCATTGGCGACTCCATTACCCGCAGTATTAGACTTAAAACGAATCACCCAGCGATCATACACTGTTTACCAGGGGGCAGGGCTACCGACGTTAAGGCTAATCTAAAGATGGTGCTGGCTAAAGCTAAAACTGGCGAGTGTAGAGAGTATAGAGATATTGTTATCCACGTCGGCACCAACGATGTTAGGATGAAACAGTCAGAGGTCACCAAGTGCAACATAGCTTCAGCGTGTAAATCAGCTAGAAAGATGTGTCGGCATCGAGTAATTGTCTCTGGCCCCCTCCCAGTTAGGGGAAGTGACGAGCTCTACAGCAGAGTCTCAGCACTTAATCGCTGGTTGAAAACTGTTTTCTGCCCCTCCCAAAAGATAACATTTGTGGATAATTGGCCCTCTTTCTGGGACTCACCCACAAACAGGACCAAGCCTGACCTGCTGAGGAGTGACGGACTCCATCCTAGCTGGAGGGGTGCTCTCCTCTTATCTACCAACATAGATAGGGCTCTAACTCCTCTAGCCCCACAGTGAAATAGGGTGCAGGCCAGGCAGCAGGCTGTTAGCCAACCTGCCAGCTTAGTGGAGTCTGCCAATAGCACAGTCAGTGTAGTCAGCTCAGCCATACCCATTGAGACTGTGTCTGTGCCTCGACCTAGGTTGGGCAAAACTAAACATGGCGGTGTTCACCCTAGCAATCTTATTAGGATAAAGACCTCCTCCATTCCTGCCATTATTGAAAGAGATCGTGATACCTCACATCTCAAAATAGGGTTACTTAATGTTAGATCCCTCACTTCAAAGGCAGTCATAGTCAATGAACTAATCACTGATCATAATCTTGATGTGATTGGCCTGACTGAAACATGGCTTAAGCCTGATGAATTTGCTGTGTTAAATGAGGCCTCACCTCCTGGTTACACTAGTGACCATATTCCCCGTGCATCCCGCAAAGGCGGAGGTGTTGCTAACATTTACGATAGCAAATTTCAATTTACAAAAAAAAAAATGGCGTTTTCATCTTTTGAGCTTCTAGTCATGAAATCTATGCAGCCTACTCAATCACTTTTTATAGCTACTGTTTACAGGCCTCCTGGGCCATATACAGCGTTCCTCTCTGAGTTTCCTGAATTCCTATCAGACCTTGTAGTCATAGCAGATCATATTCTAATTTTTGGTGATTTTAATATTCACATGGAGAAGTCCACAGACCCACTCCAAAAGTCTTTCGGAGCCATTATCGACTCAGTGGGTTTTGTCCAACATGTCTCTGGACCTACTCACTGCCACAGTCATACTCTGGACCTAGTTTTGTCCCATGGAATAAATGTTGTAGATCTTAATGTTTTTCCACAAAATCCTGGACTATCGGACCACCATTTTATTACATTTGCAATCGCAACAAATAATCTGCTCAGACCCCAACCAAGGAGCATCAAAAGTCGTGCTATAAATTCTCAAACAACACAAAAATTCATTGATGCCCTTCCAGACTCCTTCTGCCTACCCAAGGACGTCAGAGGACAAAAATCAGTTAACCACTTAACTGAGGAACTCAATTTAACCTTGCGCAATACCCTAGATGCAGTTGCACCCCTAAAAACGAAAAACATTTGTCATAAGAAACTAGCTCCCTGGTATACAGAAAATACCCGAGCTTTGAAGCAAGCTTCCAGGAAATTGGAACGGAAATGGCGCCACACCAAACTGGAAGTCTTCCGACTAGCTTGGAAAGACAGTACCGTGCAGTACCGAAGAGCCCTCACTGCTGCTCGATCATCCTACTTTTCCAACTTAATCGAGGAAAATAAGAACAATCCAAAATTTCTTTTTGATACTGTTGCAAAGCTAACTAAAAAGCAGCATTCCCCAAGAGAGGATGGCTTTCACTTCAGCAGTGATAAATTCATGAACTTCTTTGAGGAAAAGATCATGACCATTAGAAAGCAAATTACGGACTCCTCTTTGAATCTGCGTATTCCTCCAGGGCTTAGCTGTCCTGGATCTGCACAGCTCTGCGAGGGCCTGGGATCGGGAGAGACACTTAAGTGTTTTAGTACTATATCTCTTGACACAATGATGAAAATAATCATGGCCTCTAAACCTTCAAGCTGCATACTGGATCCTATTCCTACTAAACTGCTGAAGGAGCTGCTTCCTGTGCTTGGCCCTCCTATGTTGAACATAATAAACAGCTCTCTATCCACCGGATGTGTACCAAACTCACTAAAAGTGGCAGTGATAAAGCCTCTCTTGAAAAAGCCAAACCTTGACCCGGAAAATATAAAAAACTATCGGCCTATATCGAATCTTCCATTCCTCTCAAAAATTTTAGAAAAAGCTGTTGCGCAGCAACTCACTGCCTTTCTGAAGACAAACAATGTATACGAAATGCTTCAGTCTGGTTTTAGACCCCATCATAGCACTGAGACTGCACTTGTGAAGGTGGTAAATGACCTTTTAATGGCGTCAGACCGAGGCTCTGCATCTGTCCTCGTGCTACTAGACCTTAGTGCTGCCTTTGACACCATCGATCACCACATTCTTTTGGAGAGACTGGAAACCCAAATTGGTCTACACGGACAAGTTCTGGCCTGGTTTAGATCCTACCTGTCGGAAAGATATCAGTTTGTCTCTGTGAATGGTCTGTCCTCCGACAAATCAACTGTACATTTCGGTGTTCCTCAAGGTTCCGTTTTAGGACCACTATTGTTTTCACTATATATTTTACCTCTTGGGGATGTTATTCGAAAACATAATGTTAACTTTCACTGCTATGCGGATGACACACAGCTGTACATTTCAATGAAACATGGTGAAGCCCCAAAATTGCCCTCGCTAGAAGCCTGTGTTTCAGACATAAGGAAGTGGATGGCTGAAAACCTTTTACTTTTAAACTCGGACAAAACAGAGATGCTTGTTCTAGGTCCCAAGAAACAAAGAGATCTTCTGTTAAATCTGACAATTCATCTTGATGGTTGTAAAGTCGTCTCAAATAAAACTGTGAAGGACCTCGGCGTTACTCTTGACCCTGATCTCTCTTTTGACGAACATATCAAGACTGTTTCAAGGACAGCTTTTTTCCATCTACGTAACATTGCAAAAATCAGAAATTTTCTGTCCAAAAATGATGCAGAAAAATTAATCCATGCATTTGTTACTTCTAGGTTAGACTACTGCAATGCTCTATTTTCCGGCTACCCGGATAAAGCACTAAATAAACTTCAGTTAGTGCTAAATACGGCTGCTAGAATCCTGACTAGAACCAAGAAATTTGATCATATTACTCCAGTGCTAGCTTCCCTACACTGGCTTCCTGTTAAGGCAAGGGCTGATTTCAAGGTTTTACTGTTAACCTATAAAGCGTTACATGGGCTTGCTCCTACCTATCTTTCCGAGTTGGTCCTGCCGTACATACCAATACGTACGCTACGGTCACAAGACGCAGGCCTCCTAATTGTCCCTAGAATTTCTAAGCAAACAGCGGGAGGCAGGGCTTTCTCCTATAGATCTCCATTTTTATGGAACAGTCTGCCTACCCATGTGAGAGACGCAGACTCGGTCTCAACCTTTAAGTCTTTACTGAAGACTTATCTCTTCAGTAGGTCATATGATTGAGTGTAGTCTGGCCCAGGAGTGTGAAGGTGAACGGAAAGGCTGGAGCAACGAACAGCCCTTGCTGTCTCTGCCGGGCCGGTTCCCCTCTCCACTGGGGTTCTCTGCCTCTAACCCTGTTGCAGGGGCTGAGTCACTGGCTTGCTGGTGCTCTTTCATGCCGTCCCTGGGAGGGGTGCGTCACTTGAGTGGGTTGAGTTACTGACGTGATCTTCCTGTCTGGGTTGGCGCCCCCCCCCTTGGTTTGTGCTGTGGTGGAGACCTCTGTGGGCTATACTCGGCCTTGTCTCAGGATTGTAAGTTGGTGGTTGGGGATATCCCTCTAGTGGTGCGGGGGCTGTGCTTTGGCGGAGTGGGTGGGGTTATATCCTTCCTGTTTGGCCCTGTCCGGGGGTTTCTTCGGATGGGGCCACAGTGTCTCCGGACCGCTCCTGTCTCAGCCTCCAGTATTTATGCTGCAGTAGTTTATGTGTCGGGGGGCTGGGGTTAGTTGGTTATACCTGGAGTACTTCTCCTGTCTTATCCAGTGTCCTGTGTGAATTTAAGTATGCTCTCTCTAATTCTCTCGTTCTCTCTTTCTCTCTGAGAACCTGAGCCCTAGGACCATACGTCAGGACTACCGGGCATGATGACACCTTGCTGTCCCCAGTCCGCCTGGCCTTGCTGCTATTCCAGTTTCAACTGTTCTGCCTGCGGCTACGAAACCCCTACCTGTCCCAGACCTGCTGTTTTCAACTCTTAATGATCGGCTATGAAAAGCCAACTGAGAGACCTGAGCCCTAGGACCATACGTCGGGACTACCGGCCGTGGTGACTCCTTGCTGTCCCCAGTCCGCCTGGCCTTGCTGCTATTCCAGTTTCAACTGTTCTGCCTGCGGTTATGGAACCCCTACCTGTCCCAGACCTGCTGTTTTCAACTCTTAATGATCGGCTATGAAAAGCCAACTGAGATTTATTCCTGATTATTATTTGACCATGCTTGTCACTTATGAACATTTTTGAACATCTTGGCATGGTTCTGTTATAATCTCCACCCGGCACAGCCAGAAGAGGACTGGCCACCCCTCATAGCCTGGTTCCTCTCTAGGTTTCTTCCTAGGTTTTCGCCTTTCTAGGGAGTTTTTCCTAGCCACCGTGCTTCTACACCTGCATTACTAGCTGTTTGGGGTTTTAGGCTGGGTTTCTGTACAGCACTTCGAGATATTAGCTGATGTAAGAAGGGCTATATAAAATAAAATTGATTGATTGATTGATGTCTGCAGTCCTTAGAGATACCAGTATGTCTGCAGTCCTCTGAGATACCAGTATGTCTGCAGTCCTCTGAGATACCAGTATGTCTGCAGTCCTCTGAGATACCAGTATGTCTGCAGTCCTCTGAGATACCAGTATGTCTGCAGTCCTCTGAGATACCAGTATGTCTGCAGTCCTCTGAGATACCAGTATGTCTGCAGTCCTTAGAGATACCAGTATGTCTGCAGTCCTCTGAGATACCAGTATGTCTGCAGTCCTCTGAGATACCAGTATGTCTGCAGTCCTCTGAGATACCAGTATGTCTGCAGTCCTCTGAGATACCAGTATGTCTGCAGTCCTCTGAGATACCAGTATGTCTGCAGTCCTCTGAGATACCAGTATGTCTGCAGTCCTCTGAGATACCAGTATGTCTGCAGTCCTCTGAGATACTAGTATGTCTGCAGGCTAACATGCTTGTATATGATGATATCATAAAACATATTGAGTCATTGTGTGTGTTGTTCTCCATGCAGAGCCCAGGGCCAGTGGTGGTGGTGAGGTCTTATCTACCAGTGGTGCTCTGTCCCAGGACCAGCCCCAGGGAGGATCAGGAGGAGGTGTGGAGGCTTTGAGGCCCTCTCTAGGGGGGTTGTTCGCTGGGGGGTTCCCCACCCTCAGACCTGCTGGACAGAGAGCCTACACAGGGAAGAACGTGGGTAGGTCAGGATGACAGGATGGATATACTGTCTGTCTATCTGGTGTGTTGCTTTTCTTTCTTTCATCTCTCTCTCTCTCTCTCTCTCTCTCTCTCTCTCTCTCTCTCTCTCTCTCTCTCTCTCTCTCTCTCTGTCTCTGTCTCTGTCTCTCTCTGTCTCTCTCTGTCTCTCTCTGTCTCTCTCTGTCTCTCTCTGTCTCTCTCTGTCTCTCTCTCTCTCTCTCTCTCTCTCTCTCTCTCTCTCTCTCTCTCTCTCTCTCTCTCTCTCTCTCTCTCTCTCTTTCCACATCTGTCATAAGCAAACAAGGTTGTGTGTGTTGCAGTGTCTGTTTCTAATAGACATTGTGTGTGTGTCAGTTTCACGCTCTAGCTCATCAACGGGACTGAAGCCTCAGTGGAACCCTCCACCGACATCGTCAGACAGTGACCACACCCCCGAGCCCTCCCATAGGCCGACAGAGAGAGGAAGCCCCTCCCACCACCCTGCCCACTCAGCCTCCGCCCCTCCCTCCCCCTCTCACAGCAAACCTCCCCTGTCCATCACTGCCCCCACCATCACTCCTCCTCCCCCTCCTCCCTCCTTCCACGAGCGTCCCAGCAGCAGGCCTCCCCCCATCCCTACAGGACCTCCCCCTCCTCCCCCTACCCAAGTCACCAAGCCTACCTGGCTCCCCATCCAGCACCCTCACCCCTTACCCCAGCCCTCCACCCCTCCTCCCCCACCCCCTCCTCCCTCCACGCCCCCCTCCTCCCTCCCCAACCGGAACTCTGGTTTCTTCTACCCCCCTCCTCCCTCCCCCGTCGTCTCCTCCTCCTCCCTCCCCCCTCCTCCCTCCCCTGTCCTCTCCTCCTCCTCCTCCTCTTCCTCTGAATTGAGGTTCTCTATCCCCAGTCCCCACAGCCCTCCTCCTCCTCCACCCCTCCCCGCCTCATTCACCCCCAGCTGCCCCTCCTCTCTGCCCCCTCCATCACCCAAGATGCCCCCTGTGCCGTCCCCTGCCATGCGGCCCCCGGTGCCCCCTCTGCCCCCCTCCTACCCCTGCACTGCACCCAGTCGCCGACCACCAGCTGTGCCCAGGAGTGCAGGTATATGGGGAATCTAGAGGAGAGTGTTACATCACAGTATGAAGTCCCTCCAGGATTTCGCTGGAGGCCTCTTTTTGTACTGCGACGGGTCAGTTTTATGCGATAACGTTGAGATGATTTGACTGTTTTATACGGTGATTGGTCAAATTTGCAAGCTCTCGCATTATACGCAGGTAATTGGTGATAAGAATAAAATGCAATCGCGGAATCCTAGAGGGATTGATTACTGTGTCATGCATCTGACTGTTAATGATTCAGTGGTTTAATTGTATCAGTCCCTATGAAATACACTGTTCAATAGATTGTCTATCCTGACTTGAGTTTAGTTCCAATTACATCACATTCATCTGGCTACACAGACGAGATCATACTAACATACTGTATATACTTATTGAGTATATACTACATACTATATACTATTAGTTAATTTTAGTATACTGTAAACGAACGGTATCGTTTCAGTTGAGCGTACTAGAGCGTTGCCTGTCTACCGGAAGTTGATGCTGTTGCTATGCAACCTCTTGCTAGCTTTTTAGCATAACAGATTACTAGCTAAACATTTTACGATTTCGGGGTGTCTTCGTAAATTCAATCTGGAGCGTTTCGATCTCGGAGCGCATACTGGACGCTCTGGCCGAGGAGTAAGGTTGATCCAAGCGTTCAACGGCAGTTAAGCACCCAAGCTAACTGGCTAACATTTGGCTAGCTACTTCCAGACACAAATGCGAGAACACCTCACTCCATTTTACTTGCCTTAGCAGAGCTGGTTAGGCTGTTTTCATGTTATCCACAGCTGTGCTGCTGGCAACAATTTAATTACGCATTTTTTTTGCCAAAGTTTACTGACACCGGCCATATTCAACGGGTGTTGAGCGATCGTAAATTAATCAGTTATTCTGCCAGAATTAACAACGTCCATTGAAACGCACAACACTTAGCTAAGAATTATGTGAATAATCAAGTCAATAAACATTGGGTAGTTAGTTAGATAGCAGATAGTTCATATACTGCCTGGCAAGTTCGATGTATTAGTAGCCAACTAACGTTAGGTAGCTAGCTAACATACCGGTACATACTGCTGTAATGCTATGCGGTTCGTAAGGATAGCGTAGCTAACAAATTGTCAGCCAACATAACGTGTAGCGTAACTTATCTGAAAAGTCATTACTTTATTACATTGCTCAACATTTTCTTAACATTTGTCATAATTAGTTAAAGCGATGAATTTGTATCCGCTCTCGTCGGACTTCGGCTGCATATTTTCCACCAATTTCTTCTAATCTGAAAACGTTGTGAAGCCACGCCCATTTTCTGAAGAATTGCATTATGGCCCCTAAAAGCACGGAAATAGTGTCCACTGCTTGTATACTTCATATTTTGGCAAATTTAGTACGACATCCGGGAACTTTTGGCATACTAACTATATCCATACTATGACCAATAAGCATACTACATACTCAATTCAAGTCATAAATAGTACGGTTAGTGCGGTTAGTATGAGTATTCGAACACAGCTATAGACTACAACACTGACAGAAAACTCTCTTTGTGAGGTTTCTTGACATTGTCTGTTTTCTTTCCCAACAGGTGTGGGGAGGTCGTTGGCCCCTCCCCCTGTCCCTCCGGCCCGCTCCCCGTCCACTGAGCTGACCAACCGGATCCCTCCCCCTCATCCTCCTCCCCTCCCCCCCTCCTTAATGAGGAATGGACACAGCCCTCCTCCTCCTCTCCCCCCACCCTCCTTAATGAGGAATGGACACAGCCCTCCTCCTCCCCTCCCCCCCCCCTCCTTAATGAGGAATGGACACAGCCCTCCTCCTCCTCTCCCCCCCCCCTCCTTAATGAGGAATGGACACAGCCTAAGCCTGCATAGCCTGGGTGAGAGCCTCGAGTCCAATTCTGATTCTCCTTCTTCGTTCAATCGCTCCCTTCACTCGTTCAATTCCTCGCCAAAACTTTGGCAATCATGACAAAGTCATTTTTTCCTAGCCACTGAGCTTCTGCCTCTGCATTGCTTGCTCTTTAGGCTTTTGGGCTGGGTGTCAGCGACGCACTTTGTGACAACTGCTAAAGTAAAACGGGTTTTATAACAGTTGGTTGAAGTTGAGTGGAGATTGCTATAAATTGTGGGGGTTTAAAGTTGTAGAGTCTACATTATGAAATGTAAGTGGTTTTAATAGCAGTGCACTCTGTGCCCACTGCACGTTGTGTAACACACACTGTCTTTTCTCAGTGTGTTAACCTGTCTCATTGTTAGTGGTGTCTTTTCTCAGTGTGTTAACCTGTCTCTTTGTTAGTGGTGTCTTTTCTCAGTGTGTTAACCTGTCTCACTGTTAGTGGTGTCTTTTCTCAGTGTGTTAACCTGTCTCACTGTTAGTGGTGTCTTTTCTCAGTGTGTTAATCTGTCTCATTGTTAGTGGTGTCTTTTCTCAGTGTGTTAATCTGTCTCATTGTTAGTGGTGTCTTTTCTCCGTGTGTTAATCTGTCTCATTGTTAGTGGTGTTTTTTCTCAGTGTGTTAATCTGTCTCATTGTTAGTGGTGTCTTTTCTCAGTGTGTTAATCTGTCTCTGTGTTAGTGGTGTTTTTTCTCAGTGTGTTAATCTGTCTCTCCCTCTCTGGTCTTTCAGATGACTTTGAGTCTAAATTTCATTTCCACCCAATAGAAGATTTTCCCCCTCCAGAGGAGTTCAGGCCCTTTCCACGCATCTACCCCAGCAGAGAGAACCGAGGAGGTGGGGGCACGAAGTGTTTCCTTGTGTGTGTGTGTGTGTGTGTGTGTGTGTGTGTGTTTGTATGTTTGTACACTACCGGTCAAAAGTTTTAGAACACCTACTCATTCAAGGTTTATTTTTTATTTTTACTATTTTCTACATTGTAGAATAATAGTGAAGACATCAAAACTATGAAATAACACATATGGAATCATGTAGTAACCAAAAAAGTGTTAAACAAATCAAAATTTAAGTTATATTTGAGATTCTTCAAATAGCCACCCTTTGCCTTGATGACAGCTTTGCACACTCTTGGCATTCTCTCAACCAGCTTCACCTGGAATGCTTTTCCAACAGTCTGTGTGTGTGTGTGTGTGTGTGTGTGTATGTATGGAAATGTTTGTGTGTGTGTGTGTGTATGTATATGGAAATGTTTGTGTGTGTGTATGTATGGAAATGTTTGTGTGAGTGTGTGTGTGTGTATGGAAATGTTTCTGTGTGTGTGTGTGTGTGTGTGTGTGTGTGTGTATGGAAATGTGTGTGTGTGTGTGTGTATGGAAATGTTTCTGTGTGTGTGTGTGTGTGTGTATGGAAATGTTTCAATGTGTATGGAAATGTTTCTGTGTGTGTGTGTGTGTGTGTGTGTGTGTGTGTGTGTGTGTGTGTGTGTGTGTGTGTGTGTGTGTATGGAAATGTTTCTGTGTGTGTGTGTGTGTGTGTGTATGGAAATGTTTCTGTGTGTGTGTGTGTGTGTATGGAAATGTTTCTGTGTGTGTGTGTGTGTGTGTGTGTATGGAAATGTTTCTGTGTGTGTGTGTGTGTGTGTGTGTGTGTGTGTATGGAAATGTTTCTGTGTGTGTGTGTGTGTGTGTGTGTGTGTGTGTGTGTGTATGGAAATGTTTCTGTGTGTGTGTGTGTATGGAAATGTTTCTGTGTGTGTGTGTGTGTGTGTGTGTGTGTGTGTGTGTGTGTATGTATCAGCATGCTCTTGTCTTCATTTTTCTATTTATCTGATGTAGTTCCTTTTCTCCTTCCCCCATCCTCTCCTCTCTTCTCCCCCCAGGGATCAGGACACAGCTACGGTGATGCAGTGAGACAACACAGCCTCTTCATTCTACATTATCCTCTTCCTCTGTCCCCAGGGGCCATGCTCATGGACAGATAATTGAGACAGTGTGTATGTCTGTTTGGTGTATGTCTGTTTGGTGTGTGTGTGTTTGGTGTGTGTGTGTGTGTGGTGTGTGTGGTGTGTGTGTTGGGTGTGTTGGGTGTGTGTGATCTTGTGGCGAATACAATACTGTGTCACACCCAGTGCTGGCTATGTGACCTCCAACCTTCTCCAGTGTGGAATGTTTTGAATGTGTGTGAGAGGAGGGCTGTCCCTACAGTGTCTGTTCTCTCTCTCTCTTTCTCTCTGTCTCTCTCTCTGTCTCTCTCTCTGTCTCTCTCTCTCTCTCTCTCTCTCTCTCTCTCTGTCTCTCTCTCTCTCTCTCTGTCTCTGTCTCTGTCTCTGTCTCTGTCTCTGTCTCTCTCTCTCTCTGTGTCTCTCTGTCTCTCTGTCTCGCAGTCTCGCTCTCTCTCTATATATATATGTATACAGTACCAGTCAAAAGTTTGGACACACCTACTCATTCAAGGGTTTTTCTTAATTTTTTACTATTTTCTACATTGTAGAATAATAGTGAAGACATCAAAACTATGAAATAACACATATGGAATCATGTAGTCAGCAAAACATGTTAAACAAATCAAAATATATTTTATATTTGAGATTCTTCAAAGTAGCCACCCTTTGCCTTGATGACAGCTTTGCACACTCTTGGCATTCTCTCAACCAGCTTCCCCTGGAATGCTTTTCCAACAGTCTTGAAGGAGTTCCCACATATGCTGAGCACTTGTTGGCTGCTTTTCCTTCACTCTGCGGTCCAACTCATCCCAAACCATCTCAATTGGGTTGAGGTCGGGTGATTGTGGAGTTCAGGTCATCTGATGCAGCACTCCATTACTCTCTTTCTTTGTCAAATAGTCCTTACACAGCCTGGAGGTGTGTTGGGTCATTGTCATGTTGAAAAACAAATGTTAGTCCCACTAAGCGCAAACCAGATGGGATGGTGTATCGCTGCAGAATGCTGTGGTAGCCATGCTGGTTAAGTGTGCCTTGAATTCTAAATAAATCACTGACAGTGTCACCAGCAAAGCACCCCCACACCATCACATCTCCTCCTCCATGCTTCACGGTGGGAACCACACATGCAGAGATCATCCGTTCCCTACTCTGCATCTCACAAAGACACAGCGGTTGAAACCACAAATCTCAAATGTGGACTCATCAGACCAAAGGACAGATTTCCACCGGTCGAATGTCCATTGCTCGTGTTTCTTGGCCCAAGCAAGTCTCTTCTTCCTATTGGTGTCCTTTAGTAGTGGTTTCTTTGCAGCAATTCGACCACGAAGGCCTGATTCACGCAGTCTCCTCTGAACAGTTGATGTTGAGATGTGTCTGTTACTTCAACTCTGTGAAGCATTTATTTGGGCTGCAATTTCTGAGGCTGGTAAGTCTAATGAACTTATCCTCTGCAGCAGAGGTAACTCTGGGTCTTCCATTCCTGTGGCGGTCCTCATGAGAGCCAGTTTCATCATAGTGCTTGATGGTTTTTGCAACTGCACTTGAATAAACGTTCAAAGTTCTTGAAATTTTCCGGATTGACTGACCTTCATGTCTTAAAGTAATGATGGACTGTCGTTTCTCTTTGCTTATTTGAGCTGTTCTTGCCATAATATGGATTTGGTCTTTTACTAAATAGGGTTATCTTCTATATACCAACCCTACCTTGTCACAACACAACTGATTGGCTTAAACGTATTAAGAAGGAAAGAAATTCCACAAATTAACTTTTAACAAGGCACACCTGTTAATTGAAATGCATTACAGGTGACTACCTCATGAAGCTGGTTGAGAGAATGCCAAGATTGTGTAAAGCTGTCATCAAGGCAAAGGGTCGCTACTTTGAAGAAACTCTAACATAAAAAATATTTGGATTTGTTTAACACTTTTTTGGTTACTACATGATTCCATATGTGTTATTTCATAGTTTTGATGTCTTCACTATTATTCTACAATGTAGAAAATAGTACAAATAAAGAAAAACCCTTGAATGAGTAGGTGTGTCCAAACCTTTGACTGGTACTATATATATATATATATATATGTATATGTATATGTGTATATATATATATATATGTATATATATATGTATATGTGTCTCTCTCTATATATATATATACACTGCTCAAAAAAATAAAGGGAACACTAAAATAACACATCCTAGATCTGAATGAATGAAATAATCTTATTAAATACTTTTTTCTTTACATAGTTGAATGTGCTGACAACAAAATCACACAAAAATGATCAATGGAAATCAAATGTATCAACCCATGGAGGTCTGGATTTGGAGTCACCCTCAAAATTAAAGTGGAAAACCACACTACAGGCTGATCCAACTTTGATGTAATGTCCTTAAAACAAGTCAAAATGAGGCTCAGTAGTGTGTGTGGCCTCCACGTGCCTGTATGACCTCCCTACAACGCCTGGGCATGCTCCTGATGAGGTGGCGGATGGTCTCCTGAGGGATATCATCCCAGACCTGGACTAAAGCATCCGCCAACTCCTGGACAGTCTGTGGTGCAACGTGGCATTGGTGGATGGAGCGAGACATGATGTCCCAGATGTGCTCAATTGGATTCAGGTCTGGGGAACGGGCGGGCCAGTCCATAGTATCAATGCCTTCCTCTTGCAGGAACTGTTGACACACTCCAGCCACATGAGGTCTAGCATTGTCTTGCATTAGGAGGAACCCAGGGCCAACTGCACCAGCATATGGTCTCACAAGGGGTCTGAGGATCTCATCTCGATACCTAATGGCAGTCAGGCTACCTCTGGCGAGCACATGGAGGGCTGTGCGGCCCCCCAAAGAAATGCCACCCCACACCATGACTGACCCACCGCCAAACCTGTCATGCTGGAGGATGTTGCAGGCAGCAGAACGTTCTCCACGGCGTCTCCAGACTCTGTCACGTCTGTCACATGTGCTCAGTGTGAACCTGCTTTCATCTGTGAAGAGCACAGGGCGCCAGTGGCGAATTTGCCAATCTTGGTGTTCTCTGGCAAATGCCAAACGTCCTGCACGGTGTTGGGCTGTAAGCACAACCCCCACCTGTGGACATCGGGCCCTCATACCACCCTCATGGAGTCTGTTTCTGACCGTTTGAGCAGACACATGCACATTTGTGGCCTGCTGGAGGTCATTTTGCAGGGCTCTGGCAGTGCTCCTCCTGCTCCTCCTTGCACAAAGGCGGAGGTAGCAGTCCTGCTGCTGGGTTGTTGCCCTCCTACGGCCTCCTCCACGTCTCCTGATGTACTGGCCTGTCTCCTGGTAGCGCCTCCATGCTCTGGACACTACGCTGACAGACACAGCAAACCTTCTTGCCACAGCTCGCATTGATGTGCCATCCTGGATGAGCTGCACTACCTGAGCCACTTGTGTGGGTTGTAGACTCCTAGCTACCACTAGAGTGAAAGCACCGCCAGCATTCAAAAGTGACCAAAACATCTGTGATTTCACAGAAGTGTGATTGACTTGGAGTTACATTGTGTTGTTTAAGTGTTCCCTTAATTTTTTTGAGCAGTGTATATATATATACAGTGGGGAAAAAAAGTATTTAGTCAGCCACCAATTGTGCAAGTTCTCCCACTTAAAAAGATGAGAGAGGCCTGTACTTTTCATCATAGGTACACGTCAACTATGACAGACAAATTGAGAAAAAAAAATCCAGAAAATCACATTGTAGGATTTTTAATGAATTTATTTGCAAATTATGGTGGAAAATAAGTATTTGGTCACCTACAAACAGACCAGGACGACTGATCCGTGTAAAGGAAAGAATGAATAGGGCCATGTATCGTGAGATTTTGAGTGAAAACCTCCTTCCATCAGCAAGGGCATTGAAGATGAAACGTGGCTGGGTCTTTCAGCATGACAATGATCCCAAACACACCGCCCGGACAACGAAGGAGTGGCTTCGTAAGAAGCATTTCAAGGTCCTGGAGTGGCCTAGCCAGTCTCCAGATCTCAACCCCATAGAAAATCTTTAGAGGGAGTTGAAAAGCCGTGTTGCCCAGCGACAGCCCCAAAACATCACTGCTCTAGAGGAGATCTGCATGGAGGAATGGGCCAAAATACCAGCAACAGTGTGTGAAAACCTTGTGAAGACTTACAGAAAACGTTTGACCTGTGTCATTGCCAACAAAGGGTATATAACAAAGTATTGAGAAACTTTTGTTATTGACCAAATACTTTATTTTCCACCATAATTTGCAAATAAATTCATTAAAAATCCTACAATGTGATTTTCTGGATTTCTTTTCCTCATTTTGTCTGTCATAGTTGACGTGTACCTATGATGAAAATTACAGGCCTCTCTCATCTTTTTAAGTGGGAGAACTTGCACAATTGGTGGCTGACTAAATACTTTTTTCCCCCACTGTATATATATATATATATATATATATATATATATATACACACACAGTTGAAGTCGGAAGTTTACATACACTTAGGTTGGAGTCATTAAAAGTTTTGGCAAGTCGGTTAGGACATCTACTTTGTGCATGACACAAGTCATTTTTCCAACAATTGTTTACAGACAGATTATTTCACTTATAATTCACTGTATCACAATTCCAGTAGGTCAGAAGTTTACATACACTAAGTTGACTGTCTTTAAACAGCTTGGAAAATTCCAGAAAATGATGTCATGGCTTTAGAAGCTTCTGATAGGCTAATTGACATAATTTGAGTCAATTGGAGGTGTACCTGTGAATGTATTTCAAGTGCCTCTTTGCTTGACATCATGGGATACTCAAAAGAAATCAGCCAAGACCTCAGGAAAAAAATGTGTAGACCTCCACAAGTCTGGTTCATCCTTGGGAACAATTTCTGAAGGTACCACGTTCATCTGTACAAACAATAGTACCCAAGTATAAACACCATGGGACCACGCAGCCATCATACCGCTCAGGATGGAGACGCGTTCTGTCTCCTAGAGATGAACGTACTTTGGTGCGAAAAGTGCAAATCAATCCCAGAACAACAGCAAAGGACCTTGTGAAGATGCTGGAGGAAACAGGTACAAAAGTATCTATATCCACAGTAAAACAAGTCCTATATCAACACAACCTGAAAGGCCGCTCAGCAAGGAAGAAGCCACTGCTCCAAAACCGCCATAAAAAAGCCAGACTACGGTTTGCAACTGCACATGGGGACAAAGATCGTACTTGGAGAAATGTCCTCTGGTCTGATGAAACAAAAATAGAACTGTTTGGCCATAATGACCATTGTTATGTTTGGAGGAAAAAGGGGGTACTTGCAAGCCGAAGAACACCATCCCATCCGTGAAGCATGGGGGTGGCAGCATCATGCTGTGGGGGTGCTTTGCTTCAGGAGGGACTGGTGCACTTCACAAAATAGATGGCATCATGAGGAAGGAAAAATATGTGGATATATTGAAGCAACATCTCAAGACATCAGTCAGGAAGTTAAAGCTTGGTCGCAAATGGGTCTTCCAAATGGACAATGACCAAATGGCTTAAGGACAACAAAGTCAAGGTATTGGAGTGGCCATCACAAAGCCCTGACCTCAATCCTATAGAAAATGTGTGGGCAGAACTGAAAAAGTGTATGTGAGCAAGGAGGCCTACAAACCTGACTCAGTTACACCAGCTCTGTCAGGAGGAATGGGCCAAAATTCACCCTACTTATTGTGGGAAGCTTGTGGAAGGCTACCCGAAACGTTTGACCCAAGTTAAACAATTTAAAGGCAATGCTACCAAATACTAATTGAGTGTATGTAAACTTCTGACCCACTGGGAATGTGATGAAATAAATAAAAGCTGAAATAAGTCATTCTCTCTACTATTATTCTGACATTTCACATTCTTAAAATAAAGTCATGATCCTAACTGACCTAAGACAGGGAATTGTTACTAGGATTAAATGTCAGGAATTGTGAAAAACTGAGTTTAAATGTATTTGGCTGAGGTGTATGTAGACTTCTGACTTCAGCTGTATGTCTCTCTCTCTCTCACACACACACACACTCACCCAGCAGATCTGCAACGTATGCACACATTCTACATCTATTATTTCTCTGCTATGGGATCTCAGTTGTTTCTGCTCAAGGCAGAAAACGTGGCATCAGTTACACACAAGCAGTCCCCTATACTTTCAACACATAGATTAAAATTGAATTGCAAGTAGTACAGTGAAATGACTTTCTACGCAACCTCTAAAACCAACAATGCAGTAATTAATATCAACGTAGCACAAAAATAACACCAGGTAGAACAAAAAACACAATAAATAAAAAAATAAGAAGAGAAGTAAAGAGCTAGTGAACGAGACATTCTCAGTAGAAATATCAATGCCTCTCAAACTGTTGTGTAACAACTACTTCTCCAATGTCAGGACAATGTGGATGTATTGAAGTGTTTTCATTAGTGTTGTTTGAGTGAGCTACCGTTATCACTCCCTATATTTGGATTGTTGTGTTATACTACATTATACCTTTTTATAAATTGTATTAGCAATGTTTTTCCCTGCACTATCACCGCCCGAACTGACCAGGAAAAACTCCTGCCTGTAACTGGGGCTGAACACCTCAGGCTCTGTCAATGTACACGATCGTCAACACTAACACGTTGGTAAGCAGTGCCACCTAGTGGTTAAACGTGATAAGGTATTCTCAAGTATTACCAGTGAATAAATGTATTGTTTTGTTTGTGTGAAAAGATGGCAGTCACTTTATTGATTTCTTTCCAAAGTTCCAACACAAAATACATTATCAGCGAAAACACAGGTACCACTAAGATATTGTTATAAACTAGATCACAAATGTGTTATCCTGTGATCAATGTTTTACATTATATACCTTCTTGCAACACATTTTAATGTTGTAGATAAACAAAACTCAGGGCCCCTAAAACAGTTAAATCAATGGTTAACCAAATATTCAATAATGGTTTTATAAGCAGTTTCTATAAACAAACTTTCAAATAAACTATAACCAAAATATCACACACACACTAGCATCACAATTCACACCGCTTGTGTAATGTAAGAATTATCATATCATTTTCATGTAACCTGCAAGGCACTAGATTCAGTTTTGGACTGGGCACTTTCAGGACGTAAGACGACGTTGCCCTTTGACACTGATCTAAGGTCAGTTTCCTATGTTCTGTGCATTTGATTTGGGCAACATTAAACTGATCCTAGATCTGTGCCTAAGGGCAACTTTTACCCTGAACGGATATAGGCCTAAGTAGGGTCTCAAGTTTGACCTGACCAGGAAAAACTCTTGTTCCATAAGTATAGGGGGACTAGGTCAGAGGTTAAAGTTCATCGTGTTTGTAGGTGAACTCTCTAGAGGAGATGAAGCCGTCCTCATTCTCATCCTCCTTCTTAAAGATGTCCTCCACCATCTGCTCATGATGGGTGTCGTTGGGAGGGTAGCCATGGCGCTGAAACTCCTTCCTCAGGTACTCCTTCACCTGGGAGGGAAAGGGAGGCATGCAGTCAGAACATACAGTAAGGTGTGCGTCTGTGTGAGAGAACGAGAGAGAGAGAATCCCTTCACCTGGTGAAAAAACAGTATGTGTGTGTGACAGAGAAGAGGATCCACTTACCTGTTTGAAGTATGAGAGACAGCATAATGTTACTGTGTGTTGTTTGTTAGTGTGTGTTGTTTGTTAGTGTGTTTGTGTTCTCACCTCGTCCTTGGAGAGTTTCCAGTCATCGTTAAGGTCCATTTCCTGGAAGGACTCATGTGACCTGGGTCCGTTCCTGATCTCCATCACCTCGATGTTAAAGGTCAGGGTGCTCTCTGGTGGGATCTTACCTGAGGACAGAGCTCAGGGGTGAGGGGTCACAACATCAGAGTCATAGGTCACTGGAATGCTAGGCCGGGACTCAGTTCTAAAAGAAGGTATAGCTGAAAGCATTATGTCCGATGCCTCCCAGGACTGTGCTTTCAGCTAACCAGTAAAAGTGGACCAAGGAAAGCAGACAAGGAGAGGAAGCATGTAAGGGTGTTTTCACACTTCGTCCATTCAGACAATCTTTGAACTCAGACCCCACACAAGAGACCCCGAAGCGAACCGAACTGAGACCATCTCAATAGGTTTGTTTCCCCTGCCATAACCCCTCACACTAGACTACTGCCATAACCCCTCACACTAGACTACTGCCATAACCCCTCACACTAGACTACTGCCATAAACCCTCACACTAGACTACTGTCATAACCCCTCACACTAGACTACTGCCATAACCCCTCACACTAGACTACTGCCATAACCCCTCACACTAGACTACTGTCATAACCCCTCACACTAGACTACTGCCATAACCCCTCACACTAGACTACTGCCATAACCCCTCACACTAGACTACTGCCATAACCCCTCACACTAGACTACTGCCATAACCCCTCACACTAGACTACTGCCATAACCCCTCACACTAGACTACTGTCATAACCCCTCACACTAGACTACTGCCATAACCCCTCACACTAGACTACTGCCATAACACCTCACACTAGACTACTGCCATAACCCCTCACACTAGACTACTGCCATAACCCCTCACACTAGACTACTGCCATAACCCCTCACACTAGACTACTGCCATAACCCCTCACACTAGACTACTGCCATAACCCCTCACACTAGACTACTGCCATAACCCCTCACACTAGACTACTGTCATAACCCCTCACACTAGACTACTGCCATAACCCCTCACACTAGACTACTGCCATAACCCCTCACACTAGACTACTGTCATAACCCCTCACACTAGACTACTGCCATAACCCCTCACACTAGACTACTGCCATAACTCCTCACACTAGACTACTGCCATAACCCCTCACACTAGACTACTGCCATAACCCCTCACACTAGACTACTGCAACACGGTTTCCCCTGCCATAACCCCTCACACTAGACTACTGCCATAACCCCTCACACTAGACTACTGCCATAACCCCTCCCACTAGACTACTGCCATAACCCCTCACACTAGACTACTGCCATAACCCCTCACACTAGACTACTGCAACACTGTTTCCCCTGCCATAACCCCTCACACTAGACTACTGCCATAACCCCTCACACTAGACTACTGCCATAACCCCTCACACTAGACTACTGCCATAACCCCTCACACTAGACTACTGCCATAACCCCTCACACTAGACTACTGCCATAACCCCTCACACTAGACTACTGCCATAACCCCTCACACTAGACTACTGCCATAACCCCTCCCACTAGACTACTGCCATAACCCCTCACACTAGACTACTGCAACACTGTTTCCCCTGCCATAACCCCTCACACTAGACTACTGCCATAACCCCTCACACTAGACTACTGCCATAACCCCTCACACTAGACTACTGCCATAACCCCTCACACTAGACTACTGCAACACTGTTTCCCCTGCCATAACCCCTCACACTAGACTACTGCCATAACCCCTCACACTAGACTACTGCCATAACCCCTCACACTAGACTACTGCAACACTGTTTCCCCTGCCATAACCCCTCACACTAGACTACTGCCATAACCCCTCACACTAGACTACTGCAACACTGTTTCCCCTGCCATAACCCCTCACACTAGACTACTGCCATAACCCCTCACACTAGACTACTGCCATAACCCCTCACACTAGACTACTGCAACACGGTTTCCCCTGCCATAACCCCTCACACTAGACTACTGCCATAACCCCTCACACTAGACTACTGCCATAACCCCTCCCACTAGACTACTGCCATAACCCCTCACACTAGACTACTGCCATAACCCCTCACACTAGACTACTGCAACACGGTTTCCCCTGCCATAACCCCTCACACTAGACTACTGCCATAACCCCTCACACTAGACTACTGCCATAACCCCTCACACTAGACTACTGCAACACTGTTTCCCCTGCCATAACCCCTCACACTAGACTACTGCCATAACCCCTCACACTAGACTACTGCAACACTGTTTCCCCTGCCATAACCCCTCACACTAGACTACTGCCATAACCCCTCACACTAGACTACTGCCATAACCCCTCACACTAGACTACTGCCATAACCCCTCACACTAGACTACTGCCATAACCCCTCACACTAGACTACTGCCATAACCCCTCCCACTAGACTACTGCCATAACCCCTCCCACTAGACTACTGCCATAACCCCTCACACTAGACTACTGCAACACTGTTTCCCCTGCCATAACCCCTCACACTAGACTACTGCCATAACCCCTCACACTAGACTACTGCAACACTGTTTCCCCTGCCATAACCCCTCACACTAGACTACTGCCATAACCCCTCACACTAGACTACTGCCATAACCCCTCACACTAGACTACTGCCATAACCCCTCACACTAGACTACTGCCATAACCCCTCACACTAGACTACTGCCATAACCCCTCCCACTAGACTACTGCCATAACCCCTCCCACTAGACTACTGCCATAACCCCTCCCACTAGACTACTGCCATAACCCCTCCCACTAGACTACTGCCATAACCCCTCACACTAGACTACTGCCATAACCCCTCACACTAGACTACTGCCATAACCCCTCACACTAGACTACTGCCATAACCCCTCACACTAGACTACTGCCATAACCCCTCACACTAGACTACTGCCATAACCCCTCACACTAGACTACTGCCATATCCCCTCACACTAGACTACTGCCATAACCCCTCACACTAGACTACTGCCATAACCCCTCACACTAGACTACTGCCATAACCCCTCACACTAGACTACTGCCATAACCCCTCACACTAGACTACTGCCATATCCCCTCACACTAGACTACTGCCATAACCCCTCACACTAGACTACTGCCATATCCCCTCACACTAGACTACTGCCATAACCCCTCACACTAGACTATTGCCATAACCCCTCACACTAGACTACTGCCATAACCCCTCACACTAGACTACTGCCATAACCCCTCACACTAGACTACTGCCATAACCCCTCACACTAGACTACTGCCATATCCCCTCACACTAGACTACTGCCATAACCCCTCACACTAGACTACTGCCATAACCCCTCACACTATACTATTGCCATAACCCCTCACACTAGACTACTGCCATAACCCCTCACACTAGACTACTGCCATAACCCCTCACACTAGACTACTGCCATATCCCCTCACACTAGACTACTGCCATAACCCCTCACACTAGACTACTGCCATAACCCCTCACACTAGACTACTGCCATATCCCCTCACACTAGACTACTGCCATAACCCCTCACACTAGACTACTGCCATATCCCCTCACACTAGACTACTGCCATATCCCCTCACACTAGACTACTGCCATAACCCCTCACACTAGACTATTGCCATAACCCCTCACACTAGACTACTGCCATATCCCCTCACACTAGACTACTGCCATAACCCCTCACACTAGACTATTGCCATAACCCCTCACACTAGACTACTGCCATATCCCCTCACACTAGACTACTGCCATATCCCCTCACACTAGACTATTGCCATAACCCCTCACACTAGACTACTGCCATAACCCCTCACACTAGACTACTGCAACACCGTTTCCCCTGACATAACCCCTCACACTAGACTACTGCAACACTGTTTCCCCTGTCATAACCCCTCACACTAGACTACTGCCATAACCCCTCACACTAGACTACTGCCATAACCCCTCACACTAGACTACTGCCATAACCCCTCACACTAGACTACTGCCATAACCCCTCACACTAGACTACTGCCATAACCCCTCACACTAGACTACTGCCATAACCCCTCACACTAGACTACTGCCATAACCCCTCACACTAGACTACTGCCATAACCCCTCACACTAGACTACTGCCATAACCCCTCACACTAGACTACTGCCATAACCCCTCACACTAGACTACTGCCATAACCCCTCACACTAGACTACTGCCATAACCCCTCACACTAGACTACTGCCATATCCCCTCACACTAGACTACTGCCATAACCCCTCACACTAGACTACTGCCATAACCCCTCACACTAGACTACTGCCATAACCCCTCACACTAGACTACTGCCATAACCCCTCACACTAGACTACTGCCATATCCCCTCACACTAGACTACTGCCATAACCCCTCACACTAGACTACTGCCATATCCCCTCACACTAGACTACTGCCATAACCCCTCACACTAGACTATTGCCATAACCCCTCACACTAGACTACTGCCATAACCCCTCACACTAGACTACTGCCATAACCCCTCACACTAGACTACTGCCATAACCCCTCACACTAGACTACTGCCATAACCCCTCACACTAGACTACTGCAACACTGTTTCCCCTGTCATATCCCCTCACACTAGACTACTGCCATAACCCCTCACACTAGACTACTGCCATAACCCCTCACACTAGACTACTGCCATAACCCCTCACACTAGACTACTGCCATATCCCCTCACACTAGACTACTGCCATAACCCCTCACACTAGACTACTGCAACACTGTTTCCCCTGCCATATCCCCTCACACTAGACTACTGCCATAACCCCTCACACTACACTACTGCCATAACCCCTCACACTAGACTACTGCCATAACCCCTCACACTAGACTACTGCCATATCCCCTCACACTAGACTACTGCCATAACCCCTCACACTAGACTACTGCCACACTGTTTCCCCTGCCATATCCCCTCACACTAGACTACTGCCATAACCCCTCACACTAGACTACTGCCATAACCCCCCACACTAGACTACTGCCATAACCCCTCACACTAGACTACTGCCATAACCCCTCACACTAGACTACTGCCATAACCCCTCACACTAGACTACTGCCATAACCCCTCATACTAGACTACTGCCATAACCCCTCACACTAGACTACTGCCACACTGTTTCCCCTGCCATATCCCCTCACACTAGACTACTGCCATAACCCCTCACACTAGACTACTGCCATAACCCCTCACACTAGACTACTGCCATAACCCCTCACACTAGACTACTGCCATAACCCCTCACACTAGACTACTGCCATAACCCCTCACACTAGACTACTGCCATAACCCCTCCCACTAGACTACTGCCATAACCCCTCACACTAGACTACTGCCATAACCCCTCACACTAGACTACTGCCATAAACCCTCACTAGACTACTGCCATAACCCCTCACACTAGACTACTGCCATAACCCCTCACACTAGACTACTGCCATAACCCCTCACACTAGACTACTGCCATAACCCCTCACACTAGACTACTGCCATAACCCCTCACACTAGACTACTGCCATAACCCCTCACACTAGACTACTGCCATAACCCCTCACACTAGACTACTGCCATAACCCCTCACACTAGACTACTGCCATAACCCCTCACACTAGACTACTGCCATAACCCCTCACACTAGACTACTGCCATAACCCCTCACACTAGACTACTGCCATAACCCCTCACACTAGACTACTGCCATAACCCCTCACACTAGACTACTGCCATAACCCCTCACACTAGACTACTGCCATAACCCCTCACACTAGACTACTGCCATAACCCCTCACACTAGACTACTGCCATAACCCCTCACACTAGACTACTGCCATAACCCCTCACACTAGACTACTGCCATAACCCCTCCCACTAGACTACTGCCATAACCCCTCACACTAGACTACTGCCATAACCCCTCACACTAGACTACTGCCATAAACCCTCACTAGACTACTGCCATAACCCCTCACACTAGACTACTGCCATAACCCCTCACACTAGACTACTGCCATAACCCCTCACACTAGACTACTGCCATAACCCCTCACACTAGACTACTGCAACACGGTTTCCCCTGCCATAACCCCTCACACTAGACTACTGCCATAACCCCTCACACTAGACTACTGCCATAACCCCTCACACTAGACTACTGCCATAACCCCTCACACTAGACTACTGCCATAACCCCTCACACTAGACTACTGCCATAACCCCTCACACTAGACTACTGCCATAACCCCTCACACTAGACTACTGCCATAACCCCTCACACTAGACTACTGCCATAACCCCTCACACTAGACTACTGCCATAACCCCTCACACTAGACTACTGCCATAACCCCTCACACTAGACTACTGTCATAACCCCTCACACTAGACTACTGCCATAACCCCTCACACTAGACTACTGCCATAACCCCTCACACTAGACTACTGCCATAACCCCTCACACTAGACTACTGCCATAACCCCTCACACTAGACTACTGCCATAACCCCTCACACTAGACTACTGCCATAACCCCTCACACTAGACTATTGCCATAACCCCTCACACTAGACTACTGCCATAACCCCTCACACTAGACTACTGCCATAACCCCTCACACTAGACTACTGTCATAACCCCTCACATTGGTGCCAAAAAAAGAGAAAATATGATGATGTGCAGGTTTGCGGAAAAAACATATACTGTTTTTAATTCCGATTATTTTTTTGCAATGTGTGAACTATAGGCTAAGAGAGCTTTATTTATTCCATTGTTGGGTTTAAATAGTGTGAGAAGACAACAACATATTTGGTGAGAACCACAACATAGGGTAGGCTATAAAATCAATTCTAGCCAATAAAGAGGCAGTAACCTACATTGGGTGTACAATTTTCAACGACAGCATTATTTAAATCTGCAGTTATTCTTCTGCTATTTATTTACAGTTACAAATAATATTTACATGTTAATAGTATCTTCTGATTACAATTATTATGCCTCGTGTTTTAACTAAATGTAATCTATTAGCTCCGAAGTGTAAGTAGTTACTGTATATCTATCTAGCTGTCCGATAACGCCTTCTGATGGAATGGCTTTGTCCAGCACTTTGTAAAAACCCAGAGTGCATTGAGGGAATGTTGGAAAAATATCTTGGTTCCTTTTCTAAACATAGCAATGTGAATGCAAAGAGGACACGGACCACAAAATAGGTGAAGTGAACCGGCAAAAGAGTTGAGTCCTCCTTCAAAGGCAAGGGCAGTGTGAACACAGAGGACCGAGTTCTTTAGCTTTTTTAAATTTATTTTTTTACCCCAGAGTTCACTTTAAAGAGGACTGAGATGGGTTCTTTTAAAAGAGGACTGAGATGGGTTCTTTTAAAAGAGGACTGAGATGGGTTCTTTTAAAAGAGGACTGAGATGGGTTCTTTTAAAAGAGGACTGAGATGGGTTCTTTTAAAAGAGGACCGAGATGGGTTCTTTTAAAAGAGGACCGAGATGGGTTCTTTTAAAAGAGGACCGAGATGGGTTCTTTTAAAAGAGGACCGAGATGGGTTCTTTTAAAAGAGGACCGAGATGGGTTCTTTTAAAAGAGGACCGAGATGGGTTCTTTTAAAAGAGGACCGAGATGGGTTCTTTTAAAAGAGGACCGAGATGGGTTCTTTTAAAAGAGGACTGAGATGGGTTCTTTTAAAAGAGGACTTAGATGGGTTCTTTTAAAAGAGGACTCTATGTGAAAACACCCTGAGACTAATAAGGATGTGCCAACACTGGAACATTCTTGAAATAAAAGAAAAGTGATGTAGGCTATTAGAAGTAGGTGAGGGTTAGGTTGTGGGAGTGCTTACCAGGGCAAAGCACAGCATAGTTCACATGCGCCACGCTGGGAAGACGTCACAGAGCATTAGTTAGTAGCACAACCTTCATTCAACGTTTCTACCCTACGACGACGCCGTAGAGGAGAGAGATGAAGTTAATTAGTGCCATCTGTGTGTGTTATGTTATTATATGTACATTACAGTGGTGGTGGGTGTGAGTGAGTGAAGTGACAGTTTAGTGCAGCGGCAAGTGGCAACACCTGCCGTGCGCGTCGCCTACCTTTCCCCTCCTTGCCGTAAGCGAGGGCAGGAGGTACTATGAGGCGTCTCTTCTCTCCAGCACACATCCCCTGCAGACCCTTATCCCATCCCTTGATCGCCTCTTTAATACCCAGAGTGAACCAGACAGGCTGCTTGTCTCCCTGGGTGTAGCTGGACACACGCACAAACATGTATTTGACTGTTTAAAACTGTTTATAGGTTCAGGAAACCCTTCCTTCAATTGTTGTTTTCATAACAAACTAACCTGGAATGAAACTTTGTTCCATTTTGAAGATATCCTTCATGGTGTACCAGCAGAATGTCTCCGTACTTCGACTTGCGATGACAGAGGAAAGGTTGGTGCAGAACTGTGATTTTTACCTCGGCCTCTGGAAGTTTCCCTCCACTGACGAACACTAGCAGCGAGGTGCAAAACCAGCTCAAACAAGCCAGGAACATTTCAGAACTGATATCAGCAAAAAATTATACGTTTTGAAAAGATAGTTGTTCAAAACTTGTAGAACTTGGAACACTCACTGGAACAAGCGCGCCTGCAGTGTCAAGACGTGGCAGTGACGTTTCATCATGCAAGTTGTTGCAGGAAGTGTACGTTTGATTGGTTGTATATTTGCATATTCCCCGCCTTCATGGGAGTGGTCGTTCTAAAATTTCTTGGCTGTGCTTTTGCATGTCAGTAGAATAATGATCCTTCTTTCAAAGTATCAATGTTGAATCCTTCAAATGATTACAGACATGTGAACGATAAACAGATTAACAATACCTGGATGCATTTTGAAACTTTTATTTACTTTTTTATTTTAACTCACATTTCTCAGTTAGACAAAAAATAAACAGACCATCAACTACTCAGTTTGGCAAAAGCTGGTTGAATATAACTTCATATGGAGAGAGATGAAACAACGTGTGTTATTGAATTTGTATCATGCTGGTGCAACATTCACATACTTCATCAATGGCTACAGTTCGATATCAGATTATTTTATAAAATAGCCCATAAACACACTATAATTCACACTATGTATAATACATATTATTGCTAAAAGGCAAAGATTATTGCACACAGTCCTACTCTGCAGTAGACCAGAGCATCAACACTCCTACTCTGCAGTAGACCAGAGCATCAACAGTCCTACTCTGCAGTAGACCAGAGTATCAACACTCCTACTCTGCAGTAGACCAGAGCATCAACACTCCTACTCTGCAGTAGACCAGAGCATCAACACTCCTACTCTGCAGTAGACCAGAGCATCAACACTCCTACTCTGCAGTAGACCAGAGCATCAACACTCCTACTCTGCAGTAGACCAGAGCATCAACAGTCCTACTCTGCAGTAGACCAGAGTATCAACACTCCTACTCTGCAGTAGACCAGAGCATCAACAGTCCTACTCTGCAGTAGACCAGAGTATCAACACTCCTACTCTGCAGTAGACCAGAGCATCAACAGTCCTACTCTGCAGTAGACCAGAGCATCAACAGTCCTACTCTGCAGTAGACCAGAGTATCAACACTCCTACTCTGCAGTAGACCAGAGCATCAACAGTCCTACTCTGCAGTAGACCAGAGCATCAACAGTCCTACTCTGCAGTAGACCAGAGCATCAACAGTCCTACTCTGCAGTAGACCAGAGCATCAACAGTCCTGCTCTACAGGACACCCTACACACAAGCATCAACATGCAGCGGCAGCACACACATTTAATGTCACTTCATACATGTATAAATACAAATAGGTCCTTATCGTGAGAGGACATGTGTTCTCAATTAATTAAATAAAGATTAAATACAAGCAGAGCTATTTACACAGTCCTAATTTGCATAAATACAGTATCAAACCCTTCTTTGGAAAATGTAGGTTCTTAAATGGGTTCTTCCTCAGCTCTTAAGGTTCCTTGGAGAACTCTTGCCCGATAAAGAACCTTTGAGTTAAGTGTAGGGTTCTTGACGCGGCGTCTACGGTTCTATAGAATTCTAAAAGGTTCTTGAAATGTATGGAAGCCTGCAGATGTGTCCCTTTCATAGCACACAGCTAATTGGCCAGTCTTAACTAGTGTTGATTTTTCAGTGTAACATTTATAGTGTTGATTCAAGAGTTAAATTAACACTCATAGGTGTAAAATAACCCCAGTGTTGGTGTTAATAACCAGAGTTTAACCAAAACCACACCCATCATTATCATATTTCCCAGCATGCTCTAGTGCAGTTAAATTTTTTAAATTGTTTGTTTTTAATATCTATGTTTTAGCATGTACATTGATTCATTCATTAAATCTTATACTACTCAAATATAAATAAAATACTTTTTCTAAACTATTCCAATCTGTTACTTGGACATATGTACCGGTTACTGAAATGATTGTCCCAGTTTAGATGTTTAAGGTAGTCTCATATCTTTTTCTTCCCAACTCTGGCAGTCATTCTGAATGCAGGTGGCAGGTGAATAAAAATTCCAAATGTTGAATATCCCCTCTCTGGCAGGATTCCAATAGGATTTACACATCACTTTGCAAGCCAGCATAATGTGACTTTCAGGCCTGATGTGGCCTGTAAACCAGGAGTTTCAGACCACTG
>NC_139994.1:1031469-1061469 GCF_964263955.1 Coregonus lavaretus
ATCGTATTGTATAGTATAGTATCATATAGTATAGTGTAGTATCGTATACTATCGTATTGTATAGTATAGTATCATATAGTATAGTGTAGTATTGTATAGTACCTGTATAGTACCTGTATATTATAGTATAGTATCATATAGTATAGTGTAGTATCGTATACTATCGTATCGTACAGTATAGTATCATATAGTATAGTGTAGTATCGTATAGTATTGTATTGTATAGTACCTGTATATTATAATATAGTATCTGTATAGTATAGTATAGTATAGTATAGTATAGTATAGTATAGTATAGTATAGTATAGTATAGTACCTGTATGGGCTGCCAGCCATCTTTGTCTTTGAAGTAGAGGGATCTCTGGTCCTTCCTGAAGGCGATGGCGTTGACTGTGTGGAGACGATCCAACTCCTCCTCACTGTCCACTACAAAGATCTACACAGAGACCAGAGAGAGTTTAAATAACTCAAGAACATATGTTGAAATAACTCAAGAACACATGTTGAAATAACTCAAGAACACATGTTGAAATAACTCAAGAACACATGTTGAAATAACTCAAGAACACATGTTGAAATAACTCAAGAACACATGTTTGTCACACCCTGGCTCTGGGGATTCTAGATGTTGAGCCAGGGTGTGTAGTTTCTATGTGTTTTGTTCTATGTTCACTATCTAGTTTTGATTTTCTATGTTGGCCAGAGTGGTTCCCAATCAGAGGCAACGAGTGTCAGCTGTTGCTGGTTGTCTCTGATTGGGAACCATATTTAAACAGTCTGTTTTCCATTCGTGTTTGTGGGATCTTGTTCCGTTTGGGTTGTGTTTACCGTAGGACGTCACGTTTTCGTTTTGTTCGTGCATTCATTATATAAATAAATATGTTCGTTCATCACGCTGCGCCTTGGTCTACTCTCTATTACGATCGTGACAATGTTGAAATAACTCAAGAACACATGTTGATTCAAGGTACAGAGATTCACAAAGAACGAAAAACTTAATACACTGAAAAGACAGGAATATTGAAAATGCCCAATATAGGGACTTGATAACTATATTTTAGAATTTAAAAATGTTGTGGTCAAAGTTGATGGGAAAAGGTCCTGTGTCCAAGTATTAAGCATCACTGTGAGAGAGCCACAGAGTCTCACCGCGGGGACTTTGTGGTAGTTGCCCCGTTGTGTGTGACTGCCGAAGTGGGGGCTGGTGACTCCCAGAGGGGTGTGACAGTCACAGTGACCCGGAGGTCCTGCTACACCCGTATCTCCCTTCTCCCCTACCAGGTACAGGCCTGGGGGAAAACACACACACACGCAAACACACACAGATCATTACACAAAACACAATAATTGTTCTTTGTGTGTGTGTATGTGTGTGTCCCATAGGTGGTGTTATCTTACCTGCGGCAGGTAGTCCAGGTGGTGTTATCTTACCTGCGGCAGGTAGTCCAGGTGGTGTTATCTTACCTGCGGCAGGTAGTCCAGGGGGACCAGGACGACCAGAGGGACCAGCAGGACCTGTAGGACCCATTGGACCTGGGGTCCCACCCTGACCCTTCATACCCTACACACACACACACAGAGAAACACACACACACACACACACACACACACACACACACACACAGAGAAACACACACACACACACAGAGAAACACACACACACACACACACACACACACACACACACACACCTAAGGTGACCTACAGTGGCCTCCGTAATTATTGACATGGTAGCTAGGTTTCCATCCAATTGGCAACAGATTTTCATGCGAATATTCTAAAATCCACATAAAAAACAATATCAGATTGACTTGTTGCAGATAATAGGCTGTGCGTGCTGAGGTAGTGCACATAAAAATACCTTTTGTTGTTAAATGGATTTCCCATCGCATGTTCAACTCTACTGATGGTTTTCTCACAACAAATATATAGTGTTATATAGCGTGCTAGCTGCGTGCTATAGTGCTATCTGCTATAGTGCTATAGTGCTATCTGCTATAGTGCTATCTGCTATAGTGCTATATGCTATAGTGCTATCTGCTATAGTGCTATCTGCTATAGTGCTATAGTGCTATAGTGCTATCTGCTATAGTGCTATATGATATAGTGCTATCTGCTATAGTGCTATATTGCTATCTGCTATAGTGCTATAGTGCTATATTGCTATCTGCTATAGTGCTATAGTGCTATCTGCTATAGTGCTATATGCTATAGTGCTATAGTGCTATCTGTGTGCTGTTCCTAGAGCGCACGTATAGCTTACATGATGAGATGCTGTTGGCTAGAGCGCACGTACAGTTGAAGTCGGAAGTTTACATACACTTAGGTTGGAGTCATTAAAACTAGTTTTTCAACCACTCCACACATTTCTTGTTAACAAACTATAGTTTTGGCAAGTCGGTTAGGACATCTACTTTGTGCATGACACAAGTAATTTTTCCAACAATTGTTTACAGACAGATTATTTCACTTATAATTCACTGTATCACAATTCCAGTGGGTCAGAAGTTTACATACACTAAGTTGACTGTGCCTTTAAACAGCTTGGAAAATTCCAGAAAATGTCATGGCTTTAGAAGCTTCTGATAGGCTAATTGACATAATTTGAGTCAATTGGAGGTGTACCTGTGGATGTATTTCAAGGCCTACCTTCAAACTCAGTGCCTCTTTGCTTGACATCTTGGGAAAATCATAAGAAATCAGCCAAGACCTCAGAAAATAATTTGTAGACCTCCACAAGTCTGGTTCATCCTTGGGAGCAATTTCCAAACGCCTGAAGGTACCACGTTCATCTGTACAAACAATAGTACACAAGTATAAACCCCATGGGACCACGCAGCCGTCATACCTCTCAGGAAGGAGACGCGTTCTGTCTCCTAGAGATTAACGTACTTTGGTGCGAAAAGTGCAAATCAATCCCAGAACAACAGTTTAGGACCTTGTGAAGATGCTGGAGTAAACAGGTACAAAAGTATCTATATCCACAGTAAAACAAGTCCTATATCGACATAACCTGAAAGGCCGCTCAGCAAGGAAGAAGCCACTGCTCCAAAACCGCCATAAAAAAGCCAGATTACGGTTTGCTACTGCACATGGGGACAAAGATCGTACTTTTTGGAGAAATGTCCTCTGGTCTGATGAAACAAAAATAGAACTGTTTGGCCATAATGACCACCGTTATGTTTGGAGGAAAAAGGGGATAGCTTGCAAGCCGAAGAACACCATCCCATCCGTGAAGCACGGGGGTGGCAGCATCATGCTGTGGGGGTGCTTTGCTGAAGGAGGGACTGGTGCACTTCACAAAATAGATGGCATCATGAGGAAGGAAAATTATGTGGATATATTGAAGCAACATCTCAAGACATCAGTCAGGAAGTTAAAGCTTGGTCGCAAATGGGCAGAACTTAAAAAGCGTATGCGAGCAAGGAGGCCTACAAACCTGACTCAGTTACACCAGCTCTGTCAGGAGGAATGGGTCAAAATTCACCCAACTTTTTGTGGGAAGCTTGTGGAAGGCTACCCGAAACGTTTGACCCAAGTTAAACAATTTAAAGGCAATGCTACCAAATACTAATTGAGTGTATGTAAACTTCTGACCCACTGGGAATGTGATGAAAGAAATAAAAGCTGAAATACATAATTCTCTCTACTATTATTCTGACATTTCACATTCTTAAAATAAAGTGGTGATCCTAACTGACCTAAGACAGGGAATTTTTACTAGGATTAAATGTCAGGAATTGTGAAAAACGGAGTATAAATGTATTTGGTGTATGTAAACTTCCGACTTCAACTGTATATAGAGCATATGAAAGCAGGGGAGAGCGAGAGAGGAGGAAGGTGGGGACGGAATTATCTCTGGAGGAGGCGCATGTGTCAGATGACAGGGTTCGGACAGGGGTGTTTCTGTGTAAAGTACCTGATGCCAAAGGGTTTCCTACACAAGCACATACACTAACATGCTGGACACTGAAGATACACACCAACACACTACAGCAAACCCTCTTTGAGGTAATATATATATTTTCTCATCCCTCTTTCTTCCTCTGATCTCTCTCACCTGTTTTCCTCTCTTCCCAGGTCGGCCAGTGGGTCCTCTCTTCCCCGAAATTCCTGGGTCTCCCTTCGATCCCATCTCACCCTGAGATAGGTAGAGAGAGAGAGAGAGAGAGAGAGAGGGGTGGGGGAGAAAGAGAGAGAGAGGGGTGGGGGAGAAAGAGAGAAAGAGGGGTGGGGGAGAAAGAGAGAGAGAGAGAGAGGGGTGGGGGAGAAAGAGAGAGAGAGAGAGAGAGCGCGAGAGCGGTGGGGGAGAAAGAGAGAGAGGGGTGGGGGAGAAAGACAGAAAGAGGGGTGGGGGAGAAAGACAGAAAGAGAGAGAGAGGGGTGGGGGAGAAAGAGAGAGAGAGAGAGAGTGGGGGGGAGAAAGAGAGAGAGAGAGAGAGAGAGTGGGGGGGGGGGGAGAGAGAGAGAGAGAGAGTGGGGGGAGAAAGAGAGATAGAAAGTAGTAGAATATTGATTCTATGGGTTTATATTCTGGTCGTTATTGAGTTGTTTCTCACCACAGAATTAAATCAAACAATTGAATGTATATATAAATTATGTGTGTTTCTAACCTTCTGTCCCAACATCCCAGAGAGACCAATGGAGCCCTAGAAGAAAAACGAGAAAAGATAGAGAACCACTGAGCACCATGGTTTATGGTTTCAGAAAGGTGACACCAATGAATATTGATCATCCCTAGTTAGCTGACATCCAGTAACAACACCCACCTTGTTCCCCTTTGGTCCTAATATGCCTGAATTACCACGAGAACCCTGGCAGGAGGGAGAGAGAGAGAGAGAGAGAGAACGAGAGAGATTTAGAATCAGCTATTAAGGACTACCAGAACCCACTGGATTCTCCAATTACATTGACTGAATTTCAGGACAAAATACAAACTTCAACTAAAAAAAAGCCTGTGGTCTTGATGGTATCCTAAATGAAATTATAAAACATACAGACACAAATTCCAATTGGCTATACTTAAACTCTTTAACATCATCCTCAGCTCTGGCATCTTCCCCAATATTTGGAACCAAGGACTGATCAGCCAAATCCACAAAAGTGGAGTCAAATTTGGGCCCAATAATTACAGTGGAATCTGCGTCAACAGCAATCTAAAAAAAATCCTCTGCAGTATCATCAGCAGCGGACTCCAACATTTCCTCAGTGAAAACAATGTCCTGAGCAAATGTCAAATTGGCTTCTTACCAGATTACTGAAAAACAGACCACGTATTCACCCTGCACACCCTAATTGACAAACAAACAAACCAGAACAAAAGTATTCTCATGCTTTGTTGATTTAAAAAAAAGCTTTTGACTCAATTTGGCATGAGGGTCTGCTATACAAATTGATGGAATGTGGTGTTGGGGTAAAAAACATACGACATTATAAAATCCATGTACACAAACAACAAGTCTGCGGTTAAAATTGGCAATAAACACACATATTTATTTCCAAAGGGCCGTGGGGTGAGACAGGGATGCAGCTTGAGCCCCACCCTCTTCAACATATACACTGTGTACAAAGCATTATGAACACCTTCCTAATATTGAGTTTAGCCCCTTTTGGCCTCAGAACAGCCTCAATTCGCCAGGGCATGGATTCTACATTTACATTTACATCATTTAGCAGACGCTCTTATCCAGAGCGACTTACAAATTGGTGCATTCAACTTATGATAGCCAGTGGGACAACCACTTTTTTTTTAAATGGGGGGTGAGGGAAGGTGGTTTACTTTATACTATTCCAGGTATTCCTTAAAGAGGTAGGGTATATCAATGAATTGGCGAGGGCACTAGAACAGTCTGCAGCACCCGGCCTCACCCTACTAGAATCTGAAGTCAAATGTCTACTGTTTGCTGATGATCTGGTGCTTCTGTCCCCAACCAAGGAGGGGCCTACAGCAGCACCTAGATCTTCTGCACAGATTCTGTCAGACCTGGGCCCTGACAGTGAATCTCAGTAAGACAAAAATAACCAAGAATTCACAAAATGAGACAAACACCCAATTGAGACTTTGCATGTAGAATTCTGCAAAAATATACTTAGTGTAAAACGCAAAACCTCAAACAATGCATGCAGAGCAGAATTAGGACTATACCCGCTAGTTATCAAAATCCAGAAAAGAGCTGTTCAATTCTACAACCACCTGAAAGGAAGCGATTCCCACACATTCAATAACAAAGCCCTCACCTACAGAGAGATTAACCTAGAGAAGAGTCCCCTTAGCCAGCTGGTTCTGGGGCTCTGTTCACAAACAGACCCCACACAGTTCCAGGACAGCAAAACAATAAGACCCAACCAAATCTTGAGAAAATATAACTATTTGATAGCCTGGAAAGAATCAACCAAAAAAACTGAGCACATTGGAATGCTTTCCGGCCCTAAACACAGAATACCCAAAATTAAGAAAATCTTTGACAGACTCAGTGAGCATAGCCTTGCTATTGAGAAAGGCCGCCATAGGCAGACCTGGCAAATGTATGACCACATTAGAGATACATATTTCCCACAGATCACATAGACCCACAAAGAATTCGAAAACAAATCAAACTTTGATAAACTCCCTTATCTGTTAAGCACAAACAACATTGTAAATATCACCATTAATAGTCTGTTTATTTATCTTCCTCTACTATTCGTACTAAAACTATTTGCACATTGCTATAACACTGTACATAGCTGATAATATAACACTTGAAATGTCTTTATATTTATTAATACATTTTTGTTGATTTTGTAAAAGTATCTTCTCACTTTTTTTTATTGTTTATTTCACTTGCTTTGGCAATGTAAACACGTTTCCCATGACAATAAAGCCCCTTTGAATGGAACTGAGAGAGAGCGAGAGAGAGAGAGAGAGAGAGAGAGAGAGAGAGATTGTACAGGTGAGAATGAGCGAGACAGTGAGAGAGAGAGAGAGTTTTCCTTTTTGTACTTTAACTAAACTCAGCAAAAAAAGAAACGTCCTCTCACTGTCAACTGCGTTTATTTTCAGAAAACTTAACATGTGTAAATATTTGTATTAGCATAACAAGATTCAACAACTGAGACATAAACTGAACAAGTTCCACAGACATGTGACTAACATAAATGGAATAATGTGTCCCTGAACAAAGGGGTGGGGGGTCAAAATCAAAAGTAACAGTCAATATCTGGTGTGGCCACCAGCTGCATTAAGTACTGCAGTGCATCTCCTCCTCGTGGACTGCACCAGATTTGCCAGTTCTTGCTATGAGATGTTACCCCACTCTTTCACCAAGGCACCTGCAAGTTCCTGGACATTTCTGGGGGGAATGGCCCAAGCCCTCACCCTCCGATCCACCAGGTCCCAGACATGCTCAATGGGATTGACATCCGGGCTCTTCACTGGCCATGGCAGAACACTGACATTCCTGTCTTGCAGTAAATCACGCACAGAACGAGCAGTATGGCTGGTGGCATTGTCATGCTGGAGGGTCATGTCAGGATGAGCCTGCAGGAAGGGTACCACATCAGGGAGAAGGATGTCTTCCCTGTAACGCACAGCGTTGAGATTGCCTGCAATGACAACAAGCTCAGTCCGATGATGCTGTGACACACCGCCCCAGACCATGACGGACCCTCCACTTCCAAATCGATCCCGCTCGGTGTAACGCTCATTCCTTCGACAAGAAACGCGAATCCGACCATCACCCCTGATGAGACAAAACCGTGACTCGTCAGTGAAGAGCACTTTTTGCCAGTCCTGTCTGGTCCAGTGATGGTGGGTTTCTGCCCATAGGCGACGTTGTTGCTGGTGATGTCTGGTGAGGACCTGCCTTACAACAGGCATACAAGCCCTCAGTCCAGCCTCTCTCAGCCTATTGCAGACACTGATGGAGGGATTGTGCGTTCCTGGTGTAACTCGGGCAATTGTTGTTGCCATCCTGTACCTGTCCCACAGGTGTGATGTTCTGATGTACCGATCCTGTGCAGGTGTTGTTACACGTGGTCTGCCACTGCGAGGACGATCAGCTGTCCGTCCTGTCTCCCTGTAGCGCTGTCTTAGGCGTCTCACAGTACGGACATTGCAATTTATTGCCCTGGCCACATCTGCAGTCCTCATGCCTCCTTGCAGCATGCCTAAGGCACGTTCACGCAGATGAGCAAGGACCCTGGGCATCTTTCTTTTGATGTTTTTCAGAGTCAGTAGAAAGGCCTCTTTAGTGTCCTAAGTTTTCATAACTGTGACCTTAATTGCCTGTAAGCTGTTAGTGTCTTAACGACCGTTCCACAGGTGCATGTTCATTAATTGTTTATGGTTCATTGAACAAGCATGGGAAACAGTGTTTAAACCCTACAATGAAGATCTGTGAAGTTAATTGGATTTTTACGAATTATCTTTGAAAGACAGGGTCTTGCTAATCATGATGGGTAATGTAGTTTGAACAGCATGGTCTGATTAGTATGATCTGGGTAATGTAGTTTGAACAGCATGGTCTTAATCAGAGTATGACTCACCTTCTCTCCTTTATAACCAGGAAGACCCTGGTGAAGGAATGAAAGGACAATAATGAATCTATTTTCTCTCGTGTTTAGAATGTGTGATCACACTTCCTCAATTTAAATATTATGTGGACACCTATACCTTCGGCAGCCAAGCACGAGATATCAGTGTAGCCCTTAATCGTCTAGACATGATGAAATGTATTCACTCCTAGAAAAAAAAAACTCCAGGCTTCCATCATAAGAATCATTTGAATGAAAGAAAAATAATTACAGGGTGGGCAGTTTGGAAAAACGAATCCCGTTCAAAACATCCTTTTTCTGTTAAATCTCACTAGATGCTTTAATTAATAGCAGATGACCAACATGAATTTAGGGATATTGAATCCAGCGTGGATACGGCATAACTGTCTTCACTGGTGTTTAGAACACCATCTCATTGACTAAGCAGGACTAAATGTCCGGGTGATGGCCCATCAGGTGTGGATGATTGATTATAACGAATCTATCAGAACATTCACGCCTAGCCTACTGGTCAATCAGCACACAATCGTCTGGACACTTTGTCACTTTCCTACCTGTGCAGGTCAGTCACATCCCGTCTTCTTTTCATATCGAATAAATACTTTACATATTAGTGCCAATCACTAATAGCCTAATACTCCTCCAATCGACGGAGAGATTCGGTGTGCTGCTCGAGGGGATTGGCAGAACCAGCCGCTGTGCCTTTCTAAAGGCAATTCCTATCCAACATGTTACAATACACATAATTATAATTATATTTATATATAATTATAATTATATTTATAAGTTAATTATATTAACACATAACACGCTGTTGTAGTCTACTTTTAAAGGAAATATCCTAGGCCTAGTTTTATTATTGATAATACAATTCTAGAGCAAATATTGGCAGGTAAAAAAAAAACATTGCCAGGTTAAAATAACTTTTCTTTCGGTTTATTTTTTATCTTTATTTTTTTGCTTACGGACGGTTAGTAAATTTTTTTAAATAGTCCGCCCTACTCTGTTTTATTCTGTCTACAAGGAAAGCAACGAAAGGAGCGCGTGCTTCCTGTGACTTGATCAATTGCATGCAGCTCAGATAAAAATGTTTTATAGACAAAGATATAATATAGGCTGTTTTCAGAAAGGTTTAAACAGCCAGCCGTGTGTGTACGCGGACCAAATAGTTCCCTACGAAGGAGTTCGCTTTTTTTCTGCAGCTTTCGCTGTAAAATATAATGGTTTGCGGCGGAGCTTCGGTGTGTGAGAAAGGGACCTATTTTCTCTTGTGTTTAGAATGTGTGAATGTTTGTTCCTGACTTCATGTGTGACCTGACGTCATGTGTGTGAGATACAGACCTTGGTTCCTGGTGGTCCTCTCAGCCCCGGCAGGCCCATCATCCCTGCGGCTCCTTTTCCTCCCTGGAACCAGAAGGTATATTCACACGAGTGTTGCTGACACTGGAAGACTTGCATAGAGTGGCATTAATTAAAGGGGGTGAGACTTACTTTGGGTCCCTCTGGACCGGGCCATCCAGCTGGTCCCTGTCTACCTGGTAACCCAGGTGGACCAGTACGACCCTGGAGTAAACACAAGTCACATTTACATATTTACTTTATTTGGATCCACAGACGAGCATTAAGGTGCTTGACTTCCAATCAAACGTCTTGGAAGAACGCTGAGCGAATATACTATCTGCCACACGGTGGAGCTGTGTGTGAATTCCTTCAGCTCAGTGCCATTAACCAGTGGTGTGTGTGTGTGTGTGTGTGTGTGGCCACAGGACCAATGTCTTAGTGATTTATCATACAGAACACAAGCACTCAGGGAGATTAGAACTGTGCAGAACTGCAGAGGGGGATACGGTACAGGCACACACAGACACACACACTACCTGGTAACCCAGGAGGACCAGTACGACCCTGGCCCATAAGACCCTCACAAACTCTTACAGATGCACAATTGAGAGCATCCTGTCGGGCTGTATCACCGGCTCTCCAGAGGGTGGTACGGTCTGCCCAACGCATCACCGGGGGCACACTGCCTTCCCTCCAGGACACCTACAGCACCCGATGTCACAGGAAGGTCAAAAAGATCATCAAGGACATCAGCCACCTGAGCCACGGCCTGTTCACCTCACTATTATCCAGAAGGCGAGGTCAGTGCAGGTGCATCAAAGCTGGGACCGAGAGATTGAAAAACAATTTATATCTCAAGTCCATCAGACTGTTAAATAGCCATCACTAGCCGGCTATCACCTGGTTACTCAACCCTGCACCTTAGAGGCTACTGCCCCATATACATAGACATGGAATCACTGGTCACTTTAATAATGGAACACTAGTCACTTTAATAATGTTTACATACTGCTTTACTCATCTCATATGTATATACTGTGTTCTATTCTACTGTATTTAGTCAATGCCACTCCGACATTGCTCGTCCTAATATTTATATATTTCTTAATTCCATTCTTTTACTTTGAGATTTGTGTGTATTGTTGTGAATTGTTAGATACTACTTCACCCATCGGAGCTAGGAACACAAGCATTTCGCTACACCCGCAATAGCTTCTGCTAAATACGTGTATGTGACCCATACAATTTTGATTTGATTTGAGAACACACCAATATTTGAAAGCTCCTAGAGAAGAATGGTTGTAAACCACAGGAGGTTGGGGAGGACGGGGCTCGTGGTAATGGCTGGAGCGGAATACGTGGAACGGTAGCAAAATACGTCAAACCCGTGGCATTGTTATGAGCCGTCCTCCCCTCAGAGGCCTCTACTGTTGGACAGATAGGCAAAGCTGGCCACAAATATCTTGTTTTTGTTATCGGCACGCTGCAGACCCATCACATTAGTAACCACTGAACTCCAAGGCAATTGATAACTGCAACTGAAGGGCCCGTGTTTTATTAAATAGAGCATAAAGCAGGAGTCTCCAACATTTTCTGGCGTGAGAGCTACTTTTAGAAAAACAAAACACTTTGTGAGCTACTCATTTTTTTATACAGCTTTCAAATAGGCACATTCTTCTCCTCTACCCTGAAACTCTTCCCCGGGTACTTAGTGTAAGAGATGTGTTTTCTGTCAATATACCTGGTCAAATAATGGTTAATAAACAACTTTAAGGGGCCCCATATAATGATATTTTGTATTTTCCGGAATTCTGTTTTCTCTGTTTTATTTTTCCTGGCTTACGATTATTATTATTTATTTATTTTACTCTCAATACTACAATTAGTCATAGCGAAACAACGAAAATTGATGTTCTGAGTCCATGTCAACGCTTAAATCACAAAGAAAACAAACAAATAAATATTTTTGAGTGTATTTCCCCTTTAATTGTGCATTTAGAACGAGAGGAACGTGTCGGTCTAGTGATGTTTCTGTCTGGTGTCTGTTGATGTTTCTGTCTGGTGTCTAGTGATGTTTCTGTCTAGTGATGTTTCTGTCTGGTGTCTAGTGATGTTTCTGTCTGGTGTCTAGTGATGTTTCTGTCTAGTGATCTTGCTGTCTGGTGTCTAGTGATGTTTCTGTCTAGTGATGTTTCTGTCTAGTGTCTAGTGATGTTTCTGTCTGGTGTCTGGTGATGTTTCTGTCTGGTGTCTAGTGATGTTTCTGTCTGGTGTCTAGTGATGTTTCTGTGTAGTGATCTTTCTGTCTGGTGTCTAGTGATGTTTCTGTCTAGTGATGTTTCTGTCAGGTGTCTGGTGATGTTTCTGTCTGGTGTCTAGTGATGTTTTTGTCTGGTGTCTGGTGATGTTTCTGTCTGGTGTCTAGTGAAGTTTCTGTCTGGTGATGTTTCTGTCTGGTGATGTTTCTGTCTGGTGTCTAGTGATGTTTCTGTCTAGTGATGTTTCTGTCAGGTGTCTGGTGATGTTTATGTCTGGTGTCTAGTGATGTTTCTGTCTGGTGTCTAGTGATGTTTCGGTCTGGTGTCTAGTGAAGTTTCTGTCTGGTGATGTTTCTGTCTGGTGATGTTTCTGTCTGGTGTCTAGTGATGTTTCTGTCTAGTGATGTTTCTGTCAGGTGTCTGGTGATGTTTCTGTCTGGTGTCTGGTGATGTTTCTGTCTGGTGTCTGGTGGTGTTTCTGTCAGGTGTCTAGTGATGTTTATGTCTGGTGTCTGGTGATGTTTCTGTCTGGTGTCTGGTGATGTTTCTGTCCAGTGATGTTTCTGTCTGGTGTCTAGTGATGTTTCTGTCTGGTGTCTGGTAATGTTTCTGTCTGGTGTCTGGTAATGTTTCTGTCTGGTGTCTGGTGATGTTTCTGTCTGGTGTCTAGTGATGTTTCTGTCTGGTGTCTAGTGATGTTTCTGTCTAGTGATCTTGCTGTCTGGTGTCTAGTGATGTTTCTGTCTAGTGATGTTTCTGTCAGGTGTCTAGTGATATATACCTGGTCAAATAATGGTTAATAAACAACTTTAAGGGGCCCCATATAATGATATTTTGTATTTTCCGGAATTCTGTTTTCTCTGTTTTATTTTTCCTGGCTTACGATTATTATTATTTATTTATTTTACTCTCAATACTACAATTAGTCATAGCGAAACAACGAAAATTGATGTTCTGAGTCCATGTCAACGCTTAAATCACAAAGAAAACAAACAAATAAATATTTTTGAGTGTATTTCCCCTTTAATTGTGCATTTAGAACGAGAGGAACGTGTCGGTCTAGTGATGTTTCTGTCTGGTGTCTGGTGATGTTTCTGTCTGGTGTCTATTGATGTTTCTGTCTGGTGTCTGGTGATGTTTCTGTCTGGTGATGTTTCTATCTGGTGTCTAGTGATGTTTCTGTCTAGTGATGTTTATGTCTGGTGTCTAGTGATGTTTCTGTCTTGATAACTGCAACTGAAGGGCCCGTGTTTTATTAAATAGAGCATAAAGCAGGAGTCTCCAACATTTTCTGGCGTGAGAGCTACTTTTAGAAAAACAAAACACTTTGTGAGCTACTCATTTTTTTATACAGCTTTCAAATAGGCACATTCTTCTCCTCTACCCTGAAACTCTTCCCCGGGTACTTAGTGTAAGAGATGTGTTTTCTGTCAATATACCTGGTCAAATAATGGTTAATAAACAACTTTAAGGGGCCCCATATAATGATATTTTGTATTTTCCGGAATTCTGTTTTCTCTGTTTTATTTTTCCTGGCTTACGATTATTATTATTTATTTATTTTACTCTCAATACTACAATTAGTCATAGCGAAACAACGAAAATTGATGTTCTGAGTCCATGTCAACGCTTAAATCACAAAGAAAACAAACAAATAAATATTTTTGAGTGTATTTCCCCTTTAATTGTGCATTTAGAATGAGAGGAACGTGTCGGTCTAGTGATGTTTCTGTCTGGTGTCTGTTGATGTTTCTGTCTGGTGTCTAGTGATGTTTCTGTCTAGTGATGTTTCTGTCTGGTGTCTAGTGATGTTTCTGTCTGGTGTCTAGTGATGTTTCTGTCTAGTGATCTTGCTGTCTGGTGTCTAGTGATGTTTCTGTCTAGTGATGTTTCTGTCTAGTGTCTAGTGATGTTTCTGTCTGGTGTCTGGTGATGTTTCTGTCTGGTGTCTAGTGATGTTTCTGTCTGGTGTCTAGTGATGTTTCTGTGTAGTGATCTTTCTGTCTGGTGTCTAGTGATGTTTCTGTCTAGTGATGTTTCTGTCAGGTGTCTGGTGATGTTTCTGTCTGGTGTCTAGTGATGTTTTTGTCTGGTGTCTGGTGATGTTTCTGTCTGGTGTCTAGTGAAGTTTCTGTCTGGTGATGTTTCTGTCTGGTGATGTTTCTGTCTGGTGTCTAGTGATGTTTCTGTCTAGTGATGTTTCTGTCAGGTGTCTGGTGATGTTTATGTCTGGTGTCTAGTGATGTTTCTGTCTGGTGTCTAGTGATGTTTCGGTCTGGTGTCTAGTGAAGTTTCTGTCTGGTGATGTTTCTGTCTGGTGATGTTTCTGTCTGGTGTCTAGTGATGTTTCTGTCTAGTGATGTTTCTGTCAGGTGTCTGGTGATGTTTCTGTCTGGTGTCTGGTGATGTTTCTGTCTGGTGTCTGGTGGTGTTTCTGTCAGGTGTCTAGTGATGTTTATGTCTGGTGTCTGGTGATGTTTCTGTCTGGTGTCTGGTGATGTTTCTGTCCAGTGATGTTTCTGTCTGGTGTCTAGTGATGTTTCTGTCTGGTGTCTGGTAATGTTTCTGTCTGGTGTCTGGTAATGTTTCTGTCTGGTGTCTGGTGATGTTTCTGTCTGGTGTCTAGTGATGTTTCTGTCTGGTGTCTAGTGATGTTTCTGTCTAGTGATCTTGCTGTCTGGTGTCTAGTGATGTTTCTGTCTAGTGATGTTTCTGTCAGGTGTCTGGTGATGTTTCTGTCTGGTTTCTAGTGATGTTTCTGTCTGGTGTCTAGTGATGTTTCTGTCTGGTGTCTAGTGATGTTTCTGTCTGGTGTCTGGTGATGTTTCTGTCTGGTGATGTTTCTGTCTGGTGATGTTTCTGTCTGGTGTCTGGTGATGTTTCTGTCTGGTGTCTATTGATGTTTCTGTCTGGTGTCTGGTGATGTTTCTGTCTGGTGATGTTTCTATCTGGTGTCTAGTGATGTTTCTGTCTAGTGATGTTTATGTCTGGTGTCTAGTGATGTTTCTGTCTAGTGATGTTTCTGTCTGGTGTCTGGTGATGTTTCTGTCTGGTGTCTGGTGATGTTTCTGTCTGGTGTCTAGTGATGTTTCTGTCTGGTGTCTAGTGATGTTTCTGTCTAGTGATCTTGCTGTCTGGTGTCTAGTGATGTTTCTGTCTAGTGATGTTTCTGTCTGGTGTCTATTGATGTTTCTGTCTGGTGTCTATTGATGTTTCTGTCTGGTGTCTGGTGATGTTTCTGTCTGGTGTCTAGTGATGTTTCTGTCTGGTGTCTAGTGATGTTTCTGTCTAGTGATCTTGCTGTCTGGTGTCTAGTGATGTTTCTGTCTAGTGATGTTTCTGTCTGGTGTCTAGTGATGTTTCTGTCTGGTGTCTATTGATGTTTCTGTCTGGTGTCTATTGATGTTTCTGTCTGGTGTCTATTGATGTTTCTGTCTGGTGTCTAGTGATGTTTCTGTCTAGTGATCTTGCTGTCTGGTGTCTAGTGATGTTTCTGTCTAGTGATGTTTCTGTATGGTGTCTATTGATGTTTCTGTCTGGTGTCTGGTGATGTTTCTGTCTGGTGATGTTTCTGTCTGGTGATGTTTCTGTCTGGTGTCTGGTGATGTTTCTGTCTGGTGATGTTTCTGTCTGGTGATGTTTCTGTCTGGTGTCTGGTGATGTTTCTGTCTGGTGATGTTTCTGTCTGGTGTCTATTGATGCTGCTGGTAGACCTACCTGTTGGAGACCCCTGGCATAATACATCTGCATGACTTCTAATCAAACATCTTGAAGAACCCTGAGCGAATATACTATCTGCCACACGGTAGAGCTGTGTGTGCATTCCTTCAGCTCAGTGCCATTAACCAGTGGTGTGTGTGTGTGTGTGTGTGTGTGTCTGTGTGGCCACAGGACCAATGTCTTAGTGATTTATCATAGAGAACACAAGCACTCAGGGAGATTAGAACTGTGCATTAATGCAGAGGGGGATACAGTACACACACACAGACACACTGGATCGGCAGTTGATGGACCAGAACCAAGAAGGAGAGAGGCACTGCAGAGGAGAGAGAGAGACACACTGCAGAGGAGAGAGAGACACACTGCAGAGGAGAGAGAGAGACACTTCAGAGGAGAGAGAGAGACACTGCAGAGGACACAGAGAGAGACACTGCAGAGGACAGAGAGAGAGACACTGCAGAGGAGAGAGAGAGACACTGCAGAGGACAGAGAGAGAGACACTGCAGAGGAGAGAGAGAGACACTGCAGAGGAGAGAGAGACACACTGCAGAGGAGAAGGAGAGACACACTGCAGAGGAGAGAGAGAGAGACACTGCAGAGGAGAGAGAGAGACACTGCAGAGGAGAGTGAGAGACACTGCAGAGGAGAGTGAGAGACACTGCAGAGGAGAGAGAGAGACACTGCAGAGGAGAGAGAGAGACACTGCAGAGGAGAGAGAGAGACACTGCAGAGGAGAGAGAGAGATACTGCAGAGGAGAGAGAGAGACACTGCAGAGGAGAGAGGGAGAGACACTGCAGAGGAGAGGGAGAGAGACACTGCAGAGGAGAGAGAGAGAGGGAGAGGGAGAAGGAGGGAGAGAGGGAGAGGGAGAAGGAGAGAGAGAGGGAGAGGGAGAAGGAGAGAGAGAGAGAGAGAGAGAGAGAGAGAGAGAGAGAGAGAGAGAGACACTGCAGAGGAGGGAGAGAGGGAGAGGGAGAAGGAGAGAGAGAGGGAGAGGGAGAAGGAGAGAGAGAGGGAGAGGGAGAAGGAGAGAGATGAGCGAGGGAGCGAGAGGAGGATTGTATGAGCGAGGGAGTGAGAGGAGGCGTGTCTCACCTTTGACCCTGGTCGTCCGATCTCTCCCTGGAGGACAAGAAGAAATGAGGGATGAGAAGACGTGTGTTCATTAGTACACACACACACACACACACACACACACACACACACACACACACACACACACACACACACAAGTCTCTAATGGTGTCAAAAACATGAATCACGCACAGACACAGACACACAGACATGTAGACACACAGACACACAGACATGTAAACACACAGACATGTAAACACACAGACATGTAGACACACAGACACACAGACATGTAGACACACAGACATGTAGACACACAGACACACAGACATGTAAACACACAGACACACAGACATGTAGACACACAGACACACAGACATGTAGACACAGACATGTAGACACACAGACATGTAGACACACAGACATGTAGACACACAGACATGTAGACACACAGACACACAGACATGTAGACACACAGACATGTAGACACACAGACATGTAAACACACAGACACACAGACATGTAGACACACAGACATGTAGACACACAGACATGTAGACACACAGACATGTAGACACACAGACATGTAAACACACAGACACACAGACATGTAGACACACAGACATGTAGACACACAGACACACAGACATGTAAACACACAGACACACAGACATGTAGACACACAGACACACAGACATGTAGACACACAGACATGTAAACACACAGACACACAGACATGTAGACACACAGACACACAGACATGTAGACACACAGACATGTAAACACACAGACACACAGACATGTAGACACACAGACACACAGACATGTAGACACACAGACATGTAAACACACAGACACACAGACATGTAGACACACAGACACACAGACATGTAGACACACAGACATGTAGACACACAGACATGTAAACACACAGACACACAGACATGTAGACACACAGACATGTAGACACACAGACATGTAGACACACAGACATGTAGACACACAGACATGTAAACACACAGACACACAGACATGTAGACACACAGACACACAGACATGTAGACACACAGACATGTAGACACACAGACACACAGACATGTAGACACACAGACATGTAGACACACAGACATGTAAACACACAGACATGTAGACACACAGACACACAGACATGTAGACACACAGACATGTAGACACACAGACATGTAAACACACAGACATGTAAACACACAGACACACAGACATGTAGACACACAGACACACAGACATGTAGACACACAGACATGTAGACACACAGACACACAGACATGTAGACACACAGACATGTAGACACACAGACATGTAGACACACAGACATGTAAACACACAGACATGTAGACACACAGACACACAGACATGTAGACACACAGACATGTAGACATCAGGGTTTCCATTAGGAAAATGTGGTGCCAGACATTTGACCTGCAGCATTTTAATTTACTGGACCGGGCCCATATGCATTTGTTGCGTAACCTGATTAGGGTGTCCACCCACAGTTCTCAGAATGACAGAAATCACATTTAGTTTATGGTAATGAATCTCAACACAACATGCAACTCAGATGCAACTGCCTGCGTCATTCTTAACGAATTTGAAGATGTTAGAAATATATAGACAGCATGTCCATAAGGCTAGGGGAAGCTTTCCCTAAAGTCAATTGAATTAAATTGCCAAAATTATTAAGCCAAATTAGCTTAGTCCTGTCTTTGCCACAGATGATCATCAGCTTTATTTCATTTTTTAAAGCTGTGGATCGTTTTAAATCGCATCGCCTACAAATGCCAAATAGATTATTGTTGAGAAGTGAAAAGCAGAGCGACACAGCCAGGAATAGTGCAATATTTAAAAAATACAATCGCGGAAAAAAAACGTTTACAAAACAAATGGCTATTGCTGTTAAGAGAACACAACGAAAATACTCCAATCTGTTTTTTAGTTATACAATGTTTTCTATTTAACTGAGCAAAAGGTAGCCTTATTAGTATCAGCAGAGAACAGTGGCCAATATCCCCGGTGAGTGTGCATATTCACTGTATTTATCATTGGGTCTGTGACACTTTTGTTTGGTTTTTGTACAATAATGTCCTCCTCCAGGTTAGATGGACTTAACATTGTATTTCTGTCCCCCCCTTCTCCTAGGTCTAATATATGGATCAGACAACGTCATTTGTATTGATCTGTTCGTCAGTGTCAGCAGAGTACGCTACCCTGTAATTTTTGTCGTATTAAAAAAGATTCTGCTAATGTCCTGAAATATTTTCCTGTGCAAAGAAAGAAGAAGAAATGTATCTGATATAGCCTATAGCCTGTAGCCTACTCTACGCCACTACGCGTACAGTGAATTGAGTTATATTATTAGCCTAAATTATGAGTATCCAATCTAACCATCACATTAGGAATAGTAGGCTATCTTACATTAGTTTGCAAATGCAAGGTAGCATGGAATGCTTCCTATTATAAAGGTGAATTTCTATGGGTGAAAATGTGCTTCCCCCGAACTTGAAACATACACGCCGCCTACATGTTAGAATAACTGCCCACATTCACTTTTCCTCAGCCAACAAGACGAGTAACGAATAACAAAATCACTAGCCTGTGTCAATCTACTATCCCTCATAGTAGAAAAGACTCCTTATTCTATTGGTCAGCTTTTCATTCTGTGCGATGAAGAAATAGCCTATTCCAAACAGACTATTGGGACAGTCGTGGGACGATACATCCCAAATTCATACAACCAGTACGCGTAGGCTACATCCAATTTATACGCGCAGCAAAGCGCACAAGTCCGTAGGCTTCGTGCGGTTCCATCATGCAATTAGCGGGAAAACACCCTTGTGACAAAGATGAAAATATCCGTTAGAAATGTTGAAAGAGGGGGAGATCGAAATATGCAACAGCTAGCATGGGGTTGCTAATATGACTAGGATTGTTTCTTTAGCTACTGGACAATGAAATAAAGTTGATTTGAACACCAATAGAACGTGAGAGAAAAATGCCACTGGTTTCAATGGCATATGGACGTCTTTAGAAAGTAACATGCCTCATGTGTACTAAAACATCCAGGTTTCAAACAATTAAGTATATGTTTTCACAAAATGCATACCGCCTCCATCTCATTGCAAAGTGAGTGGTGTGTGACCCCGAAGCCTGCATAGTTGCCGATGCACTTGAATGGTGAATGGGAAGCGAGATTCAATTACCAGTACGCGTAGCTCTTTTTAATCATGGTCATTGTTGTTGTTTTTTTACACACCATTGCCTTTAGAATTGTTACGCACTTGTGAAACTAAAAGCACATACATGTTTTACTCCAGCGGCAACAGACAGCTGTTTGAGTTTCATCAGCAGCTCTCACGTTACATCGACTGGTATTTAAATCAACGAATAGGCTAAAATTCATTATTTCGCAATGGGATTTTTTGTTGTTGTTGGGACAATTGGCCAGCGCCAATTTTATAGGCCTACTTAACAAAAATATAAACACAACACGTAAAGTGTTGGTCCCATGTTTCATGAGCTGAAATAAAACATCCCAGAAATGTTCCATACCCACAAAAAAAAGCTTATTTCTCTCAAATGTTGTGCACAACTTTGTTTCCATCCCTGTTAGTGAGCAGCACAGCTTCCTGCGGGATCGTCTGAGACCAGCCACCTGGACAGCTGATTAAACTTTGGGTTTGCACAACCGAAGAATTTCTGCACTAACTGTCAGAAACCGTCTGATGAAAGCTCATCTGCATGCTCGTCGTCCTCACCAGGGTCTTGACCTGACTGCAGTTCGGCGTCTTAACCGACTTCAGTGGGCAAATGTTCACCTTCAATGGCCACTTACATCCTTATTCTAAAATAAAATAAAATAAAAAATCCTCATCGATCTACACACAATATCCCATAATGACAAAACAGGTTTTTTGAAATCTTAGCAAATGTATATAAAAAAAAAAAAAACGTATTTACATAACTATTCAGACCCTTTGCTATGAGACTCGAAATTGAGCTCAGGTACATCCTGTTTCCATTGATCATCCTTGAGATGTTTCTATAACTTGATTGGAGTCCACCTGTGGTAAATTCAATTGATTGGACATGATTTGGAAAGGCACACACCTGTCTATATAAGGTCCCACAGTTGACAGTGCATGTCAGAGCAAAAACCAAGCCTTGAGGTCAAAGGAATTGTCCGTAGAGCTCCGAGACAGGATTGTGTCGAGGCACAGATCTGGGGAAGGGTACCAAAAAAATGTCTGCAGCATTGAAGGTCCCCAAGAACATAGTGGCCTCCATCATTCTTAAATGGAAGAAGTTTGGAACCACTAAGACTCTTCCTAGAGCTGGCCGCCCGGCCAAACTGAGCAATCAGGGGAGAAAGGCTTTGTTCAGGGAGGTGACCAAGAACCCGATGGTCACTCTGACAGAGCTCCAGAGTTCCTCTGTGGAGATGGGATAAACTTCCAGAAGGACAACTATCTCTGCAGCACTCCACCAATCAGGCCTTTATGGTAGAGTGGCCAGACGGAAGCCACTCCTCATTAAAAGGCACATGAGAGCCCGCTTGGAGTTTGCCAAAAGGCACCTAATGGACTCTCAGACAAACAAGATTATCTGGTCTGATGAAACCAAGATTGAACTCTTTGGCCTGAATGCCAAGCGTCACGTCTGGAGGAAACCTGGCGCCATCCCTACGGTGAAGCATGGTGGTGGCAGCATCATGCTGGGGGGATCTTTTTCAGCGGCAGGGACTGGGAGAGTAGTCAGGATCGAGGGAAAGATGGACGGAGCAAAGTACAGAGAGATCCTTGATGAAAACCTGCTCCAAAGCGCTCAGGACCTCAGACTGGGGCGAAGGTTCACCTTTCAACAGGACAACAACCCTAAACACACAGCCAAGACAATGCAGGAGTGGCTTCGGGATAAGTCTCTGAATGTCCTTGAGTGGCCCAGCCATAGTCCGGACTTGAACACGATCGAACATCTCTGGAGAGACCTGAAAATAGCTGTGCAGCGACGCTCCCCATCCAACCTGACAGAGCTTGAGAGGATCTGCAGAGAAGAATGGGAGAAACTCCCCAAATACAGGTGTGCCAAGCTTGTAGCGTCATACCCAAGAATACTCGAGGCTGTAATCGCTGCCAAAGGTGCTTCAACAAAGTACTGAGTAAAGGGTCTGAATACTTATGTAAATGTACTATTTCAGTATTTTGTTTTTTTATATTTGCAAACATTTCTAAAAACCTGTTTTAGATTGATGAGGGAAGAAAACTATTTAATCCATTTTTAGAATAAGGCTGTAACGTAACAGTGTGGAAAAAGTCAAAGGGTCTGAATACTTTCCGAATGCACTGTTTATGAACTGTAACTGTAAAATTGTTGCATGTTGCGTTTATATTTTAGTTCAGTGTATTTAAAAGCCGGCTATTACCGAAACCCTGGTATACACACAAACACAGACACACAACATATTCACCTTGTCTCCCTTTGGTCCACTAATTCCTGCCATTCCACTAGGACCCTGAAAAAACAATGAATATACACCTCACACAGTTATAATGACACACACACACACACACAGAGACAAACACACACACACACACATACACACACACAGACACACACACACACACACACACAGAGAGACAAACACACACACAAACACAGACAAACACAGACACACACACACACACACACACACACACACACACACACACACACGCACACACAGACAAACAAACACACACACAGAGACACACAGAGACACACACACACACACACACACACACACACAGACAAACAAACTCACACTCAGAGACACAGACACACACACACACACACACACAGACACACACACACACACACACACACACACAGAGACAAACACACACACATACACACAGACGCACACACACACACACACACACACACGCACACACAGACAAACAAACACACACACAGACACACACACACACACACACACACACACAGACAAACAAACTCACACACATACACACAGACACACACACACACACGCACACACAGACAAACAAACACACACACAGAGACACACACACACACACACACACACAAACAAACTCACACACAGAGACACAGACACACACACCTCCGGTCCCTGGGGTCCCTGGGGTCCTGGTTTACATCCAGGGGTCACAGGCAGGTGTTTATACTCTTCCTCCTCTCCTCCTCCTCCTCCTCCTCCTCCTCCTCCTCCTCCTCCCTCTATCACTGGGTAGTCAACCTTCAAACACAAGTTATGTAACAGTGTCTGACTGAATGGGTATCAAACATGAGCTGTTTGTGTGCCTCAATAATGCGAGCTAAAGCCTAAAGGCTCTGGAAGATAACAGTCTTCAGGTCTCAGACAAGGTTACTCATCACAAGTTATGGTGTGTGTACTGCAGGGAAACATGTCTGTGTACTGCAGGGAAACATGTGTCTGTGTACTGCAGGGAAACGTGTCTGTGTACTGCTGGGAAACATGTGTCTGTGTACTGCAGGGAAACGTGTCTGTGTACTGCTGGGAAACATGTGTCTGTGTACTGCAGGGAAACGTGTCTGTGTACTGCAGGGAAACATGTGTCTGTGTACTGCAGGGAAACATGTGTCTGTGTACTGCAGGGAAACGTGTCTGTGTACTGCAGGGAAACATGTGTCTGTGTACTGCAGGGAAACGTGTCTGTGTACTGCAGGGAAACGTGTGTGTCACGATCGTCGGGAACAGAGGACCAAGGCGCAGCGTGGAAGGTGAACATACTTTTTATTAAATGATACACAAACAAAAACAACAAAACGATAACTTGACGTCCTTGGATCAAACACAAACCTAATTGGAACAAGATTCCACAAACACTGTGGGAAAACTGGCTGCTTAAGTATGGTTCCCAATCAGAGACAACAAGCAACAGCTGATACACGTTGCCTCTGATTGAGAACCACACTGGCCAACATAGAAATACTAAACTAGAACGAAAAACAAATGAAAACTCACACCCTGGCTCAACATACTAGAGTCTCCAGAGCCAGGGCGTGACAGTACCCCCCCCCCCCCCCCCCCCCCAAAGGCGCGGACTCCGACCGCGCCAACCAAACACCACAGGGGAGGGACCGGGTGGGCACTCCGCCTTGGCGGCGGATCCGGCTCCGGGCATGAACCCCACTCCCTCTCTAACCCCCCAAAGTACCCCTGGTCCGGTCTGGCCCCGCTGACCGGAGCTGGACTGCACACTGGTGGAGCGGATTGCTCTAGCTCCGGCGTGAAGCAGCTGACCCGTGCCGAACCAGGCACCGGTGGAACAGGCACGGGCTGTGCCGGACTGACGACGCACACCACTGGCTTGGTGTGGGGAGCAGGAACGGGCCGAGCCGGGCTGACGAAACGCACCCCTGACTTGGTGCGGGGAGCAGGAGCGGGCTGGACCGGGCTGACGAAGCGCACCACTGACTTGGTGCGGGGAGCAGGAGCGGGCCGGACCGGGCTGACGAAGCGCACCACTGACTTGGTGCGGGGAGCAGGAGCGGGCCGGACCGGGCTGACGAAGCGCACCACTGACTTGGTGCGGGGAGCAGGAACGGGCCGGACCGGGCTGACGAAGCGCACCACTGACTTGGTGCGGGGAGCAGGAACGGGCCGGACCAGGCTGGCGAAGCGCACCACAGGCTCGATGCGGGGAGCAGGAACAGGCCGGACCGGGCTGGCGACGCGCACCACAGGCTCGATGCGAGGGACAGGAACAGGCCGGACCGTACTGGGGACACACACCACTGGCCCTACGCGGGGATCAGGAACGGGCCGGACCGGACTGGTAACACACCCCAGTACCTCTCGCCGTGCCTCTACACTTTCCTTCCCCTTTGTGACCAGTGGCCCCCTTAACCTGGCGGCCTCCTCTGCCAACCCGATGGACCGCTCTATCGCGGCCTCCTGCTGCCCCGTCGTCCACGGCGTGAGCCCTCCCCTAAAAATTTTCTGGGCGGCTCTCCTCTTGGACCAGGCCTCCATGTCTCTAGCCAGACACTCACTCCACTGCTTCAAAGTCCAACCTCTCTGCTCTTCACTTGGCTTGGCCCAGTCGAGACTCTTACTCCACTGCTCCAAAGTCCATCCTCTCTCCTCTTCACGCTGCTTGGTCCAGGTATGGTGGGATCTTCTGTCACGATCGTCGGGAACAGAGGACCAAGGCGCAGCGTGGAAGGTGAACATACTTTTTATTAAATGATACAAAAACAACAAAACGATAACGTGACGTCCTTGGATCAAACACAAACCTAATTGGAACAAGATCCCACAAACACTGTGGGAAAACTGGCTGCTTAAGTATGGTGCCCAATCAGAGACAACAAGCAACAGCTGATACACGTTGCCTCTGATTGAGAACCACACTGGCCAACATAGAAATACTAAACTAGAACGAAAAACAAATGAAAACTCACACCCTGGCTCAACATACTAGAGTCCCCAGAGCCAGGGCGTGACAGTGTGTGTGTACTGCAGGGAAACATGTGTCTGTGTACTGCAGGGAAACATGTGTCTGTGTACTGCAGGGAAGCATATGTCTGTGTACTGCAGGGAAACATATGTCTGTGTACTGTAGGGAAACATGTGTCTGTGTACTGCAGGGAAACGTGTCTGTGTACTGCAGGGAAACGTGTCTGTGTACTGCAGGGAAACATGTGTCTGTGTACTGCAGGGAAGCATATGTCTGTGTACTGTAGGGAAACATGTGTCTGTGTCCTGCAGGGAAACATGTCTGTGTACTATTGGCGGCTCCTCAGAGGAGGAAGGGGAGGACCATCCTCCTCAGTGAATTTCATAAAAAATTGTAATAATAAAAAAAAGTTATCCTTTTTAGATAAAACTATACTAAATATAATCACAAATACCTGATTAAAACACACTATCTTGCAATGAAGGTCTACAGTAGCCTCAACAGCACTCTGTAGGGTAGCACCATGGTGTAGCCAGAGGACAGCTAGCTTCCGTCCTCCTCTGGGTACATTGACTTCAATACAAGGAGGCTCATGGTTCTCACCCCCTTCCATAGACTTACACTGTAATTATGACAACTTCTGGAGGACATCCTCCAACCCGTCCTCCAACCTATCAGAGCTCTTGCAGCATGAACTGACATGTTGTCCAACCAATCAAAGGATCAGAGAGTGGCGCAGTGGTCTAAGGCACTGCATCGCTGTGTCACTAGAGATCCTGGTTCGAATCCAGGCTCTGTCGTAGCTGGCCGCGACCGGGAGACCCATGGGACCCAGGGATGGGGAGGGAATGGCCGGCAGTTGAGAGAGCATGGCGTTGGGAGAGCATGGCGTTTGCAACGACAGGGTTGTGGGTTCGTTTCCCACGGGGGGCCAGTATGAAAAAATAAATAATGTTTGCACTCACTAAACTGTAAGTCGCTCTGGATAAGAGCGTCTGCTAAATGACTAAAATGTAATGTAAAATAAGCTACAGTTAGCTAGCACTGCAGTGTATAAAATGTGGTGAGTAGCAGACTCAAAGAGAGAAAGACAATAGTTGAACAGTTTTGAACAAATTAATTTCTTGCAAAGGAGAAACAAGAGAGAAATGGAGAGATTTCGTCATTTGTTTTTCACTTTCAGTTTCACTTAGCTAGCAAATGCAGCTAGCTAGTTTAGCCTACTGAAACACCCTGCTCAAACAGAGGGGTGCTATGTTAGCTAGCTGGCTATGACTATCCAACACAACACTGGAACTCTTCCAAGTCAAGGTAAGGTTTTGGTTTTACTAATTTATTGCCACCGGGGCCCGCCGGTATAACTGCTTACTGACTATCCACTGTAACGTTACTGCTCGATTGTAGCGGGTTTACTAACGCGTTAGTTACATTTACATTTACATTTACATCATTTAGCAGATTAGGACCTGTGCCGCTTCCTGTGTAAGGCAGGGTCGTACTCTCCGAACGTTGTATGCATGAACCTACAGGATCGGGTCACCGCCTTGATGTTAGCGGAGAACGACAAGGTGTTGTCCAGGGTCACGCCAAGGCTCTTCGCACTCTGGGAGGAGGACACAACGGAGTTGTCAACCGTGATGGCGAGATCATGGAACGGGCAGTCCTTCCCCGGGAGGAAGAGCAGCTCCGTCTTGCCGAGGTTCAGCTTGAGGTGGTGATCCGTCATCCATCTATTCTATTAGCTATGTTGACTTGGACGTTACTTTAGCTAATATGGTGACAACGATGTAGGCTGTGTGTAGCGGTTATGACATGGTTTGGCTTGGAAAGCTTTTTTCGCCTGGTCACATACAGCTGATGTGTTGTGCATTGAAGTCCACAAGCGAATGGAAGAGAAGGAATGCAACGTGGCTGTTATGAGAGTGAACACTGTTTACGCGTGATCAGGGGTGTATTCATTCCGCCGATTCTGTTGAAAAACTTTTCTTAAACGGAAGCAAACGGAACAAAACGGGGATAAACATACCTGAATTTGTCCAATAGAAACTCTTGTTTGCAACTGTTGGACTAATGATTACACCCTATATCAGCTAGATGCAGGCATGAGTGTGCAAGGCGGTATTGAATGTGTCACTGTCTGTCCATGTGTCACTGTCTGTCACCTCAAATTTGTCTCTCGATCTGTGTGCACCTATGTTGTAAACTTTCATTCATAGGCTAGTTTGTAGCAACCTCATGATGGGTATAGGGAACATTAGAGTATCATGGAGTAGCCTAAACCTATCGATGTTACATTGAACTGGGTGAATGGAATATGAATGACAGTCATCCAATATGCTGTAATAGAAATAAGGCCATAATCATGAAAAAAAAAAAATCATCCTCCCTCATCTGAAACGGCACCGACCGCCACTGGTGTGTACTGCAGGGGAACCGTGTGTACTGCAGGGGAACCGTGTGTACTGCAGGGGAACCGTGTGTACTGCAGGGGAACCGTGTGTACTGCAGGGGAACCGTGTGTACTGCAGGGAACCGTGTGTACTGCAGGGGAACCGTGTGTACTGCAGGGGAACCGTGTGTACTGCAGGGGAACCGTGTGTACTGCAGGGGAACCGTGTGTACTGCAGGGAACCGTGTGTACTGCAGGGGAACCGTGTGTACTGCAGGAAACCATGTGTGTGTGCTGCAGGGAACCGTGTGTGTGTACTGCAGGGAACCATGTGTACTGCAGGGAACCGTGTGTACTGCAGGGGAACCGTGTGTACTGCAGGGAACCGTGTGTGTGTACTGCAGGGAACCGTGTGTGTGTACTGCAGGGAACCGTGTGTTGATGAGCTTGACGCCTTGATAAGTTCCTTTCCTGAGGATGGCTCACCCTTCACAGTCTTGGGGGATTTCAACCTCCCCACGTCTACATTTGACTCATTTCTCTCTGCCTCCTTCTTTCCACTCCTCTCCTCTTTTGACCTCACCCTCTCACCATCCCCCCCCACTCACAAGGCAGGCAATACGCTTGACTTCATCTTTACTAGATGTTGCTCTTCTACTAATCTCACTGCAACTCCCCTCCATGTCTCCGACCACTACTTTGTATCCTTTTCTCTCTCGCTCTCCTCCAACACTACTCACTCTGCCCCTACACAGATGGTAACGCGCCGCCGCAACCTTCGCTCTCTCTCTCCCACTACTCTCTCCTCTTCCATCCTATCATCTCTTCCCTCTGCTCAATCCTTCTCCCTCCAATCTCCTGATTCTGCCTCCTCAACCCTCCTCTCCTCCCTTTCTGCATCCTTTGACTCCCTGTGTCCCCTATCCTCCCGGCCGGCTCGGTCCTCCCCTCCAGCTCTGTGGCTTGATGACTCATTGCGAGCTCACAGAACAGAGCTCCGGGCAGCTGAGCGGAAATGGAAGAAAACTAAACTCCCTGCCGACCTGGCATCTTTTCACTCCCTCCTCTCTACATTTTCTTCATCTGTTTCTGCTGCTAAGGCCACTTTCTACCACTCTAAATTCCAAGCATCTGCCTCTAACCCTAGGAAGCTCTTTGCCACATTCTCCTCACTGCTGAATCCCCAGACCATCTCCGGTGACCTTCTCCCCTACCTCACCTCGCTGATCAACTCATGCTTGACCGCTGGCCATGTCCCTTCCGTCTTCAAGAGAGCGAGAGTTGCACCCCTTCTCAAAAAACCAACACTCGATCCCACTGATGTCAACAACTACAGACCAGTATCCCTTCTTTCTTTTCTTTCCAAAACTATTGAGCGTGCCGTCTTTAGCCAACTCTCTTGCTATCTCTCTCAGAATGACCTTCTTGATCCAAACCAGTCAGGTTTCAGGACTGGTCATTCAACTGAGACTGCTCTTCTCTGTGTCACAGAGGCTCTCCGCACTGCTAAAGCTAACTCTCTCTCCTCTGCTCTTGTCCTTCTAGACCTGTCTGCTGCCTTTGATACAGTGAACCATCAGATCCTCCTCTCCACCCTCTCCGAGCTGGGCATCTCCGGCGCGGCTCACTCCTGGATTGCGTCCTACCTGACCGGTCGCTCCTACCAAGTGGCGTGGCGAGAAGCTGTCTCCACACCACGTGCTCTCACCACTGGTGTCCCCCAGGGCTCAGTTCTAGGCCCTCTCCTTTTCTCCCTATACACCAAGTCACTTGGCTCTGTCATATCCTCACATGGCCTCTCCTATCATTGCTACGCTGACGATACACAACTAATCTTCTCCTTTCCCCCTTCTGATAACCAGGTGGCGAATCGCATCTCTGCATGTCTGGCCGACATATCAGTATGGATGACGGATCACCACCTCAAGCTGAACCCTGGCAAGACGGAGCTGCTCTTCCTCCCGGGGAAGGACTGCCCGTTCCATGATCTCGCCATCACGGTTGACAACTCCGTTGTGTCCTCCTCCCAGAGTGCGAAGAGCCTTGGCGTGACCCTGGACAACACCCTGTCGTTCTCCGCCAACATCAAGGCGGTGACCCGATCCTGCAGGTTCATGCTCTACAACATTCGGAGAGTACGACCCTGCCTTACACAGGAAGCGGCACAGGTCCTAATCCAGGCACTTGTCATCTCCCGTCTGGATTACT
>NC_139994.1:1063969-1086469 GCF_964263955.1 Coregonus lavaretus
TCATTCAAGCTGTACATTGCCGTAATGGCAACATTAGTCAAAACTTGTTCTAACTGTATTATACTCTTTTAAATTTTCCCAAAACATATTCGCTGTCAACAACAACAACAACAAAAAAGAGACAGATCCCGTGTTATTCCAGGTGCGTCTTGACAGCAGTAAAAAGGACGCAGCACCGGTTACCTCTTGGGCTGGGCGGGAGCGGGTTTTTCAGCTGATATCAAACGTCTTGTCTTTCAGTCTCAACATACAACACCTGCAAGTCATTTTATAATGTAATGCATACATATAGATATACAAACAATAGTGTAACAGCGTGCCCTTACCTTGACGGTATTCTGTTCAAATAGCCTATCCACGTCGACTCCACTCCCGGAGATCTTTTGGTTGCAGTCTCTTAAAAGCTCTTCAACCAGCGCGATTATTTCCTCATATTCTTCTCCTTATCCCTTTACCTCGTTGACATTCACGTGTAAGCTAATGTATCCTTTCAGGGGCCAATAACGTCACAATTAAATTAATGCAGGGCACCTTTTATTTGGCGCGACAGTGAGGAGTACCGAACAGTACTGACTGCCAGTGGCTGGAGGCAAGGGAACAACGCTGCACATTTCTGTGCATATGAAATATGCCCGTTTTACGCAGCATATTCTAAAAACACAGAGCAATAGATGCCCAATATCTAATAGCCACTGCCACCTAGTGGAAGTATCTCGAATAAAACATCAAACAAAACAATTAACACCCTTGCATTTCTTGCACTAACTACCACTTGTCTTTTCTCACTAGCACTGACTACTGACTGCTGACTGCTGACTGCTGACAGTGGGTTTACTGAGTCCAATATTTACCTCCTAGGCTATGACAATGGTATGTGGTTGTCTTACCCAGCTACATTAAGATGAATGCGCTAACTGCAAGTCGCTCTAGATAAGAGTGGATCTGCTAAATGACTAAAATGTCAAGTGAATAGTGAAGTTAGCGTAGCAGCCTTTCCACAGACACTGTATGAAAGGAAGCAAATGGGTCCAGACGGTCGCTGTCCACTGCGCTGTGGTGATGAAGTCGGGATTCAGATTCTGCCGCTGTCCACAGCGCTGTGGTGATGAAGTCGGGATTCAGATTCTGCCGCTGTCCGCAGCGCTGTGGTGATGAAGTCGGGATTCAGATTCTGCCGCTGTCCACAGCGCTGTGGTGATGAAGTCGGGATTCAGATTCTGCCGCTGTCCACCGCGCTGTGGTGATGAAGTCGGGATTCAGATTCTGCCGCTGTCCACCGCGCTGTGGTGATGAAGTCGGGATTCAGATTCTGCCGCTGTCCACATCAGTGGTGCTGAATCGCCCAATCGCCGCTATAACAGCTTGTTTTACCTTCTACCCCTCTTACCACTATAGTTTCATGATTTTCCCCATGATATCGTCATATAGGAAAGCCCCATGATATCACCATTTAGGAGAGACCCATGATATCACCATTTAGGAGAGACCCATGAAATCAGCATTTAGGAGAGACCCATGAAATCAGCATTTAGGAGAGACCCATGATATCAGCATTTAGGAGAGACCCATATCAGCATTTAGGAGAGACCCTACCCACTGGGCAAAAACTGGTTCAATCAACATTGTTTCCACATAATTTCATTTAAAAAATGTGATGAAGTTGAATCAACGTGGAAAACTGATTGGATTTGAAAAAGGTCATCAACATAATTTTGTATTTTTTTTTTCACCCAAATTTTAACCTAAATCCAATGACATGGTAACATGTTTTGTTGATTTCACATTGAAGTCAAGTTAGTTGACAACTCAACAAAATGTATATAAAAACAAAATTTTGAACTGACGTCGGTGCCCAGTGGCTATGGTCCTCTGTAGCTCAGCTGGTAGAGCACGGCGCTTGTAACGCCAGGGTAGTGGGTTCGATCCCCGGGACCACCCATACACAAAAATGTATGCATGCATGACTGTATGTCGCTTTGGATAAAAGCGTCTGCTAAATGGCTTATTATTATTATTATTAAGGACACTTTGGTACAGAGAGTTGCTCTACAGTGTTTGGCCTGTTCATTTCTCCTCACTCATATTGTGCAAAAAGGGTTGCATATGATGGGAAGGCTTTACTTCAAACAGCAGGCTACTCTCTAACCATTTCTAGGGAAGTTTTGTTTATCTAGTAGCCTAGAGCAGTGGGTTTTCAAACCTTTCCTTGGGGACTTCCAGCCGTTCCATGTATTTTAACTATTCCACAGCCAGCACACCGGATTCAACTAATCATCAAGCCCTTGACTAGGTGAATCAGGTGAGCTATAGATGTAGTTCAGGGCTACAACATTGTGAAACATCTGTGGGTCACCAAGAAGAGGTTTGAAACACTGGCCTATGGCCTGAGATGCAGATTCAGCAGCAAGGACAGCAGTGAAAGCAACCCCCCCCCCCCCCGATCTGACATTCAGAAGCACAAGACAGTGGCCGTGTCAGGTGACCCATAGAGATAGATAGAGGACTCTAGTGCCCAAAAGCCTGTTTTAGCGTGGGCGGCGCCATTGAGGACTTTCACCATTTTTAAGTAGTCAACTGGGTGGGACTTCCTATGGGTTAAGGAAGGATCACAGAGGGGCCTCCGGAGTGACGCAGCGGTCCAAGACCCGGGTTCGATCCCAGGCTGTGTCACAACCGGCCATGACCGGGAGTCCCATAGGGCGGCGAACAATTGGCCCAGCGTCGTCTGGGTTAGGGGAGGGTTTGGCCGGGGTGGCTTTACTTGGCTCATCGCGCTTTAGCGACTCCTTGTGGAGGGCTGGGCGCCTGCAGGCTGACTTCGGTCGTCAGTTGAACTGTGTTTCCTCTGACACACTGGTGCAGCTGGCTTCCGGGTTAAGCGGGCGGGTGTTGAGAAGTGCGGTATGGCGGTTCATGTTTCGGAGGACGCATGGCTCGACCTTTGCGTCTCCCGAGCCTGTTGGGGAGTTGTAGCGATGAGACAAGATCATAATTGGATCGCAATTGGATATCACAAAATTGGGGAGAAAAGGGGAGTAATAAATAAATAAAAGGAAGGATCACATGATTCCATCCAGGTCATCAGGAGGGATCAGCCAATTAATTATACTTGTGAAAAAACATTCCATAACTGCAGGTGGCAGTAAATCGCCAAACCTTGGCTTTATACCTGTTCAAACAACACACTCCAGATGGCAGTGTACATCCTTTCAGTTTGTTTGCCAACTCATAGAAGTAGTAGAAGAAGAAAATTGACTACTTCAAAATGGAGGTGGCCTCAACGGCGCTACCCATACTCTCACAGACGCCATAATGGCACAGATACAATGATGCGCTGTCTATCTAATTCTATGGATGAAGCTAACAATAGCTCTGGTCCAGAGCATTAGTTTGTGTTTCTCTCCTGATGTTAGTGGAACGCACACAGGGATGCTGTCACTAGTACATGTTGTCCTAGGCTACCGTAAAATGTCACTTCTCATGTTGTCAATTGGACCAGGCAGACAGCTTGTGAGCACGTTGTATGAATTTCTGCCTGTATGGGATTTGTGGTGTATTCTATTTGAGGGCAGAGAGGGCTGACATGCAGACTTATGGATGATAAGTTCCACAGTTGACTTGAAGTAGTTTATGCTCAAGCTGTAGTCTATCATTTTGACTCAGTCATAAGTTATAACCTAGTATATACACCTGTCAAATAAACTAGAGTACAATCGACAGGAAGTGGGAAAGAGGAAGGAACAATGGCGTTTGATAGCACATCGGGAGACGATGAGAGCACGAATTCGGATGAAGGAAGGATGGCCGAAGGCGGATGTGGAATATGAATCGGATGGAGGTGGAGGTAGGCGAAGAACGGACCTCTGCCCAAAAGAACGAGAAAATAAGCAAAGTTGGGATGGGAAAGAAGACGCCTAGTGTGTCTCATCATATGTGGTGGGAGTCCGGTTTACGGGAGAGGTGGGACCCGAATTGTCAAATCCGATGGAAGTATCCAAGATGGTGGAGAGAGGTGTGGGCAAAGTGGAGTCCGTAAGGGTCACAAGGAGTGGGCTGATCCTGATTTGTTGTGTTTCTGCTGAACAGAGGAAGTGTGTATTGCAGTGGCGTGCATTCATGGATGCCAAGGGAAGCCAGGCTTTCCCCCAAACCTCTCTGTGTTTCATAATTAAATTAGCAAGAGGCTGAATGTATCTCACTGGAGAAAGCATCCGAGTGAATGAAACAGCGCCCCCTCTGTCTCTCTATGTGTAGCCCATCTATCTGATGCTGTCTGGTCAGAAAGAGTATTACGTTGTTGCCGCCCGTAGCATTGAATGCAAGGGAAGCCAGCGAGTATTTGGCCTCACTTGATATAAAAAAAAAAAGAAGCAAATAATAGCAAATCAGTGTTGAGCTAAACTGAGTGAGTTCAGCTGTGAATGGTCCTGGCGCACCAAAAAAAAAGTCAGCTTGGATTTGGCTTTCAGACCAATCACATCACATCAGAAGCCAAATATCACTGACAGAAGAAAACTTGAATTGTTGCATCTCGTTGTGTCGTTGTCCTCTGGTGGATAGCTAGCTAGCTAGCTAAAATCAACCCTTTTCTAAATTGTGACTAGTTTCAGGAAACTTGGCATTTGAACGTAAACTTTTTATTTTTATTAAAATGCGTTGTTGGGCAGACATGCCTTCTGGAACATGTGAACATTCATATGCCTTAATAACAAACTTGTATGCCATCTGTAAATACAAATAAAACATTAAAATTACGAGCCTAGTTGGTTTTAGCCACGGAAAAAGACAGGAACCTTCCCGCTAGCCATGATTGGCTGAGATAATGGATGGGGTGGACATGCCGAGAGATGAGTTCGGATTGGTCTGCCATGTAGCACGCTTCTGTATATAACATGAGCTGGTCAGTATGTGTAGGTAATCCATTATAATGCGGCTTTTTTGAAAGATATCACGTAGTAAAACTGCAAAAGTGTTGTTCTCCACTTTCTGGAGGACCGAGTTTTGAAATCAGTGGAATGCTTGGTGGAATTAGAGTATGATAGCTAAGGAGATGGAGAAAATTCTGGCGTTTGATTGCAAATATGCAGAGGGAGTTGAAAAGAGAACACACAGAAGGCTGTTGTATAAAACACCTGTCTCCGGATTACATCTTCAAACTAAGGGCAACCATGGCATCCGTGACAGAGAGGGAGAAGCGTCCCTCCATGTATACGGGTAAGAGAGTCTAGCTAGCTACATTTTCAGATATTACACGTTTCTAATTTTGTCAGAAAGTAGTTTTTCATTTCAAGTTAGAGTATTGTTAGCTAGCTAGCTAACGTTAGCTGGCTGGCTCGCTAGCTAACGTTACGTGTATGATCTGTGTAGTAATATTGTTCGTATCTCAGAGCCATTTGCATTGCTAGTTATAGACTAATGTTAGCCAGATAGCTAACATTGAACCTGGTTGGTTAGCCAGCTACCTGCAGATTCATGCAGGGAAGTAACGCTATGAGTTGGGATTATGGTTCATTGTTTCGCTAGCTAGATAGCTAGCTACATGTCTAAACAAAAGACTCCACTATGCAAGTAACCATTTCACTACACCTTCTGTATCCTGTGCATATGACAAATAAACTTAGATTTTATTTGATATAGTATGTGTTTACCAGAGACAGTAATGTGAAGAACAACTTCACCTTCACCAAAGTCAAATTAGGATATAACGTTAGGCCAACGAGACAGTGTCAAAGTTCAAAAATTCTCCAGTAGAATGCCCTGCTTTTATTTAGTCACACGAAATAGACCATGGTGCTTGCCTACGGAGCTGTGAGGGGAACGGCACCTCCTTACCTTCAGGCTCTGATCAGACCCTACACCCAAACGAGGGCACTACGTTCACCCACCTCTGGCCTGCTGGCCCCCCTACCTCTACGGAAGCACAGTTCCCGCTCAGCCCAGTCAAAGCTATTCGCTGCTCTGGCACCCCAATGGTGGAACAAGCTCCCCCACAATGCCAGGACAGCAGAGTCACTGACCACCTTCCGGAGACACTTGAAACCCTACCTCTTTAAGGAATACCTGGAATACTTTAAAAGTAATCATTCTACCCCCCCCCCTCCCCCACCCCCCCATAATTTTTTTTTTTTAAAGTGGTTGTCCCACTGGCTATCATAAGTTGAATGCACCAATTTGTAAGTCGCTCTGGATAAGAGCGTCTGCTAAATGACGTAAATGTAAAATTAGCTAGCTAGCTAACAAGCTAGAAACTAACCAAAACATTGTTTAGAAAGTTGCTGTTAGGTGCCTGTAGTTTTTGTGTTTATCAGTGGCGACCTGTTTTGCATGTTATTTTGGCATTAATACTTGTCACATATCAGTTAGCAAACAATGTAAAAAAAATTATAATCATTGAGTTAATAAAGGCGCATAGAAATCCTATATGGATGGTGTTAAGAGATAGATGGGAGGTATTGAATAGAGTTGAAGGATGGGACTAATAACAAATAACAACAAATAATAACAAAGATAGCTAATAATGTAAGCATACTGTGTCCATAATAAGTATATAGGTTGTATGTTGGGAGCTTTTGGGAAAGAGCACAGTTAGAAAGATATGGCATTTAGAAGCAAACCGGATGGACATCATGAAAATGATCGGAGAGGTTTAGAGTAGAAGAAGTTCAGGAGCAAAAAAATAAATAGATGTATGTATATATATATATATATATATATATATATATATATATATATATATATATATATATATATATATATATATATATATATATATGTATATATGTATATATATATATATATATATATATATATATATATATATGGATATAGAATTATTGTAAAATTAACTCTGTCCATAAGGTGTAGATAGTAATTATAGACCGGAAGTAGAGGCCTGGGCGTTGTTGTTCACTAATTTACTCCAAGTAGGGAAAGGATGGTGGGGTTGAAAAGTAATAAAGGGGAATATATATATATATAAAAAATAAAAAAAAACATGGGGGATTGGAAGTGATGCAGACAATTACATTGATAGAAGATACAATCTATCTGCAATATTAAGCTGATCCACCCCCCCCCCAAAAAAAAATAAAATAAAAAGAAATATAAAAAAAATAAAAAAAATAAATAAATAAAGGCGCATACAAACTTGGTCTCTTTTTTGCTTTCTTGAGTAAGGCAGCTCCAAAATGCAGGTATTACAGCCTAGCTCAGTGCTTTCTGTGGTGGTGGGGCAGCCAGTGGATAATATGGAGTGTTGGGGTTGTTAATGTTCTCTAGTTGCGCCGTGATTGGCTCAGTGTTCTGTCACTCATGGGGACACTACGTCACCGCAAAATATATGGGTAAAGCTAGAAAATTCAAGCCCCTTGGGTGCTGCCATAGTTTTACATTAGGAGTGCCCATCCATGAAGGCTCAAGGTCATTGGCCACAGATAATATGACATCAATTCACGTTATATCTACAGTAGCTTTGATTGGACTGATCATGTCAACATCATACTTTCAAAATCTTACAGTGGCTTGCGAAAGTATTCACCCCCCTTGGCATTTTTCCTATTTTGTTGCCTTACAACCTGGAATTAAAATGGATTTTTGGGGGGTTTGTATCATTTGATGTACACAACATGCCTACCACTTTGAAGATGCAACATCTTTTTTATTGTGAAACAAACAAGAAATAAGACAAAAAAACAGAAAACTTGAGCGTGCATAACTATACACCACCCCAAAGTCAATACTTTGTAGAGCCACCTTTTGCAGCAATTACAGCTGCAAGTCTCTTGGGGTATGTCTCTATAAGCTTGGCACATCTAGCCACTGGGATTTTTGTCCATTCTTCAAGGCAAATCTGCTCCAGCTCCTTCAAGTTGGATGGGTTCCGCTGGTGTACAGCAATCTTTAAGTCATACCATAGATTCTCAATTGGATTGAGGTCTGGGCTTTGACTAGGCCATTCCAAGACATTTCAATGTTTCCCCTTAAACCACTCGAGTGTTGCTTTAGCAGTATGCTTAGGGTCATTGTCCTGCTGGAAGGTGAACCTCTGTCCCAGTCTCAAATCTCTGGAAGACTGAAACAGGTTTCCCTCAAGAATTTCTCTGTATTTAGCGCCATCCATCATTCCTTCAATTCTGACCAGTTTCCCAATCCCTGCCAATGAAAAACATCCCCACAACATGATGCTGCCACCACCATGCTTCACTGTGGGGATGGTGTTCTCGGGGTGATGAGAGGTATTGGGTTTGCGCCAGACATAGCGTTTTCATTGATGGCCAAAAAGCTAAATTTTAGTCTCATCTGACCAGAGTACCTGCTTCCATATGTTTGGGGAGTCTCCCACGTGCCTTTTGGCAAACACCAAATGTGTTTGCTTATTTTTTTCTTTAAGCAATGGCTTTTTTCTGGCCACTCTTCAGTAAAGCCCAGGTCTGTGGAGTGTACGGCTTAAAGTGGTCCTATGGACAGATACTCCAATCTCTGCTGTGGAGCTTTGCAGCTCCTTCAGGGTTATCTTTGGTCTCTTTGTTGCCTCTCTGATTAATGCCCTCCTTTCCTGGTCCGTGAGTTTTGGTGGGCGGCCCTCTCTTGGCAGGTTTGTTTGCCATATTCTTTCAATTTTTTAATAATGGATTTAATGGTGCTCCGTGGGAAGTTCAAAGTTTCAGATATTCTTTTATAACCCAACCCTGATCTGTACTTCTCCACAACTTTGTCCCTGACCTGTTTGGAGAGCTCCATGGTCTTCATGGTGCTGCTTGCTTGGTGGTGCCCCTTGCTTAGTGGTGTTGCAGGCTCTGGGGCCTTTCAGAACAGGTGTATATATACTGACATCATGTGACAGATCATGTGACACTTAGATTGTACACAAGTGGACTTTATTTAACTAATTATGTGACTTCTGAAGGTTATTGGTTGCACCAGATTTAGGGTCTTTGTAGCAAAGGGGGTGAATACATATGCACGCACCACTTTTCTGTTATTTATTTTTTAGAATGTTTTGAAACTAGTTATTTTTTGTATTTCACTTCACCAATTTCGACTATTTTGTGTATGTCCATTACATGAAATCCAAATAAAAATCCATTTAAATTACAGGTTGTAATGCAACAAAATAGGAAAAACTCCAAGGAGGAGGGGGGGCCGAAGTGTTGCTGGATATGTACAACACAGTCCCCCTCCAGAACTACACATATTTGGCTAGTACAGATCCTACTTAGTATTTGCCACCCCACTTTAGTTGAGACAGGTAGAAAGGTTATCTCTCTAGAGCCCAATATTCTCAACATACCAGTGTCAACATAGTATTTTTTCATTATTGGTCTAATTTTTGTATTTTTTTAACCACATTTTTTCATTTGTTTTCATAAATTACTTATTGACTTTTCTTGTTGGCCCAATAAAAGTGGCCATTGATTTAAAAAATCCATCTCTTTTGAATAAGTTATTCACATTGCAATGTTTTGAATTTGCGGGCTTTTATTTTGAAGGCTTTGACATTACCATACTAACGTGACGTCATCATGTGTGCTGCTGGTGGAATACTAGTGAGGTGTGAACTGAGGAGAGACCAGAGAGTACTTCATACTGATGCGCCTAAAATTCGTCTAGCTAAATCCCTTGCTGCGCTATAATTTCACACAAGAGGGCGACAGAAAATATAGTTTTTTGTTGGGATATTTTACTACCAAATAGATATTTTTCGACAAAGAATACGAGTGCAAATAGGTTACAACCTCTGTCTTGCCAGCCCCAATACTCATGCATTGCTGCAAGCTAACTGGCTACCAGTAGCTTCGACTTGAGGGATTGTTCCTTAACGTGGCTGAAAAACAAATCGCTTCCCTCTTTTGAAGAGGAAGAAGCGGACGCGGATGCTGCATAGCTTGTTCTGTATTTCATTTGTCTGGGGGCTGGTTTATTTATTCTGCCAACGGAGCTTCTCTGAATCAGGCTACTCCATCTACTTGTAAATTATCTTGATATTAGGACGACAGCGGCGGGTGTCGGAGAGGCAGCACAGAGGAAGAGAGTGAGAATGATGACTGGTAAATCGGTGAAAGACATTGACAGATATCAAACTGTCCTTACCTCGCTACTATCACTCGAGGAAAACAAATTCTGCGCTGATTGTGACTCCAAAGGTAAGTCAAGTAATGACAAAGAATATAGGCTGTTACAACCAGCCATATGTCATAACTAAGGGTTATGGCCAGAGACTATAGGCTATTATAGCCAGCCATATGTCTGTCCAAACCGCTGGGTACGGGGGGTGGACACGAACGACTGGGAACCCTATGAGTCAACCTCTGTTTCCTCAGTTTCCCGGAACCTTTCCGGTCTTACCCGATGAACACGATCAACTGCGTACACTGCACGATAAGATTAGTGTACTTTGAAGGTTGTTATATGAATTTCATTATAGAGGTAGCTAAATGCAAATACGCCTGCGTTGACATTAATGGTGTCCTCTCCTCTCCTCTGTCTCTGTACAAACTGTTCTAGGTTGAGCCCCTAGAGTAGGTGCATGGGAAGAACTGTGTGTGTCTCGCTGTCTTGTCGCTCTCTCTGACTGTGTGTGTGTTTCAAGTTTTAATGTCAGGTGCACAAGTACGGTGAATTGCCGTTCTACATTAATCAATATTAATGTAGTATTCAAAATAACAAGGTAGAACAAAAACACATACAAATAAGAAGAACACAATAACTAAGTAAGAATAATATATAATATATAATAATATATACAATACCATTTTAACAATGTGCAGGGATACTGGAGTGATGGAGGTAGATATGTATAGGGGTCAGGTGACTATATACAGGGTCAGTTCCAGTACCGTATTAACAATGTGCAGGGATACTGCAGTGATGGAGGTAGATATGTATAGGGGTAAGGTGACTATATACAGGGTCAGTTCCATACCATATTAACAATGTGCAGGGATACTGGAGTGATGGAGGTAGATATGTATAGGGGTAAGGTGACTATATACAGGGTCAGTTCCATACCATATTAACAATGTGCAGGGATACTGGAGTGATGGAGGTAGATATGTATAGGGGTAAGGTGACTATATACAGGGTCAGTTCCAGTACCGTATTAACAATGTGCAGGGATACTGGAGTGATGGAGGTAAATATGTATAGGGGTAAGGGGACTATATACAGGGTCAGTTCCAATACCATATTAACAATGTTCAGGGATACTGGAGTGATGGAGGTAGATATGTATAGGAGTAAGGTGACTATATACAGGGTCAGTTCCAGTACCATATTAACAATGTGCAGGGATACTGGAGTGATGGAGGTAGATATGTATAGGGGTCAGGTGACTATATACAGGGTCAGTTCCATACCATATTAACAATGTGCAGGGATACTGGAGTGATGGAGGTAGATATGTATAGGGGTAAGGTGACTATATACAGGGTCAGTTCCAGTACCATATTAACAATGTGCAGGGATACTGGAGTGATGGAGGTAGATATGTATAGGGGTAAGGTGACTATATACAGGGTCAGTTCCAGTACCATATTAACAATGTGCAGGGATACTGGAGTGATGGAGGTAGATATGTATAGGGGTAAGGTGACTATATACAGGGTCAGTTCCAGTACCGTATTAACAATGTGCAGGGATACTGGAGTGATGGAGGTAGATATGTATAGGGGTAAGGTGACTATATACAGGGTCAGTTCCATACCATATCAACAATGTGCAGGGATACTGGAGTGATGGAGGTAGATATGTATAGGGGTCAGGTGACTATATACAGGGTCAGGTGACTAGGCATCAGGAAATATGATAAACACAGTAGCAGCAGCTGTATGTGCGCGTGTGTAGAGTCAGTATACAGTGTGTGTGCGCGTGTGTAGAGTCAGTATACAGTGTGTGTGCGCGTGTGTAGAGTCAGTATACAGTGTGTGTGCGCGTGTGTAGAGTCAGTATACAGTGTGTGTGCGCGTGTGTAGAGTCAGTATACAGTGTGTGTGCGCGTGTGTAGAGTCAGTATACAGTGTGTGTGCGCGTGTGTAGAGTCAGTATACAGTGTGTGTGCGTGTTATGTGTGTGTGTGTGAGCAAATTAAATGAGTGTGTGTGTTAGTGTGTAGAGACAGTGCCAAAAAAGAACAAATACAACGGTCAACTCAGATAGTCCATGTAGCTTTTAGTTAGCTACTTAGCAGTCTTATAGCTTGGGCATAGAAGCTGTTCAGGAGCCTGTTAGTGTCAGACTTGATGCACCGGTACCGCTTACCGTGCGGAAGCCGACGGAACAGTCTATGGCTTGGGTGGCTGGAGTCTTTAACGATTTCCTTGGCCTTCCTTTCCCACCGCCTGATATAGAGGTCCTGGAATTGCAGGGAGCTCAGCCCCAATGATGTACTGGGCCGTCCGCACCCGCCCCACCCCTTACGATCAGCTCCTTGGTCTTATTGACATTTGAGGGAGAGGTTGTTGCTCCGGCAACACACTGCCAGGTCACCTGACCTCCTCCCTGTAGGCTGCCTCGTCGTCGCCGGTGATCAGGCCAACCACAAACGTCATGATGGTGTTGCAGTCGTGCGTGGCCACGGTGAACAGGGAGCACAGGAGGGGACTAAGCACACACCCCTGTGGGGCCCCCGTGTTGACGGACAGCATGGCCTAACCCTTACCACCTGGGGTCGGCCCGTCAGGAAGTCCAGGATCCAGTTGCAGAGGGAGGTGTTCAGTCCCAGGGTCCTAAGCTTGGTGTTGAACGCTGTGCTGTATTCAATGAACAGCGTCGTTCTCACATAGGTATTCCTCTTATCTAGGTGGGCGAGGGCAGTGTGGAGTGCAATTGAGATTGCGTCGTCTATGGATCTGTTGGGGGCGGTATGCAAATTGAAGTGGGTCTGGGATGATGCCATAATCAGCCTCTCAAAGCGACAGGGCGGTAGTCCTCTGTAATCCGTAATGGACTGTAGCCCCTGCCACATGCAGCGGGTGTCAGAGCCTGTGATTCCACCTTATTCCTGTATTGTCCTTTTGCTCGTTTGATGACTCTGCGGAGGTCATAGCAGGACTTCTTGTACTTGTTCCTGTCCTCAGACGTAGCCTCAGGGTTGTCTGGGATAGCCCTGTGTGTGGAAGCCCTGTCCTTTAGTTTAGCGCCAACCTCAGTGTTAACCCAGGGCTTTTTGATTGGGGAAGCAGCGAACCTTAACTGTGGGGATGCATTTCCTAATGAAGCCGGTGACAGAGGTGGTTAGCTTGTCGACGCTATCTGCAGAGTCCCAAAACATATTCCAATCAGCGCTAGCAAAACAGTCCTGTAGCATAATCTCTGATTCTGGTGACCATTTCTCAACAGAGCGAGTCACGGTTTCGGAGTCATGATCTGATTTGCCGAATGGGGGACGAGGGAGGGCCTTGTATGGCTGCTTGTGGGTAGAGTAACAGTGGTATCGGACTTTATTGCCCCCTAGTGGTGATGGAGACGTGTTGATGGAAGTTGGGCATCATGTGTCTTACGGAAAAACAGCCTCCAGGTGAAGGTTTTCCTGTTTGTTTAAAGCCTCGTACAGTTTGTTAAGCACCAGCTTGTTATTGTTCTTGTCCTGAGGTTGAATGTCGACAACAGTCACGATAACAGCTGAAAACTCCCTCGGGAGGTAGAAGGGTCCAAGACGGGTGAACAATGGGTCTGGTCAGAACACCATTTGTTGTTGATAAAGAGGCAAACCCCTCCCCCTCTCGATTTCCCTGACTCCACTGTCCTGTCCGCTCGGTGACTGGAGAATCCATTGAGTTGGATAGCCATGGGGGGTAACCTTGTCCGAAAGTCATGTTTCAGAAAAGCAGAAAATAATCCAGTTACGAGTGTCTCGTTGGGAGCAAATCCGCAATCAGAGGTCATCCATCTTATTATCAAGTGGCTGTACATTGGCCAAACGAATGGAGGAAAGAGGTGGCCGGTTCTCCCTTCGCCTTAATCTCGCCAGGATGTTGTCTCTGTAACGTCACCGTTCCCTCTTGGGACGGATTTACAGTAAATGTCATATTTCCCGCTTTTGTATTTTATACATTTGCTAAAATGTCTAAAAACCAGTTTTTGCTCTGTCATTATGGGGTATTGTGTGTAGATTGATGAGGGAAAAAAACAATGTAATCAATTTTAGAATAAGGCTGTAACATAACAAAATGGGGGGGTCTGAATACTTTCCGAATGCACTATATCTACCAGAAAGCACCAGTTCAAGCTGATTCGTGATCTAGTAGTGCTAGGGTTTGTAGGTGAAGGGTGAGTGGGAACGTCTCTGTGATGTGATCGTGTCTCCTTGGCCTTGACAGTGTTATGTGGATCATGAGCTTTCGATCGAATCCACACATCACAAAACATCAACAAATTCCGAACCCAGGCATACGCACGCACGAGCTAGCTAATTAGACCAGAACTTATTTTGGCTTGCCATAACAAATGAGTTAAATACTTATTGACTCAAGACATTAAAGCTATTCATTTTTAATTAATTTGTAAAAACGTCGAAAAAGATTATTCCACTTTGACATGATGGGTTATTGTGTGTAGTAGGCCAGTGACAAAAAAGATCTCAATTTTAATCATTTTTAAATTCAGGCTGTAACACAACAAAATGTGGAAGAAGGCAAGGGGTGTGAATACTTTCTGAAGACAGTCACTAGTTATCATATCAAGCTTCTATTGTTACGTTCGATGAGAAGACATACAGTAGCAACACTATTAACAAACAGACGGAGGAAACAAAGCAAGGATTGCTACATCATTCACTCTCTGAGCTCAGGGGCTTTATGACAGCCATGGCAACATCTCCACTGGGTCTGAGCTCAGGGGCTTTATGACAGCCCATGGCAACATCTCCACTGGGTCTGAGCTCAGGGGCTTTATGACAGCCCATGGCAACATCTCCACTGGGTCTGAAGTGTCTGTGTGTGTTTCACGTACCATGAGTCTCATAGCCCTCTCTGAAACGGGAGCAAGCCCTGAAGCGTCTGAAACGGGAACAAGCCCTGAAGCGTCTGAAACGGGAACAAGCCCTGAAGCGTCTGAAACGGGAACAAGCCCTGAAGCGTCTGAAACGGGAGCAAGCCCTGAAGCGTCTGAAACGGGAACAAGCCCTGAAGCGTCTGAAACGGGAGCAAGCCCTGAAGCGTCTGAAACGGGAACAAGCCCTGAAGCGTCTGAAACGGGAACAAGCCCTGAAGCGTCTGAAACGGGAGCAAGCCCTGAAGCGTCTGAAACGGGAACAAGCCCTGAAGCGTCTGAAACGGGAACAAGCCCTGAAGCGTCTGAAACGGGAACAAGCCCTGAAGCGTCTGAAACGGGAACAAGCCCTGAAGCGTCTGAAACGGGAACAAGCCCTGAAGCGTCTGAAACGGGAACAAGCCCTGAAGCGTCTGAAACGGGAGCAAGCCCTGAAGCGTCTGAAACGGGAACAAGCCCTGAAGCGTCTGAAACGGGAGCAAGCCCTGAAGCGTCTGAAACGGGAACAAGCCCTGAAGCGTCTGAAACGGGAGCAAGCCCTGAAGCGTCTGAAACGGGAACAAGCCCTGAAGCGTCTGAAACGGGAACAAGCCCTGAAGCGTTTGAAACCGTGTGTGTGTGTGTCTCCCTATACTATACAAACTTGTGCACGGTTTGTGTGTGTGTGTGTGTTTAGCTCACATAAGGAGCATAGAGCAGATATAGACGGTGTTGCACGTCTTCAGAAGGCTTCTGTTTCCTACAGTTTATTAGGGTGATCCTGATCACATTTCCTGCTGTGCGTAGGATGTCTGTGTTGTGTGACTAACGGTGTCACGGCCTAGTGTAATTAGCTATCCCGTGTATAGGATTAAGGGTTAGGGAAGAAAATAGCAGAACAGCTCACACACACACACACACACACACACACACGGACACACACAGACACACAGTGAGAAAACAGGCTTTACTGTGGCATGGAGACTTCTTCTCTGTACTCTGTAATTCTCTGGGTTCCCACCGTTCTTCCCTGAGAGTTAGCATGTGATGTTATTTAGATACAGATTTAGAAATGTGACCCGTTTCAGGAAGCTAGGCGTATGTCGCACGTCACTACTTCACAGCAGATACATTTTAACTTAATTTTGATATATTTTTTTTATCAAAATGCGTATTCTTTTTGGCATAAATGCCTTCTGGAACGTGAACTTTCATGTGCCTTAATAACAAACTTGTATGCCATCTGTAAATCTGAATAACATTGTTAAATTACGAGCCTAGTTGGTTTAGCCACGGAAAAAGACAGGAATCTTCACCGCTAGCCATGATTGGCTGAGATAATGGATGGGCTGGACATGCCGAGAGAGGAGTTTGGATTGGTCTGCCATGTAGCACATATAACATGAGTTTCTCAGTATGTGTAGATAATCCTTGCTACCACAGCTTTTTTTGGAAGATTTAACGTTAGCCACGGAGAACTGCAAAATGGTTGCTACTGCTCTCAACACCATGGCTTCCCAGAATTTATCAGTACTAAAGCAGCACTAAACACAAATATCAGTGGGGAAAAAGTTGTGATGGACTACTTTCTGCACACGGTCAGTGTGAACCGGAGAGACTTGATACAACAACGGGCCAAACAAGCTGTAGCTAGCTACAGACAAAACGGAAACGACACGCTGCGTTCATCCACGTATAAGGGGTAAGAGTCTAGCTACATTTTCAGATATTATACGTTTCAAATTTTGTCAGAAAGCCGTTTTCATTGCAAGTTAAAGCGTACCGTTAGCTAGCTAGCAAAAGTTAGCTTGCTGACTCACTAGATAACGTTACGTGTATGATCTGTGTAGTAATATTATTTGTATCTCAGAAAGCCATTTTCATTGCTAGTTATAGTGTAATATTAGCTAACTAACATTGAACCTATACTGAACAAAAATATAGATGCAACATGCAACATTTGAAACGATTTTACTGAGTTACAGTTCATATAAGGAAATCAGTCAATTGAAATAAATAAATTAGGTCCTAATCTTTGTATTTCATGGCTGGGCATGGGCCACCCACTGGGGAGACAGGCCCAGCCAATCAGAATTAGTTTTTCCCCACAAAAGGGCTTTATTGTGGTCCTCTGTAGCTCAATTGGTAGAGCATGGCGCTTGTAACGCCAGGGTAGTGGGTTCGATCCCCGGGACCACCCATACGTAAAAATGTATGCACACATGACTGTAAGTCGCTTTGGATAAAAGCGTCTGCTAAATGGCATATTATTATTATTATTATTATTATTATTATTATTATTATTATTGCAGACAGAAATACTTCTCAGTTTCATCAGCTGTCTGGGTGGCTGGTCTCAGACGATCCCGCAGGTGAAGAAACCGGATGTGGAGGTCCTGGGCAGGTGTGGTTACACGTGGTCTGCAGGTTGTGAGGCCGGTTGGATGTACTGACAAATTCTCTAAAACAACGTTGGAGGCGGCTTATGGTAGAGAAATTAACATTCAATTATCTGGCAACAGCTCTGGTGGACATTCCTGCAGTCAGCATGCTAATTGCACGCTCACTCAACACTTGAGACATCTGTGGCATTGTGTTGTGTGACAAAACTGCACATTTTAGAGTGGCCTTTTATTGTCCCCAGCACAAGGTGCACCTGTTTAATGATCATGCTGTTTAATCAGCTTCTTGATATGCCACACTTGTCAGGTGGATGAATTATCTTGGCAAAGGAGAAATGCTCACTAAAAGGGATGTAGAGTTGAAGTCGGAAGTTTACATACACTTAGGTTGGAGTCATTAAAACTTGTTTTTTTCAATCACTCCACAATTTTCTTGTTAACAAACTATAGTTTTGCCAAGTCAGTTAGGACATCTACTTTGTGCATGACACAAGTAATTTCTCCAACAATTGTTTACAGACAGATTATTTCACTTATAATTCACTGTATCACAATTCCAGTGGGTCAGAAGTTTACATACACTAAGTTGACTGTGCCTTTAAACAACTTGGAAAAATCCTGAAAATGATGTCATGGCTTTAGAAGCTTCTGATAGGCTAATTGACATCATTTGAGTCAATTGGAGGTGTACCTGTGGATGCTGACCTAGGCAGAGTTGCAAAGAAAAAGCCATATCTCAGACTGGCCAATAAAAATAAAAGATTAAGATGGGCAAAAGAACACAGACACTGGACTTTTTCTTTGCAACTCTGCCTAGAAGGTCAGCATCCTGGAGTCGCCACTTCACTGTTGACAATGAGACTGGTGTTTTGCGGGTACTATTTAATGAAGCTGGGGGCTCCCACTCCTCTTTCTATTCTGGTTAGAGCCAGTTTGCGTTGTACACAGCGTTGTACGAGATCTTCAGTTTCTTGGCAATTTCTCGCATGGAATAGCCTTCATTTCTCAGAACAAGAATAGACTGACGATATGAACAGCGCCGGAAGAAGATGGCTGCCGTTTTACAGCCCTCTAACCAATTGTACTATTATGTGTGTTTTTCCGCGTTATTTGTAATTTATTTTGTACATAATGTTTATGCCATCGTCTCTTATAACCAAAGAGAGCTTCTGGATATCAGGACAGCGATTACTCACCTCGCGTTGGACGAACACTTTTTCTTCAACGAGGCGTTCGCGAAGGATATTCTACAGACTCCAGACAAGGCCCAGATCCCCGTCATTCGCGTGAGGAAGAGACGGAGATACCGTGGACGTAGGTCGGGGTGCCTTGTAAAGATCCGACGGCGAACGAGTAAACTGCCTCTCCCATCAATCCTATTAGCCAACGTTCAAGCTTTGGATAATAAAATGGACGATTTAAGATTACGGTTATCCTACCAACGGGACATTAAAAACTGTAATATCTTATGTTTCACGGAGTCGTGGCTGAATGACAACAATGACAACATTCAGCTAGCAGGCTATACGCTACATCGGCAGGACAGAACGGCAGACTCGGGTAAGACGAGGGGTGGCGGTCTCTGTATTTTTGTAAACAACAGCTGGTGCACAAAATCAAATACTAAGGAAGTCTCAAGGTTTTGCTCGCCTGAGGTAGAGTATCTTATGATAAGCTGTAGACCACACTATTTACCAAGAGAGTTTTCATCTATACTTTTCATAGCTGTCTATTTACCACCACAAACCAATGCTGGCATTAAGATTGCACTGAATGAGTTGTACAAGGCCATTAATCAACAGGAAAACGCTCATCCAGATGCAGCGCTCCTAGTAGCAGGGGACTTTAATGCAGGGAAACTTAAATCCGTTCTACCTCATTTCTACCAGCATGTTAAATGTGCAACCAGAGGGGAAAAAACTCTAGACCACCTTTACTCCACACACAGAGACGCATACAAAGCTCTCCCTCGCCCTCCATTTGGCAAATCTGACCATAACTCTATCCTCCTGATTCCTGCTTATAAGCAAAAACTGAAGCAGGAAGCACCAGTGACTCGGCTAATAAAAAAGTGGTCAGATGACGCAGATGCTAAGCTACAGGACTGTTTTGCTAGCACAGACTGGAACATGTTCAGGGATTCTTCAGACAGCATTGAGGAGTACACCACATCAGTCACTGGCTTCATCAATAAGTGCATCGATGATGTCGTCCCCACAGTGACCGTACGTACATACCCCAACCAGAAGCCATGGATTACAGGAAACATCCGCACTGAGCTAAAGGGTAGAGCTGCCGCTTTCAAGGAACGGGACTCTAACCCGGACGCTTATAAGAAATCCCGCTATGACCTCCGACGAACCATCAAACAGGCAAAGAGTCAATACAGGTCTAAGATTGAATCATACTACACTGGCTCTGACGCTCGTCGGATGTGGCAGGGCTTGAAAACTATTACAGACTACAAAGGGAAGCACAGCCGCGAGCTGCCCAGTGACACAAGCCTACCAGACGAGCTAAACCACTTCTATGCTCGCTTCGAGGCAAGCAACACTGAAGCATGCATGAGAGCACCAGCTGTTCCGGACGACTATGTGATCACGCTCTCCGTAGCCGATGTGAGTAAGACTTTTAAGCAGGTCAACATTCACAAGGCCGCAGGGCCAGACGGATTACCAGGACGTGTACTCCGAGCATGTGCTGACCAACTGGCAAGTGTCTTCACTGACATTTTCAACATGTCCCTGACTGAGTCTGTAATACCAACATGTTTCAAGCAGACCATCATAGTCCCCGTGCCCAAGAACTCTAAGATAACCTGCCTAAATGACTACCGACCCGTGGCACTGACGTCTGTAGCCATGAAGTGCTTTGAAAGACTGGTCATGGCTCACATCAACAGCATAATCCCAGAAACCCTAGACCCACTCCAATTTGCATACCGCCCCAACAGATCCACAGATGATGCAATCTCTATCGCACTCCACACTGCCCTTTCCCACCTGGACAAGAGGAACACCTACGTGAGAATGCTATTCATTGACTACAGCTCAGCATTCAACACCATAGTGCCCTCAAAGCTCATCACTAAGCTAAGGATCCTGGGACTAAACACCTCCCTCTGCAACTGGATCCTGGACTTCCTGACGGGCCGCCCCCAGGTGGTAAGGGTAGGTAACAACACATCTGCCACACTGATCCTCAACACGGGGGCCCCTCAGGGGTGCGTGCTCAGTCCCCTCCTGTACTCTCTGTTCACCCATGACTGCATGGCCAGGCACGACTCCAACACCATCATTAAGTTTGCCGACGACACAACAGTGGTAGGCCTGATCACCGACAACGATGAGACAGCCTATAGGGAGGAGGTCAGAGATCTGGCCGTGTGGTGCCAGGACAACAACCTCTCCCTCAACGTGACCAAGACAAAGGAGATGATTGTGGACTACAGGAAAAAAAAGAGGACTGAGCACGCCCCCATTCTCATCGACGGGGCTGTAGTGGAACAGGTTGAGAGCTTCAAGTTCCTTGGTGTCCACATCACCAACAAACTATCATGGTCCAAACACACCAAGACAGTCGTGAAGAGGGCACGACAAAGCCTATTCCCCCTCAGGAGACTAAAAAGATTTGGCATGGGTCCTCAGATCCTCAAAAAATTCTACAGCTGCACCATCGAGAGCATCCTGACTGGTTGCATCACCGCCTGGTATGGCAACTGCTTGGCCTCTGACCGCAAGGCACTACAGAGGGTAGTGCGTACGGCCCAGTACATCACTGGGGCAAAGCTCCCTGCCATCCAGGACCTCTATACCAGGCGGTGTCAGAGGAAGGCCCTCAAAATTGTCAAAGACTCCAGTCACCCTAGTCATAGACTGTTCTCTCTGCTACCGCACGGCAAGCGGTACCGGAGTGCCAAGTCTAGGTCCAAAAGACTTCTCAACAGCTTCTACCCCCAAGCCATAAGACTCCTGAACAGCTAATCATGGCTACCCGGACTATTTGCACTGCCCCCCCACCCCATCCTTTTTACGCTGCTGCTACTCTGTTAAGTATTTATGCATAGTCACTTTAACTCTACCCACATGTACATATTACCTCAACTAGCCGGTGCCCCCGCACATTGACTATGCAACGGTACCCCCCTGTATATATAGCCTCCCTACTGTCACTTTATTCTATTGTATATATAGCCTCCCTACTGTCACTTTATTTTTTACTTCTGCTCTTTTTTTCTCAACACTTTTTTGTTGTTGTTTTATTCTTACTTTTTTGTTTAAAATAAATGCACTGTTGGTTAAGGGCTGTAAGTAAGCATTTCACTGTAATGTCTGCACCTGTTGTATTCGGCGCATGTGACCAATAAAATTTGATTTGATTTGATTTGATTTGATTTGAGTTTCAGAAGAAAGTTATTTGTTTCTGGCCATTTTGAGCCTGTAATCGAACCCACAATTGCTGATGCTCCAGATACTCAACTAGTCTCAAGAAGGCCAGTTTTATTGCTTCTTTAATCAGCACAACAGTTTTCAGCTGTGCTAACATATTTGCAAAAGGGTTATCTAATGATCAATTAGCCTTTTAAAATGATAAACTTGGATTAGCAAACACAACGTGCCATTGGAACACAGGACTGATGGTTGCTGATAATGGGCCTCTGTATGCCTATGTAGATATTCCATTAAAAATCAGCCGTTTCCAGCTACAATAGCCATTTACAACATTAACAATGTCTACACTGTATTTCTGATCAATTTGATGTTATTTTAATGGACAAAAAAATTGCTTTTCTTTCGAAAACAAGGACATTTCTAAGTGACCCCAAACCTTTGAACGGTAGTGTACACCTTAGCCAAATACATTTAAACTCAGTTTTTCACAATTCCTGACATTTAATCCTAGTAAAAAGTCCCTGTTTTAGGTCAGTTAGGATCACCACTTTATTTTAAGAATGTGAAATGTCAGAATAATAGTAGAGAGAATTATTTATTTCAGCTTTTATTTCTTTCATCACATTCCCAGTGGGTCAGAAGTTTACATACACTCAATTAGTATTTGGTGGCATTGTCTTTAAATTGTTTAACTTGGGTCAAACGTTTCGGGTAGCCTTCCACATGCTTCCCACAATACGTTG
>NC_139994.1:1091469-1108306 GCF_964263955.1 Coregonus lavaretus
TCTATCCACAACACTACTGTCTACCCTGACTAGCCTCTATCCACAACACTACTGTCTACCCTGTTAATAACCTCTATCCACAACACTACTGTCTACCCTGTTAATAACCTCTATCCACAACACTACTGTCTACCCTGTTAATAACCTCTATCCACAACACTACTGTCTACCCTGTTAATAACCTCTATCCACAACACTACTGTCTACCCTGTTAATAACCTCTATCCACAACACTACTGTCTACCCTGTACTATCCTCTATCCACAACACTACTGTCTACCCTGTTAATAACCTCTATCCACAACACTACTGTCTACCCTGACTATCCTCTATCCACAACACTACTGTCTACCCTGTTAATAACCTCTATCCACAACACTACTGTCTACCCTGTTAATAACCTCTATCCACAACACTACTGTCTACCCTGTTAATAACCTCTATCCACAACACTACTGTCTACCCTGTTAATAACCTCTATCCACAACACTACTGTCTACCCTGTTAATAACCTCTATCCACAACACTACTGTCTACCCTGTTAATAACCTCTATCCACAACACTACTGTCTACCCTGTTAATAACCTCTATCCACAACACTACTGTCTACCCTGACTATCCTCTATCCACAACACTACTGTCTACCCTGTTAATAACCTCTATCCACAACACTACTGTCTACCCTGTTAATAACCTCTATCCACAACACTACTGTCTACCCTGTTAATAACCTCTATCCACAACACTACTGTCTACCCTGTTAATAACCTCTATCCACAACACTACTGTCTACCCTGTTAATAACCTCTATCCACAACACTACTGTCTACCCTGTTAATAACCTCTATCCACAACACTACTGTCTACCCTGACTATCCTCTATCCACAACACTACTGTCTACCCTGTTAATAACCTCTATCCACAACACTACTGTCTACCCTGACTATCCTCTATCCACAACACTACTGTCTACCCTGTTAATAACCTCTATCCACAACACTACTGTCTACCCTGTTAATAACCTCTATCCACAACACTACTGTCTACCCTGTTAATAACCTCTATCCACAACACTACTGTCTACCCTGTTAATAACCTCTATCCACAACACTACTGTCTACCCTGACAATCCTTTATCCACAACACTACTGTCTACCCTGTTAATAACCTCTATCCACAACACTACTGTCTACCCTGTTAATAACCTATATCCACAACACTACTGTCTACCCTGTTAATAACCTCTATCCACAACACTACTGTCTACCCTGACTAGCCTCTATCCACAATACTACTGTCTACCCTGTTAATAACCTCTATCCACAACACTACTGTCTACCCTGTTAATAACCTCTATCCACAACACTACTGTCTACACTGTTAATAACCTCTATCCACAACACTACTGTCTACCCTGTTAATAACCTCTATCCACAACACTACTGTCTACCCTGTTAATAACCTCTATCCACAACACTACTGTCTACCCTGTTAATAACCTCTATCCACAACACTACTGTCTACCCTGTTAATAACCTCTATCCACAACACTACTGTCTACCCTGTTAATAACCTCTATCCACAACACTACTGTCTACCCTGTTAATAACCTCTATCCACAACACTACTGTCTACCCTGTTAATAACCTCTATCCACAACACTACTGTCTACCCTGTTAATAACCTCTATCCACAACACTACTGTCTACCCTGTTAATAACCTCTATCCACAACACTACTGTCTACCCTGTTAATAACCTCTATCCACAACACTACTGTCTACCCTGACTATCCTCTATCCACAACACTACTGTCTACCCTGTTAATAACCTCTATCCACAACACTACTGTCTACCCTGTTAATAACCTCTATCCACAACACTACTGTCTACCCTGTTAATAACCTCTATCCACAACACTACTGTCTACCCTGACTATCCTCTATCCACAACACTACTGTCTTTCTGTTAATAACCTCTATCCACAACACTACTATCTACCCTGTTAATAACCTCTATCCACAACACTACTGTCTACACTGTTAATAACCTCTATCCACAACACTACTGTCTACCCTGTTAATAACCTCTATCCACAACACTACTGTCTACCCTGTTAATAACCTCTATCCACAACACTACTGTCTACCCTGTTAATAACCTCTATCCACAACACTACTGTCTACCCTGACTAGCCTCTAAACACAACACTACTGTCTTCCCTGTTAATAACCTCTATCCACAACACTACTGTCTACCCTGTTAATAACCTCTATCCACAACACTACTGTCTACCCTGTTAATAACCTCTATCCACAACACTACTGTCTACCCTGTTAATAACCTCTATCCACAACACTACTGTCTACCCTGTTAATAATCTCTATCCACAACACTACTGTCTACCCTGTTAATAACCTCTATCCACAACACTACTGTCTACCCTGTTAATAACCTCTATCCACAACACTACTGTCTACCCTGTTAATAACCTCTATCCACAACACTACTGTCTACCCTGTTAATAACCTCTATCCACAACACTACTGTCTACCCTGTTAATAACCTCTATCCACACCACTACTGTCTACCCTGTTAATAACCTCTATCCACAACACTACTGTCTACCCTGTTAATAACCTCTATCCACAACACTACTGTCTACCCTGACTAGCCTCTATCCACAACACTACTGTCTACCCTGTTAATAACCTCTATCCACAACACTACTGTCTACCCTGTTAATAACCTCTATCCACACCACTACTGTCTACCCTGTTAATAACCTCTATCCACAACACTACTGTCTACCCTGACTATCCTCTATCCACAACACTACTGTCTACCCTGTTAATAACCTCTATCCACAACACTACTGTCTACCCTGACTATCCTCTATCCACAACACTACTGTCTACCCTGTTAATAACCTCTATCCACAACACTACTGTCTACCCTGACTATCCTCTATCCACAACACTACTGTCTACCCTGTTAATAACCTCTATCCACAACACTACTGTCTACCCTGTTAATAACCTCTATCCACAACACTACTGTCTACCCTATTAATAACCTCTATCCACAACACTACTGTCTACCCTGTTAATAACCTCTATCCACAACACTACTGTCTACCCTGTTAATAACCTCTATCCACAACACTACTGTCTACCCTGTTAATAACCTCTATCCACAACACTACTGTCTACCCTGTTAATAACCTCTATCCACAAAACTACTGTCTACCCTGTTAATAACCTCTATCCACAACACTACTGTCTACCCTGTTAATAACCTCTATCCACAAAACTACTGTCTACCCTGTTAATAACCTCTATCCACAACACTACTGTCTACCCTGTTAATAACCTCTATCCACAACACTACTGTCTACCCTGTTAATAACCTCTATCCACAACAGTACTGTCTACCCTGACTATCCTTTATCCACAACACTACTGTCTACCCTGTTAATAACCTCTTTCCACAACACTACTGTCCACCCTGTTAATAACCTCTATCCACAACACTACTGTCTACCCTGTTAATAACCTCTATCCACAACACTTCTGTCTACCCTGTTAATAACCTCTATCCACAACACTACTGTCTACCCTGTTAATAACCTCTATCCACAACACTACTGTCTACCCTGTTAATAACCTCTATCCACAACACTACTGTCTACCCTGTTAATAACCTCTATCCACAACACTACTGTCTACCCTGTTAATAACCTCTATCCACAACACTACTGTCTACCCTGACTATCCTTTATCCACAACACTACTGTCTACCCTGTTAATAACCTCTATCCACAACACTACTGTCTACCCTGTTAATAACCTCTATCCACAACACTACTGTCTACCCTGTTAATAACCTCTATCCACAACACTACTGTCTACCCTGTTAATAACCTCTATCAACCTCTTCCACCCATAAAAGAGAGAAACACCTTCGTTAAGACATCTCTACAGAACACTGGGAGGCATAACCATTGATTTCAGGCAGACTGTATAGCGGATGTTATACAATGTATTCTCCACCAACTAACCCCTTAAATAATCCCTAATGCCTCCTTAAACACCCACCAACTAACCCCTTAAATAATCCCTAATGCATCCTTAAACACCCACTAACTAACCCCTTAAATAATCCCTAATGCCTCCTTAAACACCCACCAACTAACCCCTTAAATAATCCCTAATGCCTCCTTAAACACCCACCAACTAACCCCTTAAATAATCCCTAATGCATCCTTAAACACCCACCAACTAACCCCTTAAATAATCCCTAATGCCTCCTTAAACACCCACCAACTAACCCCTTAAATAATCCCTAATGCCTCCTTAAACACCCACCAACTAACCCCTTAAATAATCCCTAATGCCTCCTTAAACACCCACCAACTAACCCCTTAAATAATCCCTAATGCCTCCTTAAACACCCACCAACTAACCCCTTAAATAATCCCTAATGCCTCCTTAAACACCCACCAACTAACCCCTTAAATAATCCCTAATGCCTCCTTAAACACCCACCAACTAACCCCTTAAATAATCCCTAATGCCTCCTTAAACACCCACCAACTAACCCCTTAAATAATCCCTAATGCCTCCTTAAACACCCACCAACTAACCCCTTAAATAATCCCTAATGCCAATCACCAGACCACGCTAAAGAACCTTTCCACAGCCAATCACCAGAGAGGGACCACGCTAAAGAACCTCTCCACAGCCAATCACCAGAGAGGGACCACGCTAAAGAACCTCTCCACAGCCAATCACCAGAGAGGGACCACACTAAATAACTTCTCCCCAGCCAATCATCTACCTGATTAAAGAGGTGATGCTTTTAGGAGGGGGAAGTGACAATACCAGATGATGTCTCTCTCCATGGCAACCAGGGAAACGCTTGTATGCAAACACAAGAACCACACATGCTAAATTAATGTGTGTGTATTACGCACACACACACACACACACACACACACACACATACACTATCGTCTGAAGCAGGCTTCTACTGGCTCTGGTTAGAAGAGGGTCAACAACATTCATGCCTCCTCTGTTCTCTAATCATCACGTCTAATTATCATAGGGTCCCGTATACATGAAGGTATAAGGGGGGAGAGAGAGAGCGAGATTTGTAAATACAACCCATATTTATGTTTATTTATTTTCCCTTTTGTACTTTAACTATTTGCACATCGTTACAACACTGTATATAGACATAATATGACATTTGACATGTCTTTTATTCTTTTGGAACTTCTGAGTGTAATGTTTACTGTTAATTTTTTATTGTTTATTTCACTTTTGTTTATTATCTACTTCACTTGCTTTGGCAATGTAAACATGTGTTTCCCATGCCAATAAAGGCCATTGAATTGAATTGAGAGAGAGTTGACAGAGACAGACACGGAGGGAGGGAGGGAGGGACGGAGAGAGACTACGACGACATAACCAATAAAAACGTCTCACAATTCCTGCAGCTCTGTCGCACGCTGGGTATGTACATAGTCAATGGTAGGCTTCGAGGGGACTCCTATGGTAGGTACACCTATATCTCATCTCTTGGCAGTAGTACTGTAGACTACTTTACCACTGACCTCAACCCAGAGTCTCTCAGAGCGTTCACAGTCAGCCCACTGACACCCCTATCAGACCACAGCAAAATCACAGTCTACTTGAACAGAGCAATACTCAATCATGAGGCATCAAAGCGAAAGGAACTGAATAATATTAAGAAATACTATAGATGGAAGGAAAGTAGTGTAGAAACCTACCAGAAAACAATTAGGCAACAACAAATTCAATCCCTTTTAGACAACTTCCTGGACAAAACGTTTCACTGTAATAGTGAAGGTGTAAACTTGGCAGTAGAAAACCTAAACAGTATATTTGACCTCTCAGCTTCCCTATCACATCTAAAAATCTCTAACAGAAAACCGAAGAAAATTAACAACAGTGACAAATGGTTTGACGAAGAATACAAAAACCTAAGATAGAAATTGAGAAACCTATCCAACCAAAAACATAGATACCCAGAAAACCTGAGCCTACGCCTTCACTATGGTGAATCACTAAAACAATACAGAAATACACTACGGAAAAAGAAGGAACAGCATGTCACAAATCAGCTCAATGTAATTGAAGAATCCATAGACTCTAACCACTTCTGGGAAAATTGAAAAACCCTAAACAAACAACAACACGAAGAGTTATCTATCCAAAACGGAGATGTATGGGTAAACCACTTCTCCAATCTTTTTGGCCCTATAACAAAGAACAAACAGCAAAAACATTTACATGATCAAATGCAAATCTTAGAATCAACTATTAAAGACTACCAGAACCCACTGGATTCTCCAATTACATTGAATGAACTACAGGACAAAATACAAACCCTCCAACCCAAAAAGGCCTGTGGTGTTGATGGTATCCTCAATGAAATGATCAAATATACAGACCACAAATTCCAATTGGCTATACTTAAACTCTTTAACATCATCCTCAGCTCTGGCATCTTCCCCAATATTTGGAACCGAGGACTGATCATCCCAATCCACAAAAGTGGAGACAGATTTGACTCCAATAACTACCGTGGGATATGCGTCAACAGCAACCTTGGGAAAATCCTCTGCATTATCATTAACAGCAGACTCGTACATGTCCTCAGTGAAAACAATGTACTAAGCAAATGTCAAATTGGCTTTTTACCAAATTACCGTACGACAGACCATGTATTCACCCTGCACACCCTAATTGACAAACAAGCAAACCAAAACAAAGGCAAAGTCTTCTCATGCTTTGTTGATTTCAAAAAAGCTTTTGACTCAATTTGGCTTGAGGGTCTGCTATACAAATTGATGGAAAGTGGTGTTGGGGGAAAAACATACGACATTATAAAATCCATGTACACAAACAACAAGTGTGCGGTTAAACTAGACCAGTCTGCACCCAGCTTCACCCTACTAGAATCTGAAATCAAATGTCTTCTGTTTGCTGATGATCTGGTGCTTCTGTCCCCAACCAAGGAGGGCCTACAGCAGCACCTAGATCTTCTGCAGAGATTCTGTCAGACCTGGGCCCTGACAGTAAATCTCAGTAAGACAAAAATAATGGTGTTCCAAAAAAGGTCCAGTTGCCAGGACCACAAATACAAATTCCATCTAGACACCGTTGCCCTAGAGCACACAAAAAACTATACATACCTCGGCCTAAACATCAGCGCCACAGGTAACTTTCACAAAGCTGTGAACGATCTGAGAGACAAGGCAAGAAGGGCCTTCTATGCCATCAAAAGGAACATAAAATTCGACATACCATCTGGCTAAAAATACTTGAATTCAATAACAACTTAAAAGGAAGTGATTCCCAAACCTTCCATAACAAAGCCATCACCTACAGAGAGATGAACTTGGAGAAAAGTCCCCTAAGTAAGCTGGTCCTGGGGCTCTGTTCACAAACACAAACAGATCCCACAGAGCCCCAGGACAGCAACAACAACACAATTAGACCCAACCAAATCATGAGAAAACAAAAAGAGAATTACTTGACACATTGGAAAGAATTAACAAAAAAACAGAGCAAACTAGAATGCTATTTGACCCTGAACAGAGAGTACACAGTGGCAGAATACCTGACCGCTGTGACTGACTCAAACTTAAGGAAAGCTTTGTCTATGTACAGACTCAGTGAGCATAGCCTTGCTATTGAGAAAGGCCACCCTAGGCAGACCTGGCTCTCAAGAGAAGACAGGCTATGTGCACACTGCCCACAAAATGAGGTGGAAACTGAGCTGCACTTCCTATCCTCCAAATGTATGACCATATTAGAGACACATATTTCCCTCAGATTACACAGATCCACAAAGAATTAAAAAACAAACCCAATTTTGATAAACTCCCATATCTATTGGGTGAAATACCACAGTGTGCCATCACAGCAGCAAGATTTGTGACCTGTTGCCACAAGAAAAGGGCAACCAGTGAAGAACCAACACCATTGTAAATACAACCCATATTTATGTTTATTTATTTTCCCTTTTGTACTTTAACTATTTGCACATTGTTACAACACTGTATATATACATAATATGACATTTGAAATGTCTTTATTCTTTTGGAACTTCTGAGTGTAATGTTTACTGTTAATTTTATTGTTTATTTCACTTTTGTTTACTATCGACTTCACTTGCTGAGAGAGAGAGAGAGAGAGAGAGAGAGAGAGAGAGAGAGAGAGAGAGAGAGAGAGAGAGAGAGAGAGAGAGAGAGAGAGCACTTCTCATTATCATTATCCTAGCAGGTGATCAAACAACCACTCTCTAAATCAGTTTCTCTCTCCTCTCCAGTGTGTTGTGTAACTGTAGCGTGTGGTATCCTGAGGTTGAGCCATTCTGTCAGCCAGGGTGACTCATCAATCACCTATCCACTACCTTTGTACCACAGAGGTCCACTTGAACAATGACAGGCTTATGAGTCGATCACAGATGGTTCTCTGTAACCCTCTACAGTAAAACCGTGAACAGGGTTTGTGTGAGTCTAAAGAGGAAGTTTACGTATTTGTCAGTCTATAACTCAACAGGACAAATATGTGTGCTACTTGCCAAAGAGATCACACTCAGTTCACTCTCCAACACTGTAGACGGAGATGCCCAGATATGTGGAACTAAGCAGATGTCCGGTTTCGGTTGCTTGGAGTCCTCATAACTTTCTCATAGTAATGACATAACAAAGGTCATAAACGACATGACAGCTGATATCAGCTTCTGGAAACTGTCTGTACACAGTCATGATCTATTCAATCCATTGGCAAGTGTTGTGCTATCATTCATCCCTCTCCACCGCCACGCTCTCTCCTCATGCCTGGCAGAGAGGGCCTTTCCCTGGGCTGACCCTGCATCACGCTCCCTAACATGCCTGGAGAAACAGGCCACACGCCAACAACACACTGTAATACCCCACAAGCAGATTAGAGAGAGAGAGAGACGGGGGGGAGAGATGGGGAGAGAGAGAGAGAGAGAGAGAGATTAGAACAGTGTGTACGCTCATCTATCCTATCAAGCCCCAGACACACACAGAGGGGCTGTGTCCCAGTGTTGACGGTTCAATAGGCTTTGCTGAGTAATTCCTCTATTATTAGCCTGCGTGCTGCTAACGCTGGACCAACTCAGTGGCCTCGTGGTTAAAGTTTCCCAACAGGCTCTTGTCCTTGGGCACGGAGACTTACTATGCTGCAGGCAGTCAGTCAGAATGGACATACAGCCAGTCACTATCAAATCAAAATGTATTTGTCACGTACACAGTTTACAGCAGGTATAAAAGATGCAGTGAAATGCTTACGCGCTAGCTGCTCCCTCAACATTGCAGTACAATATAAATATCAATAATAATCAACAGTCAACTAAACAATAACAGGTCATTAGAAGGTAGCTAGTATGCATAGTATAAACGGATATGTACACAATAGGATATACAGTATAGATGATGAATGTGCTATGTCAAGTATGACTTTATTTACCAATATAGAGTGGATGGTGTCTTGGTCACATCGTTGATTCAATATAGAGTGGATGGTGTCTTGGTCACACTGTTGAATCAATATAGAGTGGATGGTGTCTTGGTCACAACGTTGAATCAATATAGAGTGGATGGTGTCTTGGTCACAACGTTGAATCAATATAGAGTGGATGGTGTCTTGGTCACAACGTTGAATCAATATAGAGTGGATGGTGTCTTGGTCACACTGTTGAATCATTATAGAGTGGATGGTGTCTTGGTCACAATGCTGAATCAATATAGAGTGGATGGTGTCTTGGTCACAACGTTGAATCAATATAGAGTGGATGGTGTCTTGGTCACACTGAATCAATATAGAGTGGATGGTGTCTTGGTCACAATGTTGAATCAATATAGAGTGGATGGTGTCTTGGTCACACTGTTGAATCAATATAGAGTGGATGGTGTCTTGGTCACAACGTTGAATCAATATAGAGTGGATGGTGTCTTGGTCACAACGTTGAATCAATATAGAGTGGATGGTGTCTTGGTCACACTGTTGAATCAATATAGAGTGGATGGTGTCTTGGTCACAACGTTGAATCAATATAGAGTGGATGGTGTCTTGGTCACAACGTTGAATCAATATAGAGTGGATGGTGTCTTGGTCACAATGTTGAATCAATATAGAGTGGATGGTGTCTTGGTCACAACGTTGAATCAATATACAGTGGATGGTGTGTTGGTCACAAAGTTCAATCAATATAGAGTAGATTGTTTCTTGGTCACACTGTTGAATCAATATAGAGTGGATGGTGTCTTGGTCACAACGTTAATTCAAAATAGAGTGGATGGTGTCTTGGTCACTTCATTGAATCAATATAGATTGGATGGTGTCTTGGTCACAACGTTGAATCAATATAGAGTGAATGGTGTCTTGGTCACATCGTTGATTCAATATAGAGTGGATGGTATCTTGGTCACAATGTTGAATCATTATAGAATGGATGGTGTCTTGGTCACAACGTTGAATCAATATAGAGTGGATAGTGTCTTGGTCACAATGTTGAATCAATATAGAGTGGATGGTGTGTTGGTCACAAAGTTCAATCAATATAGAATGGATGGTGTCTTGGTCACTTCATTGAATCAATATAGATTGGATGGTGTCTTGGTCACAACGTTGATACAATATACAGTGGATGGTGTGTTGGTCACAAAGTTCAATCAATATAGAGTTGATTGTTTCTTGGTCACACTGTTGAATCAATATAGAGTGGATGGTGTCTTGGTCACAACGTTGAATCAATATACAGTGGATGGTGTGTTGGTCATAAAGTTCAATCAATATAGAGTTGATTGTTTCTTGGTCACACTGTTGAAACAATATAGAGTGGATGGTGTCTTGGTCACAACGTTAATTCAAAATAGAGTGGATGGTGTCTTGGTCACTTCATTGAATCAATATAGATTGGATGGTGTCTTGGTCACAACGTTGAATCAATATAGAGTGGATGGTGTCTTGGTCACTTCATTGAATCAATATAGAGTGGATGGTATCTTGGTCACAATGTTGAATCAATATAGAATGGATGGTGTCTTGGTCACAACGTTGAATCAATATAGAATGGATAGTGTCTTGGTCACAACGTTGATTCAATATAGAGTGGATGGTGTCTTGGTCACATCGTTGAATCAATATAGAGTGGATGGTGTCTTGGTCACATCGTTGAATCAATATAGAGTGGATGGTGTCTTGGTCACAACGTTGATTCAATATAGAGTGGATGGTGTCTTGGTCACATTGTTGAATCAATATAGAGTGGATGGTGTCTTGGTCACAAAGTTCAATCAATATAGAGTGGATGGTGTCTTGGTCACATCGTTGAATCAATATAGAGTGGATGGTGTCTTGGTCACATCGTTGAATCAATATAGAGTGGATGGTGTCTTGGTCACAACGTTGATTCAATATAGAGTGGATGGTGTCTTGGTCACATCGTTGAATCAATATAGAGTGGATGGTGTCTTGGTCACAACATTGAATCAATATAGAATGGATGGTGTCTTGGTCACATCGTTGAATCAATATAGAGTGGATGGTGTCTTGGTCACAACGTTGATTCAATATAGAGTGGATGGTGTCTTGGTCACACCGTTGAATCAATATAGAGTGGATGGTGTCTTGGTCACATCGTTGAATCAATATATAGTGGATGGTGTCTTGGTCACTTCATTGAATCAATATAGAGTGGATGGTGTCTTGGTCACAACGTTGAATCAATATAGAGTGGATGGTGTCTTGGTCACTCTGTTGAATCAATATAGAGTGGATGGTGTCTTGGTCACAACGTTGAATCAATATAGAGTGGATGGTGTCTTGGTCACACTGTTGAATCAATATAGAGTGGATGGTGTCTTGGTCACAACGTTGAATCAATATAGAGTTTATGGTGTCTTGGTCACACTGAATCAATATAGAGTGGATGGTGTCTTGGTCACAACATTGAATCAATATAGAGTGGATGGTGTCTTGGTCACACTGTTGAATCAATATAGAGTGGATGGTGTCTTGGTCACAACGTTGAATCAATATAGAGTGGATGGTGTCTTGGTCACATTGTTGAATCAATATAGAGTGGATGGTGTCTTGGTCACACTGTTGAATCAATATAGAGTGGATGGTGTCTTGGTCACAACGTTGAATCAATATAGAGTGGATGGTGTCTTGGTCACACTGTTGAATCAATATAGAGTGGATGGTGTCTTGGTCACACTGTTGAATCAATATAGAGTGGATGGTGTCTTGGTCACACTGTTGAATCAATATAGAGTGGATGGTGTCTTGGTCACACTGTTGAATCAATATAGATTCGATGGTGTCTTGGTCACACTGTTGAATCAATATAGAGTGGATGGTGTCTTGGTCACAACGTTGAATCAATATAGAGTGGATGGTGTCTTGGTCACACTGTTGAATCAATATAGAGTGGATGGTGTCTTGGTCACAACGTTGAATTAATATAGAGTGGATGGTGTCTTGGTCACAACGTTGAATCAATATAGAATGGATAGTGTCTTGGTCACAACGTTGATTCAATATAGAGTGGATGGTGTCTTGGTCACATCGTTGAATCAATATAGAGTGGATGGTGTCTTGGTCACAACGTTGAATCAATATAGAGTGGATGGTATCTTGGTCACAATGTTGAATCAATATAGAATGGATGGTGTCTTGGTCACAACGTTGAATCAATATAGAATGGATAGTGTCTTGGTCACAACGTTGATTCAATATAGAGTGGATGGTGTCTTGGTCACATCGTTGAATCAATATAGAGTGGATGGTGTCTTGGTCACATTGTTGAATCAATTAAGAGTGGATGGTGTCTTGGTCACAACGTTGATTCAATATAGAGTGGATGGTGTCTTGGTCACATTGTTGAATCAATATAGAGTGGATGGTGTCTTGGTCACAAAGTTCAATCAATATAGAGTGGATGGTGTCTTGGTCACATCGTTGAATCAATATAGAGTGGATGGTGTCTTGGTCACATCGTTGAATCAATATAGAGTGGATGGTGTCTTGGTCACAACGTTGATTCAATATAGAGTGGATGGTGTCTTGGTCACATCGTTGAATCAATATAGAGTGGATGGTGTCTTGGTCACAACATTGAATCAATATAGAATGGATGGTGTCTTGGTCACATCGTTGAATCAATATAGAGTGGATGGTGTCTTGGTCACAACGTTGATTCAATATAGAGTGGATGGTGTCTTGGTCACAACGTTGATTCAATATAGAGTGGATGGTGTCTTGGTCACATTGTTGAATCAATATAGAGTGGATGGTGTCTTGGTCACAAAGTTCAATCAATATAGAGTGGATGGTGTCTTGGTCACATCGTTGAATCAATATAGAGTGGATGGTGTCTTGGTCACATCGTTGAATCAATATAGAGTGGATGGTGTCTTGGTCACAACGTTGATTCAATATAGAGTGGATGGTGTCTTGGTCACATCGTTGAATCAATATAGAGTGGATGGTGTCTTGGTCACAACATTGAATCAATATAGAATGGATGGTGTCTTGGTCACATCGTTGAATCAATATAGAGTGGATGGTGTCTTGGTCACAACGTTGATTCAATATAGAATGGATGGTGTCTTGGTCACACCGTTGAATCAATATAGAGTGGATGGTGTCTTGGTCACATCGTTGAATCAATATATAGTGGATGGTGTCTTGGTCACTTCATTGAATCAATATAGAGTGGATGGTGTCTTGGTCACAACGTTGAATCAATATAGAGTGGATGGTGTCTTGGTCACTCTGTTGAATCAATATAGAGTGGATGGTGTCTTGGTCACAACGTTGAATCAATATAGAGTGGATGGTGTCTTGGTCACACTGTTGAATCAATATAGAGTGGATGGTGTCTTGGTCACAACGTTGAATCAATATAGAGTTTATGGTGTCTTGGTCACACTGAATCAATATAGAGTGGATGGTGTCTTGGTCACAACATTGAATCAATATAGAGTGGATGGTGTCTTGGTCACACTGTTGAATCAATATAGAGTGGATGGTGTCTTGGTCACAACGTTGAATCAATATAGAGTGGATGGTGTCTTGGTCACATTGTTGAATCAATATAGAGTGGATGGTGTCTTGGTCACACTGTTGAATCAATATAGAGTGGATGGTGTCTTGGTCACAACGTTGAATCAATATAGAGTGGATGGTGTCTTGGTCACACTGTTGAATAAATATAGAGTGGATGGTGTCTTGGTCACACTGTTGAATCAATATAGAGTGGATGGTGTCTTGGTCACACTGTTGAATCAATATAGAGTGGATGGTGTCTTGGTCACACTGTTGAATCAATATAGATTCGATGGTGTCTTGGTCACACTGTTGAATCAATATAGAGTGGATGGTGTCTTGGTCACAACGTTGAATCAATATAGAGTGGATGGTGTCTTGGTCACACTGTTGAATCAATATAGAGTGGATGGTGTCTTGGTCACAACGTTGAATTAATATAGAGTGGATGGTGTCTTGGTCACAACGTTGAATCAATATAGAATGGATAGTGTCTTGGTCACAACGTTGATTCAATATAGAGTGGATGGTGTCTTGGTCACATCGTTGAATCAATATAGAGTGGATGGTGTCTTGGTCACAACGTTGAATCAATATAGAGTGGATGGTATCTTGGTCACAATGTTGAATCAATATAGAATGGATGGTGTCTTGGTCACAACGTTGAATCAATATAGAATGGATAGTGTCTTGGTCACAACGTTGATTCAATATAGAGTGGATGGTGTCTTGGTCACATCGTTGAATCAATATAGAGTGGATGGTGTCTTGGTCACATTGTTGAATCAATTAAGAGTGGATGGTGTCTTGGTCACAACGTTGATTCAATATAGAGTGGATGGTGTCTTGGTCACATTGTTGAATCAATATAGAGTGGATGGTGTCTTGGTCACAAAGTTCAATCAATATAGAGTGGATGGTGTCTTGGTCACATCGTTGAATCAATATAGAGTGGATGGTGTCTTGGTCACATCGTTGAATCAATATAGAGTGGATGGTGTCTTGGTCACAACGTTGATTCAATATAGAGTGGATGGTGTCTTGGTCACATCGTTGAATCAATATAGAGTGGATGGTGTCTTGGTCACAACATTGAATCAATATAGAATGGATGGTGTCTTGGTCACATCGTTGAATCAATATAGAGTGGATGGTGTCTTGGTCACAACGTTGATTCAATATAGAGTGGATGGTGTCTTGGTCACACCGTTAAATCAATATAGAGTGGATGGTGTCTTGGTCACATCGTTGAATCAATATATAGTGGATGGTGTCTTGGTCACTTCATTGAATCAATATAGAGTGGATGGTGTCTTGGTCACAACGTTGAATCAATATAGAGTGGATGGTGTCTTGGTCACTCTGTTGAATCAATATAGAGTGGATGGTGTCTTGGTCACAACGTTGAATCAATATAGAGTGGATGGTGTCTTGGTCACACTGTTGAATCAATATAGAGTGGATGGTGTCTTGGTCACAACGTTGAATCAATATAGAGTGGATGGTGTCTTGGTCACACTGAATCAATATAGAGTGGATGGTGTCTTGGTCACAACATTGAATCAATATAGAGTGGATGGTGTCTTGGTCACACTGTTGAATCAATATAGAGTGGATGGTGTCTTGGTCACAACGTTGAATCAATATAGAGTGGATGGTGTCTTGGTCACATTGTTGAATCAATATAGAGTGGATGGTGTCTTGGTCACACTGTTGAATCAATATAGAGTGGATGGTGTCTTGGTCACAACGTTGAATCAATATAGAGTGGATGGTGTCTTGGTCACACTGTTGAATCAATATAGAGTGGATGGTGTCTTAGTCACACTGTTGAATCAATATAGAGTGGATGGTGTCTTGGTCACACTGTTGAATCAATATAGAGTGGATGGTGTCTTGGTCACACTGTTGAATCAATATAGAGTGGATGGTGTCTTGGTCACACTGTTGAATCAATATAGAGTGGATGGTGTCTTGGTCACAACGTTGAATCAATATAGAGTGGATGGTGTCTTGGTCACTCTGTTGAATCAATATAGAGTGGATGGTGTCTTGGTCACTCTGTTGAATCAATATAGAGTGGATGGTGTCTTGGTCACACTGTTGAATCAATATAGAGTGGATGGTGTCTTGGTCACAACGTTGAATCAATATAGAGTGGATGGTGTCTTGGTCACTCTGTTGAATCAATATAGAGTGGATGGTGTCTTGGTCACTCTGTTGAATCAATATAGAGTGGATGGTGTCTTGGTCACTCTGTTGAATCAATATAGAGTGGATGGTGTCTTGGTCACAACGTTGAATCAATATAGAGTGGATGGTGTCTTGGTCACACTGTTGATTTAATACTATATAATAGAACAGCAGTGTTGACTGTGTGTGCTTGTTTGTGTGTTTGTGGATGGTTATGTATGTGTTTGCTTGTGTGTAGGAGTTGTACAGTGCATTCGGAAAGTACTCAGACCCTTTGACGTTTTCCACATTTTGTTACGTTACAGTCTTATTCTAAAATGGATTAGATTTTTTTTTTTATGTCCTCATCAATCTACACACAATACCCCACAATGACAAAGTAAAAACTGGTTTTTAGAAATTTTTGTAAAGTTATTAGAGATAAAAAACAGAAATACCTTATTTACATAAGTATTCAGACCCTTTGCTATGAGACTCGAAATTGAGCTCAGGTGCATCCTGTTTCCATTGATCATCCTTGAGATGT
>NC_139994.1:1108506-1118506 GCF_964263955.1 Coregonus lavaretus
TAAAGCTGATCTACCCCCCCCCCCCCAAAAAAAAATAAAAACACAACACAACTAAAACATAACCGCAGATCAAAAGCAAACAGAGAGCAGAGACTTACAGATTGATGGCTGGGACCCATCTGATGGTAAAAGTTTTAAGTGTGCAGGCTGAGTTAGCTACCAAAGCAAAAGGGAGGCGGGCACTTCTCTCGGGAAGGGAGGAGTCAGGGAAATCCAACAGCTGTATAGCGAGAAAAATCTAAAATAGATAGAGTCCAGATGTCATTCAGCTAGCGCACTAGCACTAATCCAAGGTGGAAAAAGTTTTTTAAAAATCCCGTAGCCTACTTCACAGAGAACAGTTCGCAAAAACAAAAAGGAGAACAGACGAGGTTCTACACAATTAGAGCAAGCAGGTATGATTTTCTATTTCGTTTTGAGCCCAAGGCAAGAAGGCACCAGGATTTACCTTAAAGAATAATTTTCCCTTACCTAAGGGAATTGTTTAAGGGCATTGCATAGAGCCCTTAAGGGGTTTTACGGTAGTTTGACGACATGTACGACAGAAAGAGTCTCTGGTTACCTCGTCAAAAAGATCGCATTTATTTTGGGAGATCGCACAATTTAAATAGTACATTCAAGACAGGAGAAACAAATTGATTCAGAAGATAATAAAATACGTTTATTTTAGTTACGTTTCTATTACTTTCTAGCACGTCAAGCTAGTTTACAGAGTAGGTAGCTAGCTTTGTAGCCATGGATTGTGCACCTTTCATTGTTTAGCTAAGTAGCTAGCTAGTTATACACCTAGCAAGCCGATTTATGTTTTCCTTTTTGCATCCAGGGCAGAGGAAACAACTGTCACGCTCTGGCTCCGGGACTTTGTATGTTGAGCCAGGGTGTGTTCGTTTCGTTGTGTTCTGTTTGGTTGGGTTGTTCTATGTGGTTGTATTTCTTTGTTTGGATGAGTGACTCCCAATCAGAGGTAACGAGTGTCAGCTGTTTGGCTCGTTGTCTCTGATTGGGAGCCATATTTATAATGTCTGTTTTCACCTTGTGTTTGTGGGTTTTTGTTCCGTATCAGTCATTGTAACTGAGGACTTCACGATTCGTCATTGTTTGTTGTTTTTGTATTGAGTACGTTAGTTAAATAAAGTCATGTTCGTATCGCACGCTGCGCCTTGGTCCACTCACTTAGTAGACGTTCGTGACAGAAAAACCCACCATACAACGACCAAGCAGCGTGTTCAGGAGCCATCGCTGGCAGATCTCCGTGGCAACCTCGACTGGATCAAGCAGCGGGACGAGGAGAGAGGATGGACGTGGGAGGAGATGATTGCGAGTCTGGCAAGAGGGAGAGAGGCCTGGGCCACGGGGAGGAGAGACCCCCAGGAAATTTTTAGGGGGGGGGCTCACGACGTCGGGGCAGCAGGTGTACGGGTTGGAGCGGTGCAAAGCGTTGGCAGAGAAGGCCGCCAGGTTAGGGGGGCCACTGGGCACAGAGGAGAGGGAAAGTGTGGAGGCACGGCGAGAGGTACTGGGGTGTGTTACCAGTCCGGTCCGGCCCGTTCCTGATCCCTGCGTGGGGCCAGTGGTGTGTGTCCCCAGTACGGTCCGGCCTGTTCCTGCCATTCCCACCAAGGCAGTGGTGCGCGTCGTCAGCCCAGCCCGGCCTGTTCCTGCCATTCCCACCAAGTCTGTGGTGTGCGTCGACAGCCCGGCCCGGCCTGTTCCTGCCATTCCCACCAAGTCAGTGGTGCGCGTCGTCAGCCCAGCCCGGCCTGTTCCTGCCATTCCCACCAAGTCAGTGGTGCACGTCGTCAGCCCAGCCCGGCCGGTTCCTGCCATTCCCACCAAGTCAGTGGTGTGCGTCGACAGCCCAGCCCGGCCTGTCCCTGCTCCACGCACCAAGCCTACGAGGTGCGTCGCCAGTCCAGCCCGGCCTGTCCCTGCTCCACGCACAAAGCCTACGGTGTGCGTCGCCAGTCCAGCCCGGCCTGTTCCTGCTCCACGCACAAAGCCTACGGTGTGCGTCGCCAGCCCAGCCCGGCCTGTCCCTGCTCCACGCACAAAGCCTACGGTGTGCGTCGCCAGCCCGACCCGGCCTGTTCCTGCCACTCGCACCAAACCAGGGGTGCGAGTCGCCAGCCTGGTCCAACCCGTTCCTGCTACTCGCACCAAGCCAGGGGTGCGAGGCGTCAGCCTGGTCCAGCCCGTTCCTGCTACTCGCACCAAACCAGGGATGCGAGTCGTCAGCCTGGTCCAGCTCGTTCCTGCTACTCGCACCAAACCAGGGAATGGAGTCGTCAGTCCGGTGAGGCCCGTTCCTGTTCCACGCACCAAGCCAGGGGCGCGTGTCGTCAGTCCGGCTCCGACCAGCGGGGCTAGACAGGACCAGGGGTACTTTGGGGGGTTGGAGAGGAGGTGGGGATCAGGGCCGGAGCCAGAACCACCGCCGAGGAGGTATGCCCACCCAGCCCTCCCTTGTTTAGCCCTTATTGAGGCGCGGTCGCAGTCCGCGCCTTTAGGGGGGGGTACTGTCACGCTCTGGCTCCGGGACTTTGTATGTTGAGCCAGGGTGTGTTCGTTTCGTTGTGTTCTGTTTGGTTGGGTTGTTCTATGTGGTTGTATTTCTTTGTTTGGATGAGTGACTCCCAATCAGAGGTAACGAGTGTCAGCTGTTTGGCTCGTTGTCTCTGATTGGGAGCCATATTTATAATGTCTGTTTTCACCTTGTGTTTGTGGGTTTTTGTTCCGTATCAGTCATTGTAACTGAGGACTTCACGATTCGTCATTGTTTGTTGTTTTTGTATTGAGTACGTTAGTTAAATAAAGTCATGTTCGTATCGCACGCTGCGCCTTGGTCCACTCACTTAGTAGACGTTCGTGACAACAACATTCACCTCCACAAATGCTATTTGCATTGATGTCCATACTGAATGAAGACCTTAAGGGACCTCCTTAACTTTTTCACTTAATTTAACGGGGAAATTTGCCTTCAAATGTTTTGTGCAACTAACTTAAATTTAAGCACATTTAAGTGCTAAAGGGTTCCGACTAGATAACACAGCCACAAAGTCCGTGAAGAGCATGAGGATGCACGTGGCCCATCTGTTCATTATTTACATCACACTACCTCCTGATTGGTGGATTGTAGCTCACCACCGCCAGCACTTGGTATGGAATGTAATTACATGCTAGCATGGCTAGTGGCTAACGTTAGCCAGCTTGAGCTAGCTACCGAGCAAGCATTTGAACTCGGTAGCAGAGAGTAGATTCTCCGTGTGACGTTGAGAAATAGTGCATTGTGGATAGTTTAAAAGATATCCGGAAATAAGTTAATAGATATGTAATAACCCAAAAACATAACTAGGTTTGTACTTATAGGTAACCAGATCATGACTACAACTAAGTTACTAAGTCTTTGATCACACTGTGTTGTTACATTGCTCCTCATACTCTAAATCACTGTGGTCCACTGTCTCACCCTAGACCTCCCACATACCAACTCCCTTCATATCCCCACATCGATCGCTGTGTGTATCTGTGTTTGTGTGTATCTGTGTGTATCTGTGGATCTGTGTGTATCTGTATGTATCTGTGTATCTGTGTTTGTGTGTATCTGTGTGTATCTGTGTATCTGTGTGTATCTGTGTGTATCTGTGTTTGTGAGGAAATGAGTGTATTTTTTAGTCACTGATCATCTGGACTGTCTGTCTCGGTTGCTACGGTCACCAGGGTTGCCTGGTCCGTGACATTAACTGTGGGCGTTCAGAGACAAAAGGCAGGGGAAGTAAGTTTGGTATGATTGCATCAGGTTCGCTGCTGTACGTGTATCTTGTGTGTGTGTGTGGTTTATGTGACAGGGTGTTTGATAAAGCACCTATATCAGACTGCACGTGCAGACAAGCAATTATATATTCTACCAAACACACCTTTGCCCCCTCAATACTGTTCATGTATTCATAGCTAGCTGTTTTCACCTTACCGCTGACTGCAGGAGGTGTGTATGTGTGTCTATTTGTGTGTGTGTTCGTGTGTGTGTGTGTGTGTGTGTGTGTGTGTGTGTGTGTGTGTGTGTGTGCATTTGGCATGTGCATTTGAAATAATTTCACTATTAGAATAATATCACTAATTGTTTTTGGGTGTCCCCATGAACCACAGTACCCTCCTAGAATAGGTGAGAGGAGGGAGAAGTAAGAGAGAAAGGGGGAGAAGGGGAAACAGAGAGCTAGCAGGGAGATACAGTAGAGAGCTAGCAGGGAGATACAGTAGAGAGCTAGCAGGGAGATACAGCAGAGAGCTAGCAGGGAGATACAGTAGAGAGCTAGCAGGGAGATACAGCAGAGGGCTAGCAGGGAGATACAGCAGAGAGCTAGCAGGGAGATACAGTAGAGAGCTAGCAGGGAGATACAGCAGAGAGCTAGCAGGGAGATACAGTAGAGAGCTAGCAGGGAGATACAGCAGAGAGCTAGCAGGGAGATACAGCAGAGAGCTAGCAGGGAGATACAGCAGAGAGCTAGCAGGGAGATACAACAGAGAGCTAGCAGGGAGATACAGCAGAGAGCTAGCAGGGAGATACAACAGAGAGCTAGCAGGGAGATACAGCAGAGAGCTAGCAGGGAGAAACAGTAGAGAACTAGCAGGGAGATACAGCAGAGAGCTAGCAGGGAGATACAACAGAGAGCTAGCAGGGAGATACAGCAGAGAGCTAGCAGGGAGATCCAGTAGAGAGCTAGCAGGGAGATACAGTAGAGAGCTAGCAGGGAGATACAGTAGAGAGCTAGCAGGGAGATACAGCAGAGAGCTAGCAGGGAGATACAGCAGAGAGCTAGCAGGGAGATACAGTAGAGAGCTAGCAGGGAGATACAGCAGAGAGCTAGCAGGGAGATACAGTAGAGAGCTAGCAGGGAGATACAGTAGAGAGCTAGCAGGGAGATACAGCAGAGAGCTAGCAGGGAGATACAGCAGAGAGCTAGCAGGGAGATACAGCAGAGAGCTAGCAGGGAGATACAGTAGAGAGCTAGCAGGGAGATACAGCAGAGAGCTAGCAGGGAGATACAGCAGAGAGCTAGCAGGGAGATACAGCAGAGAGCTAGCGCCTCTGTAGCCTAGATCACCTGGAGCATGGCATAATTCATCTCACCCCACCCTCAATGCCACACACACCACAGGAGGTTGGTGTCACCTTCCTTGTAGTGGACGGGCTCGTGGTAATGTCTGGAGCAGAATGGTTTCTAATACCTGGTTTCCAGCCATTATTATGAGCCATCCTCCCCTCAGCAGCCTACACTGACATACAGACACACACACACACACACACACACACACACACACACACACACACACACACACACACACACACACACACACACATAGACACACACACACACACAGACACACACACACACACACACACACACACACAAACACACATACACACACACACACACACACACACACACACACACACAGAGACACACACACACACACACACACACACACACACACACACACCTACACACACACACACACACCCACACACACACACACACACACACACACACACACACATAGACACACACACACACACACACACACACACACATAGACACACACACACACACACACAGACACATGTGCCACATGTGTGTGGCTATATCAGAAGATGGTGTGGTGGGACGCAGACCTCGTATTGGATCATATAATGCAGCTCTCCTTGTAACCTTCCTTGATGAGCATCAGGTCTGTAGAGCTGGTGGCGTGACCTATGTCATTGTGTGGGATAATGTCAGGTTCCACCATGCTCATATGGTGCAAGCATGGTTTCAGGCACATGCACAATTTACCACCCTGTATTTACCCCCATACTCTCCTTTCCTTAACCCGATTGAGGAATTTTTCTCCACATGGAGATGGAAGGTTTATGATAGGCGCCCTCATGAACAAGTCACTCTTCTCCAGGCCATGGATGACGCATGCAATGACATCACGGCAGACCAGTGTCAGGCCTGGATTCGCCATGGCCGAAGGTTTTTTCCAAGATGTTTGGCTAATGAAAACATCCATTGTGATGTAGATGAGAACCTGTGGCCAAATCCACAAGACAGAGTAGATGAAAATGTAGAAGTACAGTAATCACTCCTATGTTTTGCTTTTTACAGTACAAGCAAGCAAGTTGAGCAACACTGCATTTGATGTTTTACAGTACTGTATTGTTTTTCATCAATATATTTCAGATTTTGTTCAATGATTCCACAGTGTCTGTAGTATTCTCTCTACTACTGCAGTACTTTTACAGGGATGTATTTACATGTAGTACTATAATGAAACATGTATCACCTATTTTGTACTACAATATTTAATGATTGTACGAACAATGACACAGTGAAACTATCGGTTGCTTGTGTGTGGGTGATCTAAATTAACGTTTCATTAGTATTTCACAATACATTTGTTTTTTGAACCAATGATTGTGCAAGTGCAAGATTTCTTTAAATATATGAATGCACAATGCAATGTTTTGAACATTGGACAGCCTGTGTTACAAGTGATGACCGTTTTGAGTTTTGTGTCTAGAGTTTTGAAAAATGATGTCAAGGTTCTGAAATTAGTGCCAAAGTAATTGTAAAAAACTGCACTACTGTGTGTGTGTACGTGAGATAGAGGGAGAGGGGGAGATGGAGAGAGATGGAGAGAGATGGTGAGAGATGGAGAGAGATGGAGAGAGATAGAGGGAGAGGGGAGATGGAGAGAGATGGAGAGAGATAGAGGGAGAGGGGGAGATGGAGAGAGATGGAGAGAGATGGAGAGAGATGGAGAGAGATGGAGAGAGATGGGGAGAGATGGGGAGAGATGGAGAGAGAGAGAGAGATGGAGAGAGATGGAGAGAGACAGAGAGAGATGGAGAGAGATGGAGAGAGATGGAGAGAGAGAGAGAGAGATGGAGAGAGATGGAGAGAGAGAGAGAGAGAGAGATGGAGAGAGATGGAGAGAGATGGAGAGAGAAGGAGAGAGAGAGAGAGAGATGGAGAGAGATGGAGAGAGAGAGAGAGATGGAGAGAGATGGAGAGAGAAGGAGAGATATGGAGAGAGATGGAGAGAGGCAGAGAGAGATGGAGAGAGATGATAAAGAGAGAATAAAGCAAGAGAGAGATTTGGTGAGAAAGATAATTGAGAGAGTGTGAGTGTAGACGACCGGCCTCTGGTGGAACTGATGGGGAACTAGTGTGAATGTAGACGACCGGCCTCTGGTGGAACTGATGGGGAACTAGTGTGAATGTAGACGACCGGCCTCTGGTGGAACTGATGGGGAACTAGTGTGAATGTAGACGACCGGCCTCTGGTGGAACTGATGGGGAACTAGTGTGAATGTAGATGCCCGGACTCTGGTGGAACTGATGGGGAACTAGTGTGAGTGTAGACGACCGGCCTCTGGTGGAACTGATGGGGAACTAGTGTGAATGTAGATGACCGGCCTCTGGTGGAACTGATGGGGAACTAGTGTGAGTGTAGACGACCGGCCTCTGGTGGAACTGATGGGGAACTAGTGTGAATGTAGACGACCGGCCTCTGGTGGAACTGATGGGTAACTAGTGTGAGTGTAGACGACCGGCCTCTGGTGGAACTGATGGGGAACTAGTGTGAGTGTAGACGACCGGCCTCTGGTGGAACTGATGGGGAACTAGTGTGAATGTAGACGACCGGCCTCTGGTGGAACTGATGGGGAACTAGTGTGAGTGTAGACGACCGGCCTCTGGTGGAACTGATGGGGAACTAGTGTGAATGTAGACGACCGGCCTCTGGTGGAACTGATGGGGAACTAGTGTGAGTGTAGACGACCGGCCTCTGGTGGAACTGATGGGGAACTAGTGTGAATGTAGACGACCGGCCTCTGGTGGAACTGATGGGGAACTAGTGTGAGTGTAGACGACCGGCCTCTGGTGGAACTGATGGGGAACTAGTGTGAGTGTAGACGACCGGCCTCTGGTGGAACTGATGGGGAACTAGTGTGAGTGTAGACGACCGGCCTCTGGTGGAACTGATGGGGAACTAGTGTGAGTGTAGACGACCGGCCTCTGGTGGAACTGATGGGGAACTAGTGTGAATGTAGACGACCGGCCTCTGGTGGAACTGATGGGGAACTAGTGTGAATGTAGACGACCGGCCTCTGGTGGAACTGATGGGGAACTAGTGTGAATGTAGACGACCGGCCTCTGGTGGAACTGATGGGGAACTAGTGTGAATGTAGACGACCGGCCTCTGGTGGAACTGATGGGGAACTAGTGTGAATGCTGATGGGGAACTAGTGTGAATGCTGATGGGGAACTAGTGTGAATGCTGATGGGGAACTAGTGTGAATGTAGACGACCGGCCTCTGGTGGAACTGATGGGGAACTAGTGTGAATGCTGATGGGGAACTAGTGTGAATGCTGATGGGGAACTAGTGTGAATGTAGACGACCGGCCTCTGGTGGAACTGATGGGGAACTAGTGTGAATGTAGACGACCGGCCTCTGGTGGAACTGATGGGGAACTAGTGTGAATGCTGATGGGGAACTAGTGTGAATGCTGATGGGGAACTAGTGTGAATGTAGACGACCGGCCTCTGGTGGAACTGATGGGGAACTAGTGTGAGTGTAGACGACCGGCCTCTGGTGGAACTGATGGGGAACTAGTGTGAGTGTAGACGACCGGCCTCTGGTGGAACTGATGGGGAACTAGTATGAATGTAGACGACCGGCCTCTGGTGGAACTGATGGGGAACTAGTGTGAGTGTAGACGACCGGCCTCTGGTGGAACTGATGGGGAACTAGTGTGAGTGTAGACGACCGGCCTCTGGTGGAACTGATGGGGAACTAGTGTGAATGTAGACGACCGGCCTCTGGTGGAACTGATGGGGAACTAGTGTGAGTGTAGACGACCGGCCTCTGGTGGAACTGATGGGGAACTAGTGTGAATGTAGACGACCGGCCTCTGGTGGAACTGATGGGGAACTAGTGTGAATGTAGACGACCGGCCTCTGGTGGAACTGATGGGGAACTAGTGTGAGTGTAGACGACCGGCCTCTGGTGGAACTGATGGGGAACTAGTGTGAGTGTAGACAACTGGCCTCTGGTGGAACTGATGGGGAACTAGTGTGAGTGTAGACGACCGGCCTCTGGTGGAACTGATGGGGAACTAGTGTGAGTGTAGACGACCGGCCTCTGGTGGAACTGATGGGGAACTAGTGTGAGTGTAGACGACCGGCCTCTGGTGGAACTGATGGGGAACTAGTGTGAGTGTAGACGACCGGCCTCTGGTGGAACTGATGGGGAACTAGTGTGAGTGTAGACGACCGGCCTCTGGTGGAACTGATGGGGAACTAGTGTGAGTGTAGACGACCGGCCTCTGGTGGAACTGATGGGGAACTAGTGTGAATGTAGACGACCGGCCTCTGGTGGAACTGATGGGGAACTAGTGTGAGTGTAGACGACCGGCCTCTGGTGGAACTGATGGGGAACTAGTGTGAGTGTAGACGACCGGCCTCTGGTGGAACTGATGGGGAACTAGTGTGAATGTAGACGACCGGCCTCTGGTGGAACTGATGGGGAACTAGTGTGAGTGTAGACGACCGGCCTCTGGTGGAACTGATGGGGAACTAGTGTGAATGTAGACGACCGGCCTCTGGTGGAACTGATGGGGAACTAGTGTGAGTGTAGACGACCGGCCTCTGGTGGAACTGATGGGGAACTAGTGTGAATGTAGACGACCGGCCTCTGGTGGAACTGATGGGGAACTAGTGTGAATGTAGACGACCGGCCTCTGGTGGAACTGATGGGGAACTAGTGTGAGTGTAGACGACCGGCCTCTGGTGGAACTGATGGGGAACTAGTGTGAGTGTAGACGACCGGCCTCTGGTGGAACTGATGGGGAACTAGTGTGAGTGTAGACGACCGGCCTCTGGTGGAACTGATGGGGAACTAGTGTGAGTGTAGACGACCGGCCTCTGGTGGAACTGATGGGGAACTAGTGTGAGTGTA
>NC_139994.1:1123506-1157177 GCF_964263955.1 Coregonus lavaretus
TATATTACCATCCATCTATCATTATATTACCATCCATCTATCATTATATTACCATCCATCTATCATTATATTACCATCCATCTATCATTATATTACCATCCATCTATCATTATATTACCATCCATCTATCATTATATTACCATCCATCTATCATTATATTACCATCCATCTATCATTATATTACCATCCATCTATCATTATATTACCATCCATCTATCATTATATTACCATCCATCTATCATTATATTACCATCCATCTATCATTATATTACCATCCATACTATCATTATATTACCATCCATCTATCATTATATTACCATCCATACTATCATTATATTACCATCCATCTATCATTATATTACCATCCATCTATCATTATATTACCATCCATACTATCATTATATTACCATCCATCTATCATTATATTACCATCCATACTATCATTATATTACCATCCATCTATCATTATATTACCATCCATCTATCATTATATTACCATCCATACTATCATTATATTACCATCCATCTATCATTATATTACCATCCATACTATCATTATATTACCATCCATCTATCATTATATTACCATCCATACTATCATTATATTACCATCCATCTATCATTATATTACCATCCATCTATCATTATATTACCATCCATACTATCATTATATTACCATCCATCTATCATTATATTACCATCCATCTATCATTATATTACCATCCATCTATCATTATATTACCATCCATCTATCATTATATTACCATCCATCTATCATTATATTACCATCCATCTATCATTATATTACCATCCATCTATCATTATATTACCATCCATCTATCATTATATTACCATCCATCTATCATTATATTACCATCCATCTATCATTATATTACCATCCATCTATCATTATATTACCATCCATCTATCATTATATTACCATCCATCTATCATTATATTACCATCCATCTATCATTATATTACCATCCATCTATCATTATATTACCGTCATACTATCATTATATTACCATCTATCTATCCATCCAGCACCAACTCTTAACAGCTTTGACGGAATTTGCGTTACAAAATACTACCTTAATACTACACTATACTACATTATACTATATAACAGTACAGTATACTATAGCAGCAAGGAGTCCATCGACTGCATCACCAACTCCAACAACGCAGACAGAACGTACACCAAGAGTTAAAAGTTTGGACACACCTACTCATTCAAGGGTTTTTCTTTATTTTTACTATTTTCTACATTGTAGAATAATAGTGAAGACATCAAAACTATGAAATAACACATATGGAATCATGTAGTAACCAAAAAAGTGTTAAACAAATCTAAATATATTTTATATTTGAGATTCTTCAAATATCCACCCTTTGCCTTGATGACAGCTTTGCACACTCTTGGCATTCTCTCAACCAGCAATAAATGCTTCACAGAGTTCAAGTCACAGACACATCTCAACATCAACTGTTCAGAGGAGACTGTGTGAATCAGGCCTTCATGGTAGAATTGCTGCAAATAAATTCCTACTAAAGGACACCAATAAGAAGAAGGAACCTGCTTGGGCCAAGAAACACAAGCAATGAACATTAGACCGGTGGAAATGTGTCCTTCTGTCTGGAGTCCAAATTTGAGATTTTTGGTTCCAACCACCATGTCTTTGTGAGACGGATGATCTCTGCATGTGTAGTTCCCACCGTAAAGCATGGAAGAGGAGGTGTTATGGTGTGGGGGTGCTTTGCTGGTGACACTGTCTGTGATCTATTTAGAATTCAAGGCACACTTAACCAGCATGGCTACCACAGCATTCTGCAGCGATATGCCATCCCATCTGGTTTGGGCTTAGTGGGACTATCATTTGTTTTTCAACAGGACAATGACCCAACACACCTCCAGGCTGTGTAAGGGCTATTTTACCAAGAAGGAGAGTGATGGAGTGCTGCATCAGATGACCTGGCCTCCACAATCCCCCGACCTCAACCCAATTGAGATGGTTTGGGATGAGTCGGACCGCAGAGTGAAGGAAAAGCAGCCAACAAGTGCTCAACATATGTGGGAACTCCTTCAAGATTGTTGGAAAAACATTCCAGGTGAAGCTGGTTGAGAGAATGCCAAGAGTGTGCAAACTGTCATCAAGGCAAAGGGTGGCTATTTGAAGAATCTCAAATATAAAATATATTTTGATTTGTTTAACACTTTTTTGGTTACTACATGATTCCATATGTGTTATTTCATAGTTTGATGTCTTCACTATTATTCTACAATGTAGAAAATAGTAAAAAATAAAGAAAAACCCTTGAATGAGTAGGTGTGTCCAAACTTTTGACTGGTACTGTATGTTACTAATATACTACTAGTTGTGTAACTGTTGTATGTGAGCGTTGTACTGCCTGTACCCAACGGCCCACCTCTGCACCACTGGAGCTATGGTTCAGTCCATGCTGTAGCCCTCACCGTCTCCTGCTACCATCTAACCATCACTTGTTCGTTCTCTCCCTCTCTCCCTCTCTAGGTTTATCTTCCCCCCCACTCGAATGGGTCCAGAGAGCCAGTTTAGTGACTTCCTGGATGGACTAGGCCCCGCCCAGATCGTAGGCCGACAAACACTAGCCACGCCCTCCATGGGTAAGTCAGATCATTGGAGTCTCTGTCTGAAAACAGCTTCTTTGATATGATAATATAATAAATGCCATTATGCCTTTACTATAGCGTATACAGTGCAATCGGAAAGTATTCAGACCCCTTGACTTTTTCCACGTTTTGTTACGTTACAGCCTTATTCAAAAATTGATTAAATCGTTTTTTTCCTCATCAATCTACACACAATACCCCATAATGACAAAGCAAAAACAGATTTGTAATTTTTTTTGCTAATTTATTACAAATAAAAAACTGAAATATCACATATACTTAAGTATTCAGACCCTTTACTCAGTACTTTGTTGAAGCACCTTTGCAGTGATTACAGGCTTGAGTCTTCTTGGGTATGACGCTACAAGCTTGGCACACCTGTATTTGGGGAGTTTCTCCCATTCTTCTCTGCAAGTCCTCTCAAGCTCTGTCAGGTTGGACGGGGACCGTCGCTGCACTGCTATTTTCAGGTCTCTCCAGAGATGTTCAATCGGGTTCAAGTCCGGGTTCTGGCTGGGCAACTCAAGGACGTTTAGAGACTTGTCCCAAAGCCACTCCTGCGTTGTCTTGGCTGTGTGCTTTGGGTTGTTGTCCTGTTGGAAGTGAACCTTCGCCCCAGTCTGAGGTCCTGAGCGCTCTGCAGCAGGTTTTCATCAAGGATCTCTCTGTACTTTGCTCCGTTCATCTTTCCCTCGATCCTGACTAGTCTCCCAGTCCCTGCCGCTGAAAAACATCCCCACAGCATGATGCTGCCACCACCATGCTTCACCTTGGGATTGTGCCAGGTTTCCTCCAGACGTGACGCTTGGCATTCAGGCCAAAGAGTTCAATCTTGGTTTCATCAGACCAGAGAATCTTGTTTCTCATTGTCTGAGAGTCCTTTAGGTACATGTTGGCAAACTCCAAGCAGGCTGTCATGTGCCTTTTACTGAGGAGTGGCTTCCGTCTGGCCACTCTACCACAAAGGCCTGATTGGTGGAGTGCTACAGCGATGGTTGTCCTTCTGGAATGTTCTTCCATCTCCACAGAGGAACTCTGGAGCTCTGTCAGAGTGACCATCTGGTTCTTGGTCACCTCCCTGACCAAGGCCCTTCTCCCCCGATTGCTCAGTTTGGCCGGGCGGCCAACTCTAGGAAGAGTCTTGGTGGTTCCAAACTTCTTCTATTTAAGAATGATGGAGGCCTCTGTTTTTTGGGGGACCTTCAATACTGCAGTCATTTTTCGGTACCCTTCCCCAGATCTGTGCCTCGACACAATCCTGTCTCTGAGCTCTACGGACAATTCCTTCGACCTCATGGCTTGGATTTTGCTCTGACATGCACTGTCAACTGTGGGACCTTATATAGACAGGTGTGTGCCTTTCCAAATCATGTCCAATCAATTTAATTTACCACAGGTGGACTCCAATGAAGTTGTAGAAACATCTCAAGGATGATCAATGGAAACAGGATGCACCTCAATTTCGAGTCTCTTAGCAAAGGGTCTGAATACTTATGTAAATAAGGTATTTCTGTTTATATAAAAAAATATATATATATATATAAACATTCTAAAAACCTGTTTTCGCTTTGTCATTATGGGTTATTGAGTGTATTAATTCTATTAATTTAATCAATTTTAGAATAAGGCTGTAACGTAACAAAATGTGGAAAAAGTCAAGGGGTCTGAATACTTTCCGAATGAACTGTATAGCTCCTCCCCCTTCAGTGTTTGCTGATCTAAATATACCAAATGGTGTATGAATATGGGGATGGCTCCACATTAGATACCAGACGGTGTATGAATATGGGGATGGCTCCACATTAGATACCAGACGGTGTATGAATATGATGATGGCTCCACATTAGATACCAGATGGTGTATGAATATGGGGATGGCTCCACATTAGATACTAGACGGTGTATGAATATGGGGATGGCTCCACATTAGATACCAGACGGTGTATGAATATGGGGATGGCTCCACATTAGATACCAGACGGTGTATGAATATGGGGATGGCTCCACATTAGATACCAGACGGTGTATGAATATGGGGATGGCTCCACATTAGATACCAGACGGTGTATGAATATGAGGATGGCTCCACATTAGATACCAGACGGTGTATGAATATGGGGATGGCTCCACATTAGATTAGATACCAGATGTGTTTTCTTTAATGAATTAAAAGTAAAATAAATATTTGTAATCTATGCCAAAACAGTGGAACAGATGTTATAACAGACTAGACGCTTTCTGTCGCCTCCTGCTGGTCAACACCGGTACTGCACACTGGAAACTGCACTTTCTGATCAGATATCATAATAGGGCCAGAATGCGACCTGACCTGGAGAAAGGGGTCCCAGTTCTGGCCTATAACTTGGCCCAGAGCTTTTCCTGGCCAGGTTTCATGCTAAGTAAAATCATCTGCCCCTAAACATGAGGAGTGTGTGTAAAGTGTGTCTGTAACGTGTGTGTTTTCCTCCTCAAGGTGACATCCATGTGGGTATGGTGGACAGAGGAGGCCAGCTAGAGGTGGAGGTCAACCAGGCCAGAGGACTGACCCCTAAACCAGGGTCAAAGAACATCCCAGGTACAATACAAAACTACAGAACTTTATTGTTCATTTATTCATCCCAGGTACAATACAAACCTATATAACTTTATTGTTTGTCCCAGGTACAATACAAACCTACACAACTTTATTGTTTATCCCAGGTACAATACAAAGCTACAGAACGCAATTGTTCATCCCAGGTCAAATCTGGGATGAACAATTGCGTTCTGTAGGTTTGTATTGTTGGGTGGTCCTCTGTAGCTCAATTGGTAGAGCATGGCGCTTGTAACGCCAGGGTAGTGGGTTCGATCCCCGGCACCACCCATACGTAAAGATGTATGCGCACATGACTGTAAGTCGCTTTGGATAAAAGCTTCTGCTAAATGGCATATTATAAATCAAATCAAATTTTATTGGTCACATACACATATTTAGCAGATGTTATTGCGGGTGTAGTGAAATACTTGTGTTCCTAGCTCCAACAGTGCAGTAGTATCTAACAATTCACAATAATACACACAAATCTAAAAGTAAAAGAATGGAATTAAGAAATATATAAATATTAGGACGAGCAATGTCGGAGTGGCATTGACTAAATACAGTAGAATAGAGTACAGTATATACATATGAAATGAGTAAAGCAGTATGTAAACATTATTAAAGTGACTAGTGTTCCATTATTAAAGTGACCAGTGATTCCATGTCTATGTATATGGGGCAGCAGCCTCTAAGGTGCAGGGTTGAGTAACCAGGTGATAGCTGGCTAGTGATGGCTATTTAACAGTCTGATGGCCTAGAGATAGTCTCTCGGTCCCAGCTTTGATGCAACTGTACTGACCTCGCCTTCTGGATGATAGCGGGGTGAACAGGCCGTGGCTCGGGTGGTTGATGTCCTTGATTATCTTTTTGACCTTCCTGTGACATCGGGTGCTGTAGGTGTTCATGCCCTCAGACGAACCAACAAACAGGCAAAGCTTCAATACAGGACTAAGATTGAATCCTACTACACCGGCTCTGATGCTCGTCGGATGTGGCAGGGCTTGAAAACTATTATGGACTACAAAGGGAAACCCAGCCACGAGCTGCCCAGTGACGCGAGCCTACCAGGTGGGCTAAATGCCTTTTATGCTCGCTTCGAGGCAAGCAACACTGAAGCATGCATGAGAGCACCAGCTGTTCCGAACGACTGTGTGATCACGCTCTCTGTAGCCGATGTGAGCAAGACCTTTAAACAGGTCAACATTCACAAGGCCGCGGGGCCAGACGGATTACCAGGATGTGTACTCAGACCATGTGCAGACCAACTGGCAAGTGTCTTCACTGACATTTTCAACCTCTCCCTGACTGAGTCTGTAATACCTAAATGTTTCAAGCAGACCACCATAGTTCCTGTGCCCAAGAAAGTGAAGGTAACCTGCCTAAATGACTACCACCCCGTAGCACTCACGTCGGTAGCCATGAAGTGCTTTGAAAGGCTGGTCATGGCTCACATCAACACCATCTTCCCGGAAACCCTAGACCCACTCCAATTTGCATACCGCCCCAACAGATCCACATATTACGCAATCTCAATCGCTCTCCACACTGCCCTTTCCCACCTGGACAAAAGGAACACCTACGTGAGAATGCTATTCATTGACTACAGCTTAGCGTTCATCACCATAGTGCCCTCAAAGCTCATCACTAAGCTAAGGACCCTGGGACTAAACACCTCCCTCTGCAACTGGATCATGGACTTCCTGACTGGCCGCCCCCAGGTGGTAAGGGTAGGCAACAACACATCTGCCACGCTGATCCTCAACACGGGGGCCCCTCAGGGGTGCGTGCTTAGTCCCCTCCTGTACTCCCTGTTCACCCACGACTGCGTGGCCAAGCACGACTCCAACACCATTATTATGTTTGCTTACGACACAACGTGGTAGGCCTGATCACCGACAACGATGAGACAGCCTATAAGGAGGAGGTCAGAGACCTGGCAGTGTGGTGCCAGGACAACAACCTCTCCCTCAACGCGAGCAAGGCAAAGGAGATGATCGTGGGCTACAGGAAAAGGAGGGGTGAACCTTCCCCCATTCACATCGACGGGGCTGTAGTGGAGTGGGTCGAGAGTTTCAAGTTCCTTGGTGTCCACATCACCAACAAACTATCATGCTCCAAACACACCAAGAAAGTCGTGAAGAGGGCACGACAATGCCTTTTCCCCCTCAGGAGACTGAAAAGATTTGGCATGGGTCCCAAATCCTCAAAAAGTTCTACAGCTGCACCATCGAGAGCATCCTGACCGGTTGCATCACCGCCTGGTATGGCAACTGCTCGGCATCCGACCGTAAGGCGCAACAGAAGGTAGTGCGTACAGCCCAGTACATCAATGAGGCCAAGCTTCCTGCCATCCAGGACCTATATACTAGGCAGTGTCAGAGGAAGGCCCAAAATATTGTCAAAGACTTCAGTCACCCAAGTCACAGACTGTTCTCTCTGCTACCACACAGCAAGCGATACCGGAGCGCCAAGTCTAGGTCCAAAAGGCTCCTTAACAGCTTCTACCCCCAAGCCATAAGACTGCTGAACAATTAATGAAATGGCCACCCGGACTATTTGCATTGACACTCCCCCCCCCCCCTTTTGTCTTTACACTGCTGCTACTCACTGTTTATTATCTAGTAAGCATTTCACGGTAAGGTATTCAGCGCATGTGATTAAAATAAAATGTGATTTGATTTGGTGTCCTGGAGGGCAGGCAGTGTGCCCCCTGTGATGCGTTGGGCAGACCGCATCACCCTCGAGAGCCCTGCGGTTGCGGGCGGTGCAGTTGCCATACCAGGTGGTGATACAGCCCGACAGGATGCTCTCAATTGTGCATCTGTAAAAGTTTGTGAGGGTCTTAGGGGCCAAGCCAAATTTCTTCAGCCTCCTGAGGTTGAAGAGGCGCTGTTGCACCTTCTTCACCACACTGTCTGTGTGGGTGGACCATTTCAGATTGTCAGTGATGTGTACGCCGAGGAACTTGAAGCTTTTCACCTTCTCCACTGCAGTCCCGTCGATGTGGAAAGGGGCTGTTTCCTGAAGTCCATGATCAGCTCATTCGTTTTGTTGACATTGAGGGAGAGGTTATTTTCTTGGCACTACTCCGCCAGAGCCCTCACCTCCTCCCTGTAGGCTGTCTCATCATTTTTGGTAATCAGGCCTCCTACTGTTGTGTCTGCAAACTTGATAGATTTGGTGGCGTGTGTGGCCACGCAGTCATGGGTGAACAGGGAGTATAGGATGGGGCTGAGCACGCACCCTTGTGGGGCCCCAGTGTTGAGGATCAGCGTAGTGGAGGTGTTGTTTCCTACCTTCACCACCTAGGGTGGCCCGTCAGGAAGTCCAGGACCCTGTTGCACAGGGCGGGGTTCAGACCCAGCTGAGCTTGGAGGGTACTATGGTGTTGAATGCTGAGCTATAGTCAATGAACTGCATTCTTACATAGGTATTCCTCTTGTCCAGATGGGATAGGGAAGTGTGCAGTGTGATGGCAATTGCATCGTCTGTGGATCTATTGGGGCGGTATGCAAATTGAAGTGGGTTTAGGGTGTCAGGTAAGGTGGAGGTAATATGATCCTTAACTAGCCTCTCAAAGCACTTCATGATGACAGAAGAGAGTGCTACGGAGTGATAGTCACTTAGTTCAGTTACGTTTGCGTTCTTGGGTACAAGAACAATGGTGGCCATCTCGAAGCATGTGGGGACAGCAGACTGGGATAGGGAGAGATTGAATATGTCCGTAAACACACCAGCCAGCTGGTCTGCGCATGCTCTGAGGACGCGGCTAGGGATGCCGTCTGGGCCGGCAGCTTGCACGCTTAAATGTCTTACTCACGTGGGCCACAGAGAACGAGAGCCCACAGTCCTTGGGAGCGGGCCGCGTCGGTGGCACTGTGTTATCCTCAAAGCGGGTGAAGAAGGTGTTTAGCTTGTCCAGAAGCAAGACGTCGGTGTCCGCGACGTGGCTGGTTTTCCCTTTGTAATCCGTGATTGTCTGGAGTCCCTGCTACATACGTCTCATGTCTGAGCCGTTGAATTGCGACTCCACTTTGTCTCTGTACTGACGTTTTGCCTGTTTGATTGCCTTACGGAGGGAATAACTACACCGTTTGTATTAGACCATATTCCCAGTAACCTTGCCGTGGTTAAATGCGATGGTTCGCACTTTCAGTTTTGCGCGAATGTTGCAATCTATCCATGGTTTTTGGTTTGGGTAGGTTTTAATAGTCACAGTTGGAACAACATCCCCTATACACTTCCTGATGAACTCAGTCACCGTGTCCGTGTATACGTCAATGCAACCCGGGAACATATCCCAGTCCGCGTGATCAAAACAATATTGAAGCATGGATTCCGATTGGTCAGACCAGCGTTGAATAGACCTTAGCACGGGTACTTCCTGTTTGAGTTTCTTCCTATAGGAAGGGAGGGGTAGAATGGAGTCGTGATCTGATTTGCCGAAAGGAGGCCGGGGGAGGGCCTTGTAGCCGTCCTGGAAGGTGGAGTAACAGTGATGGAGAGTTTTTGAAGCGCGAGTACTACAGGCAATGTGTTGATAGAACTTCGGTAGCGTTTTTCTCAAATCTGCTTTGTTAAAATCCCCAGCTTTTATTTCTAATTTGAATTGAAATAATTGTATTGTTAATTTCTTGTACACTGGCTAGTCACAGGGTACATTTGAATAGAAACAACTTTATTGTTCATCCTGACCAGTCACAGAGGTAATTTGAATTGAAATAACTTCATTATTAATTTCCTGCAGCGACCTACGTAAAGGTGTATGTGTTGGAGAACGGGGCGTGTCTGGCTAAGAAGAAGACCAGAGTGGTGAAGAAGACTCTAGACCCCGCCTACCAACAGGCCTTGCTGTTTGAAGAGAGTCCTCAGGCCAAAGTCCTACAGGTAAATACCTAGCTATATATAGCAATCTATAAGTGGTAGAAATAGGATTTGTGGTTCGAGAACCCCATATGTTCGTCTTGCGTGGCCAGAAAAACACATTTTTCTTCTCCTCCAAATTTGTATTTTAAATACTTAATTTTATTGCATCTCTAGCAGCGATACCATTTTTTGGATGGTTAGCTAATCAAAGCGTTGACTTCATTTCCCGTCCCACTTCTCTCTCTCCCACCCTCTCTCTCTCTCTCTCCCCACTTCTCTCTCTCTCTCTCCCCACCTCTCTCTCTCCCACCTTCTCTCTCTCCCACCCTCTCTCTCCCACCCTCTCTCTCTCTCCCCACCTCTCTCTCTCCCACCCTCTCTCTCTCTCTCCCCACCTCTCTCTCTCCCACCCTCTCTCTCTCTCCCCACCTCTCTCTCTCCCGCCCTCTCTCTCTCTCCCACCCTCTCTCTCTCGCTCCCCACCTCTCTCTCTCTCCCACCCTCTCTCTCTCGCTCCCCACCTCTCTCTCTCCCCACCTCTGTCTCTCCCCACATCTCTCGCTCCCCACCTCTCTCTCTCCCACCTCTCTCTCCCTCCCAGGTGATTGTGTGGGGCGACTATGGGCGGATGGACCACAAGGTCTTCATGGGCATGGCTCAGATCATGCTGGATGACTTGGACCTTGGTGCCACGGTGAGCGGATGGTACAAGCTGTTCCCCACCTCGTCTCTGGCTGACCCCAGCATCGGACCCCTCACACGGCGACTGTCCCAGTCCTCACTGGAGAGCTGTGCCACCAGCCCCTCCTGTACCTAGTCAGAGAGAACTATATAGCTACAGTACACACACACACACACACACGCACACGCACACACACACACACACACACACACACACACAAGAAGGGATACACACACACACACACACATACATTCACGCACACGCACACGCACACACACACACACACACACACAAGAAGGGATACACACACACACACACACACACACAAGAAGGGATACACACACACACACACACACACACAAGAAGGGATACATACACACACACACATCATGCAGATATGTTATACACGCAGAAACGCAGTCAGACGTGTATACATGCAGGCTTCTGCATACACACGTGCCCACGCATAAACCCCCTGCCACACACACACACACACACACACACACACACACACACACACACACGCTGATCCACAGATCCATCCCCATAACTACGTAAGATAACATGATTTACCATAACATAGCATTTTAGTAGCATTACTTACTTCCCAATGTCACTGCCCCCTGCCCCATCTCAGAATCCCTGCCCCCTGCCCCATCTCAGAATCCCTGCCCCATCTCAGAATCCCTGCCCCATCTCAGAATCCCTGCCCCATCTCAGAATCCCTGCCCCATCTCAGAATCCCTGCCCCATCTCAGAATCCCTGCCCCATGCCCTATCTCAGAATCCCTGCCCCATGCCCCATCTCAGAATCCCTGCCCCATGCCCCATCTCAGAATCCCTGCCCCATGCCCCATCTCAGAATCCCTGCCCCATGCCCCATCTCAGAATCCCTGCCCCATGCCCCATCTCAGAATCCCAGGGCGGTTGAGTGGAAACCCCGTTCCACATTCCCCGATCCCAGAATCCCAGGGCGGTTGAGTGGAAACCCCGTTCCACATTCCCCGATCCCAGAATTCCGAGGCTACATCCCAAATGGCACCCTATTCCCTTTATTGACCAGAGCCTGGTAAAAGTGGTTCACTATAAAGGGAGAGAGCCATTTGGGACGCAGCACAAGACACTACTTCTCATCCCAGGGTCAGGTCATTCCGGGTCATTCCGAAGACAGTTTTTAAACTCTATGCCAAACTAAGAAGACAAACAACTTTATTTTTCAAAAACCAAAGCAATTTTTATTGTTACTATCAGTCGTGCTAGTTATACGGTATATAAGTATGGATATGTAGCAGAGTCTATGACTTAGATGTAATGCAAAAAAATATTCAATATTTTAAAACACACACACACGCACATGCTGGAGAGGAGAGAGAAAGGTCACATTATAAAAAAAAGAATTAAAAAAAAGGCTTTTTGGATGTTTACATAATCACTATTATGTGAGGTAGCAGCGCAAATCTTATCATTTCCACAAGCCAGAGTTTATAAATATATAGATATTATATAGCTAATATAGATATTTGTGTTCATGTGTGTACTGGCTGCATCCTGCACGTTTGCTTGCAACTCTTATTGAGGCATTTTAAAGTGCTATTTTTAGCTTGCCTTTAAGACTCTAATTAGATATATAGATGGTACTTTATTTATTTAGCTATCAGTCACAGTGTAGAGAACATGAAGAATGTAACACTCTACACTGAGTTTAGGGAGATGGAGGGGCATCGTTTCCATGGAGAACAAAGTCCCAACCTACCAGCATCCCTCGTGAACAAGCTGCATTGTGCGACAGGGGGAGGAACAACTGACAAACAGACCCTCACAGGAATGGACCTCAACCTTCCTCAAGAGCGTTCAACACAAAGGCTTCTGGGTAGTCTGGGCTGTAGCCGTCGTTCATTGTAGACCCTGTCAGTGCGACCCACACTGGACTTCATATCCCAGAGGTGATACTGTATGCTTCTGCCCCACAACATGTCTACTGTACAGACCAGCACCTTTTGGATCAAATTCATCTTGATTTCCTGTTTTCCGTTTTTTTATCTTCACTTCCTGTTTTTGACCGTAAGTAGGAAGTGGGAAACAAACATTGGTGGGAAAGAAGTCTTTCTGATGTCTGTGGTGGGATCTCCCACCCAAGACACACACTCACACACACACACTCACACACACACACACACACACACACGGATGCCCCCCAGACACATAGGACTAAGTCTGATGATTGGGGACTGATGACCACCTGTGTGAACTTTACCCTTTAACTCCTGAGGTTATGTGGTGAGGTCACTGCTCTCTCTCAGCAATGTAAACCCCAGCAGCACAGATATAATGTATCCTCAATTACCTTCAACAACCAGTAGATGGCATCTGATTAGTTCCTGTACAACCAGTAGATGGCATCTGATTAGTTCCTGTACAACCAGTAGATGGCATCTGATTCGTTCCTGTACAACCAGTAGATGGCATCTTATTCGTTCCTGTACAACCAGTAGATGGCATCTGATTCGTTCCTGTACAACCAGTAGATGGCATCGGATTAGTTCCTGTACAAGCTCAAACTCAAAACGTATTGTGATCTCATTTACTGATACTGTATCTTGGACATTTCTCCTGGTCACCAGTTTTGCATATCATCATGGATCTAATCTGGACACGCTGGTCAGGTCTCTTAGATTACTTCTTAAATCTCTAATCTGTTAGGGGCCGATTCCAATTTAGGAATTTGCACCTTTCCTACCCACGCCTTTCTCAGTATTCGGTATTTAGACTTACCTTATTCAGTCTGCAGGTGTGACTACCTTGCGCTCTGAATACATTTAATTAAACCGCTGAAAACTCTCCAATTTGCTGGCCAACAGATTTTCTCGTGGAGTTTTCATTCAATCAGTACATTCATCTTAAGCCATCCCTTTAAATACGCTGTACCTTTTTTAGTTAGAATTTTGTCGACAGACTCACTAGAATATATTGAGAGAACGGGTTCTGAATATTAGGGATCAATTAAATAAAAGCCATCTAAGTACATGCATATTCTTCTCCGTTTCGGCACCAATTGGTCGATTTTTAAAATCCTCTGATCTTGTAGATTATCTAGGTTTAGGAGAGTATTTATGAATCATAAAGAACTGGTTAGGAGAGCCTTTACGCACTAAAGAAAGAAAACTGTTGTTTGATTCATTCAGAAAGTTGCCACATTCAGTTCTTTAACCCCATGGTGCTGTTGGAAGATTAGTGTACATAGAGTTATAATAGGCAGCACAGTGTACCATAGTAGGCTACTCCCTCGTCTATTGGCTGCACCAACCATGGAACTGTGTGACGACACGGCCAAGTATTGCACCATGCGTCGGGTTCAGACTGTTATTGCTTGGTCTGCGCTCCACTATATAACGATTTAATTAGCCGATTTAACATATTTATTTTATATTATCAACTGTTACTAATGATCCACGGCCGTGACGGCGTTTGCAGAGGAAGCAAATGAAGGTAAACTAAACAGTGTAATTAAATGGAATGATAATGTAGGATATACCAACTGAAGGGAACCAACAATGTAATCAAATGGAATGATAATGTAGGCTATACCAACTGAAGGAACTAACAGTGTAATTAAATTGAATGATAATGTAGGCTATACCAACTGAAGGAACTAACAGTGTAATTAAATTGAATGATAATATAGGCTATACCAACTGAAGGGAACTAACAGTGTAATTAAATTGAATGATAATGTAGGCTATACCAACTGAAGGAACTAACAGTGTAATTAAATTGAATGATAATGTAGGCTATACCAACTGAAGGGAACTAACAGTGTAATTAAATTGAATGATAATGTAGGCTATACCAACTGAAGGGAACTAACAGTGTAATTAAATTGAATGATAATGTAGGCTATACCAACTGAAGGGAACTAACAGTGTAATTAAATTGAATGATAATGTAGGCTATACCAACTGAAGGGAACTAACAGTGTAATTAAATTGAATGATAATGTAGGATATACCAACTGAAGGGAACTAACAGTGTAATTAAATTGAATGATAATGTAGGATATACCAACTGAAGGGAACTAACAGTGTAATTGAATGGAATGATAATGTAGGCTATACCAACTGAAGGGAACTAACAGTGTAATTAAATTGAATGATAATGTAGGCTAAACCAAATGAAGGTAAACTAAACAATGTATTTTATTTTATTTTTTTATTTTTTTGTCATTTAGCAGACGCTCTTATCCAGAGCGATTTACAGTTAGTGAGTGCATACATTTTTCATACTGGCTCCCCGTGAATTCTGCATAATGGCACAGCATTTCATAAACTTTACTGTGGGAAAGTTGATATGTTTGTTGGTATGTTTGTTTGCTGCCATATGACTAGTTTCACATTTGTCTCCAGCAATTATATGGTAAAATAGATCTAAAACAAGTGTCATTTATATTTACAATTCCCTTATCCAAACGGATTACTAATTTACCTAGCTCTTATCAATAACTCTTATCAACTTGTAAATTACAGTGCATGGAGAACACTGTTATTTCTATGCTTTTTCGCTAGACCGTACACATGGTTTCATTTACATTTTAGTCATTTGGCAGACGCTCTTATCCATAGTGACTTAAAGGAGCAATTAGGGTTTAAGTGCCTTGCTTAAGGGCACATCAACAGATTTTTCACCTAGTCGGCTCGGGGATTAGAACCAGCGACCTTTCGGTTACTGGCACAATGCTCTTAACCACTAAGCTACCGTCCTCGCGCATAAAGGTGGTGGAATTATGAGGGAATGAAGTCAAGGTCAGAATACAGCATATCTGTAGACACACCTTCATTTATTTGATCTCCACCACGAACGAATAGCGGGTGAATAGCATGCTATTCTCATGTTTAAATTCAAGGTCAGAATACAGCATAGAGAGAACAGTTCATATAAAGGGAAATACATTACATTCTATTTATATGCGCTTAACTCGGGTTGGAATCGGGCCCTTATTGAGTACGGTTACATGCACACAAGAATACAATTATTGTGAAAAGTCCGATTAATATAATAGTTCGATTTAAACGTTTACATGCTTTGCAAGAAGAATGATTTCCCTAGTAATCGTGTTTGCATGGACTGATCTGAAAACAATCTACCTGATGGGACTTTGATAAATGCAACAACAAAAAAAATCACCAAACAAAATAAACATTCGACCACGGAACATGTTCTTTTTGGGAAGCCTATTTGATTCTGAGTTTGGACATATAAAGTATGTATGTGAAAACTATTTCTAAAATGCATACTTTTTTTTTGGATGAGTTTTTCATAACTCACTTCACTCGTACATAAGAGGGAGTCTCGCGCTGCTGGCGCTGGCAGATGCGCAGATCAAACACACCGCTGGAACTGCAGATGAAGCTGTTTAAATGTCCTAATAATTTGAAAGATTAATCGGCGTACGTTTACTTCGATTTTGACCTTACGCCGATTAAGATGAGCAGAGTACGATGTTTACATGACTAAATACCATATTCGGCCTACTGCCATAATCAGTTTAATATCGAACTATTAGTGTGCATGGAAACGTACTCAGTGTTTCTAATGTTTCACTGTTAGTTGGCTGCACTGACCAAACTTTCATTACAACAAATATTTATACTCATTTTATTCATACTCTTTGCATTGCACGGTACATTTGTGTTTCTGTAGACACTGGCCATTGGAACCTGCTGTGGAGAGAGACATACCTAAAGACATTCCGGAACACTTTACACTCTGTTCTAGAACAGCATTTGAAATTCTTATCAAATCTCTTAATCACAAAGTTTTGTCAGCACTTTACCGTAAAAATAACAGTTGGATTATTTGTATTTATTTTTTATTTTGAGAAACAAAAAAATGAAGTGTTCGGTGGTGTATTTAGTCAGGGCTATTAAATAATTTCCTTTAATGTTTGCAGCACTTCCTCTCTGAATCAGTGACTGCTATATGGTCATGTTTATGAAGTAGTTTTAAATGTACTTTATATCTATTTTTGTGGGCATGATGTATAAACTTTTATTTTTTCTGTATTTGCACAAGTTTTCTTCAACAAAATGGGCGACTGACTGCTGATAGAAACAAAAATATGTTCGTTGGAAGGAAGATTTAAAAAAAAAAAGAACCATTTATTAAAACTAAACTTATATTGAAATAATTTAACTGAGACCCAGAAGAACCCTGTTCACAGCCGGCTCTTTTGTCCTATTGAGCTATTGAAAAGACAACTAGGTATTGACATTTTGTGGTTAACATGTTTGGGAACTTGTATGAGGTTCTATGTGTCCCATAACTACTGTATATATTGAGTAGCTAGTAGCTACACGATGTTAACAACAGAACTTGAGAATTTGAAGTTTGAAAAGAGGAAGAATGCATGAACATGTATGTGTACCCTAATGTAAAGATACTTTTTCACAAGTATTGAAGATGTTTTCCAAATGTACGCCATTGTTGATGCCAAAAGGGAACAGGACAGTGTTGACATGTTGTCTTTCTCCAAAAGTAAAGCAGTGGTGTGATTTTGTCTTTCAATTGAGCTTGAACTATGTGATGTTTATTAAGTCAAAGGGTAGAAAGAAGGGTCAAAGGTCATATGTCAGCTACTAAAGAATGTGTAGTTATTTGTTATTGGGCCACCTGTAAATTTTACTTCACTAGAGTTGTGGCACAATTTCCTGATCGTAGAAAATCTTGCAGACTTGGTCAGGTATTGTTATGTTGGTTCGCTTTACAGTCCACTATTTACCTGGTATGTTCTTAAGTTTACATTGTATAATGTTGGGTTTCTTTGGTACCAGTAACACCAATGTTTTAAATTATTTGAATTAAGTATCATGCAGAAAAACGGGCTTAAACAGGACTGTAAACTAAAGCAACAGGACTGTAAAGTAAAGCTACAGGACTGTAAAGTAAAGCTACAGGACTGTAAAGTAAAGCTACAGGACTGTAAAGTAAAGCTACAGGACTGTAAAGTAAAGCTACAGGACTGTAAAGTAAAGCAACAGGACTGTAAAGTAAAGCAACATGGCTGTAAAGTAGAGCACCAATACTGTAAAGTAAAGCCGCAGGAATGTTAAAGTAAAGCTACAGGACTGTAAAGTAAAGCAACATGACTGTAAAGTAAAGCTACAGGACTGTAAAGTAAAGCTACATGACTGTAAAGTAAAGCTACAGGACTGTAAACTAAAGCAACAGGACTGTAAAGTAAAGCACCAAGACTGTAAAGTAAAGCCGCAGGAATGTTAAAGTAAAGCTACAGGACTGTAAAGTAAAGCAACAGGACTGTAAAGTAAAGCAACATGACTGTAAAGTAAAGCACCAGGACTGTAAAGTAAAGTAAAGTAAAGCAAGAGGACTGTAAAGGAAAGCGTTTCAGTATATGTATCAGGTAGAGCAGCTCTGCTGAAAGGGGATGGGTGACGTCATGACAGCGGAGCTGGGTGACGTCATGACAGCGGAGCTGGGTGACACCATGACAGCGGAGCTGGGTGACGTCATGACAGCGGAGCTGGGTGACGTCATGACAGTGGAGCTGGGTGACGTCATGACAGCGGAGCTGGGTGAGTCCTTGTCAGAAGGATGACCCTAGCACATCCCCAGATGGATTGATGGAGTAGGGTAAAGTTGCTCCTAGACACTGATCTTGGGTCAGTTTTTGCATTTCCCCCACTAATGGTTAAGGTTAGGATTGAGGGAGGGGAAGCTGATCCTAGACCTGTACCTAGGGGAAACTTCCCCCCCGGAGCTGGATGGATGGTTGGAGAGTGTTGGTGCCTTCATGCAAGCAGAAATGGATTGCCAGCACAGGGTTTGACGAGAGTGATTTAGTGAGTAGAAGCATGTGTGAGTGAGACTAAAGAGAGGCTGACAATCAGAAAGGGAGAAAATGGATGGAAGTACAGGTAGTTTGCTCGTATTCTCGTGCACGGCTGGCATGTGACGGAACGTGGATGCACCTGAACAGGGAGGTTGAATGACTGGGGTACATTGACTATTTGCACGTGTGCTTTTGTCAATGTTGAAGAGCCAGTTATGTTCTCCTGCGTCTCATTGGCCACAGCTTTAAGATACTACACAGCGAAGTTGTGAATGTATCCCCCATACGCTGACGATGTCTCCTGTCGTCGTTGAATACGAGCCGTTTCTATAGAAATGATTTCATTGTTTAGTTTTTTTTTGTTGTTGTTGCTTGAAATGTAACCCTGTCCACGAGCTTTGCTCTCCTGTAGAATCTTCACTGAGAAACGTGATGATGGGAAATGTGTCTTTATATTCTCGTTATAAATGAGGGCTTGTCCAGTTTTACAGTGGCCTTATTTTCTTTAGGAGATGTTGCTCTACTGTTGTAGCACTGGTACACAGCTGAAAGTTTGAACAAAACAAGTTTTTTAAAAAGAAAAAAAATATCTCTGTATATGTATAGTTTTCTGAACTGAATGTATTTCTTCATCAATACACCATATTGGAGTGTAGCTTTTTGTTTGGTACTGTTTCATTGCAGTTTTTTCTCCAGGCGGACTCACCTGTATTGGTTCAGTCCCTTGTTATACTGTGTCTTTACCTTTTGGTTATTATTTAAAACAATAGGCTCTATGGTTGACCTTTAAAACGAGGCATGAATAAGACACATGATGTTGTGAAATTGATTGATTTATTTAATGTTGAATTGAGGTGATATCGGCTCTCCCGAATTAACCGATTTATTAATGAAGCTGAATTAACCGATTTATTAATGAAGCTGAATTAACCGATGTATTAATGAAGCTGAATTAATCGATGTATTAATTAAGCTGATAACTGTAATTTAATACACTTTTGTACTTTAGAAAAACCTTAAAATATTTACCGCATGGTTACTTTTGAAGGATTTATTGTATTTACAATATGTTGATGATAATGATGATGTAATCAATTTAGAAATATACTCAGCAATGTGTCATGGGAAATCTGTAAAATTGCAAGAAATATTAACAATTGTATCTAATGTAGCATGAATTTAGCCTTCCGTCCTACTGATATAGAGTTTCTTCTTCTGGCAATAATAATGTATGTTCTTGTGTCAGAGGACATAGCTATGTCGGTAAGGCCTTGACTAGTAGGGCCGGCATCAGGTCCCTTAGGTACCTCTGACTGTTTTCTATTGCACTACCATGAGGACAAACATCACTACAGAGTTTGAACGGCGGGGGGGTACCCTGGAGTGCTGGGCTCTCCTTTCACAAATCAGGACAACCCCATGAATGTTAACGTAGGCGCCGCCACAGTGTTGAAGAAATAAACACTGGACTAGTCCACTATTTTGAGGGTACCCCTAGTCAGTGTGTAATTCAAACTCTGATAACATCTAGTTCAGCGGGATCATATCAAATTGGACCAAATTGACTAACTGTTTTCAGAGCTTAGCACCATTGACTCACAAAGCACTAAATGCATTGAGAACAACAAAAAAAAACATTTTACGATGAACCCCAAGTTTTCCATGAGCAAAAAAAAATTAAAATTAAAATTCACACGAAAGTGTGCAGTCTTTACATCTGCTTGTCAACGTAGCAACCTTCAGCAAGGATAATAATATTATTTAATTTCGTTTTTTGTTTTGTTTTTTACTCCACAGAGCAAATTTTACTACTGCTGCCGTAAACGCCGTTTGTCAACATTAAGTCACGTTTCAAATCGTCGTTAGTCACCGCACAAGTTCCTGAGCGGCCATTCTGTCTGTCACATCCTCTGACGGTCTGTCACAAAAAACAACGAATGAGAATCTCCCAAAAGCCATGTTTGTTGTAAAACCACAGTAGCTTCCCCCCCTTAACGATGACCTTCATATGACCCCAGCCAGGGAGAAACCCCTCCTCTCACATTATGCAGCAATGTAACACAGTACCGTTGCAGGAACGTTGGAGAAATGTCACAGGAACTTTTGTTTTTCGATCCATCTTTTTGGAATTTAGATTATATAGATTTAAATGCCGCAGCCACACTTATTCACACACACACACACACACACACACACACACACACACACACACACACACACACACACACACACACACACACACACACACACACACACACACACACACACACACACAAAGGTAGTTGCCCTGCTATCAACTGTAAAGGTAGATCCCTAGGTAGCATAATGTGTGGCTTGATTCATCAATGATTGATCGATGAGGATTTTGGCCAATAGTGTGGACTTAAAAGCCTCATCGATGGATCACCTGATTGGACAAGGGGATATTGGGGGGTCTAAGGCTGGTGTTGGTAAATAAAGTGTTTTTACTTCCTGGTCTAGTCCATCTTCTAGACTCCATGAGACATTAAAATATTGAGTTTGAAAGAGGAAAGCGTTGCAGATTTTGAAGGATTGCAAAGACAAGGAGCTGTACTTTTATACCTGTGCTTTGTAAATGTTTTCTATGTGCAGTATTTGATAATGTAAAACTGGTATTTTTGTGGTTTGTACGCTGCAGAACTGATTACTTAAGGTGCACGTAGTTTTGTAAGAAAATTGTACCCAACTGATGAAAAACAAGAAAAAGAAATACACAAAATCTTTCGGATTCAGAAGCCTGTATTTGCATGCCCTTTGACATCTGGACGCAAGGTCAATAAAGTTTGATTTGAATCACTACTTTCTCTTCCCATGATGTCATTGTGTAAGTGATTTCAACTTTTTGTCACTTTTGGGAACACTTGCCAGTTGGTTAGCACATGCTCGGAGTACACGTCCTGGTAATCCGTCTGGCCCTGCGGCCTTGTGAATTTTGACCTGCTTAAAAGTCTTACTCACATTGGCTATGGAGAGCGTGATCACATAGTCATCCGGAACAGCTGGTGCTCTCATGCATGCTTCAGTGTTGCTTGCCTCGAAGCGAGCATAGAAGTGGTTTAGCTCGTCTGGTAGGCTTGTGTCACTGGGCAGCTATATAAACAAAAAGTGCAATGCATCGATCTTCAAAGAGGACCAGCTTACTTTGTGATACATAATGCAGTGATGTGTACACTGAACCTGTCACCCCTAATAAAGCATAGTGCACTATGATAAACTGTGTCCAATGGCTTCAATACAGTGGCAGCTGCATTCATACAGACAATATCGCCATAGTCTATACCCGGAAGACTGCTGTTCCAGATGCTCCAGGCACTAACCAACAGGGGGCGCTGTCCTTTACAGTATCTGTATGAGACATTGCATTCCATATTGTAACCACTCTCTCCCTCCCTCCTCCCTCCCCCCTCCCTCCTCCTCTACCCCCTCTCTCCCTCCCTCCCTCCTCCCCTCCCTCCCTCCTCTCCCTCCCCCCTCCCTCCCTCCCTCCTCCCCTCCCTCCCTCCTCTCCCTCCCCCCTCCCTCCCTCCCTCCTCCTCTCCATCCTCCTCCCTCCCCCCTCCCTCCCTCCCTCCTCCTCTCCATCCTCCTCTCCCTCCCCCCTCCCTCCCTCCCTCCTCCTCTCCATCCTCCTCCCCCTCTCCCTCCCTCCCCCTCTCCTCCTCCTCCCTCCCACAGGTTATGAGCTTCCAACTATGATAATAGAGAGAGAATGTCTGTCTGGCTTCACAGATGGAGAGAAAGAATCAATATGTTTCTATGGGAGTGGAAAGCACTGAGCTTATGTTACAGCAGGGACCGAATCCAGGCCACCCGCGCCACACACACACACTGGGCCTCTCCTCCGCACTGCCCACTGAGACTGATGGCGAGAGAGGAAGTGGGCTTGAAGGATATGTGGAGAGAGAGAGAGAGAGAGACAGAGAGACAGAGAGAGAAAGAGATTGAGAGAGAGAGAGAGAGAGAGAGAGAGACAGAGACACAGAGAGAGAGAGAGACACAGAGAGAGAGAGAGAGACAGAGAGAGAGACAGAGACACAGAGAGAGAGAGAGACACAGAGAGAGAGAGAGAGAGAGAGAGAGAGACACAGAGAGAGAGAGAGAGAGAGAGAGAGAGAGAGACAGAGACACACAGAGAGAGAGAGAGAGAGAGAGAGAGAGAGAGACACACACAGAGAGAGAGAGAGCTCTCACACAGTGGCCGAGGATTGCCAGACACCAACTGGCAAATAAACCAATCATGTGTATAACAAAAGTGTGTGAGTGAAGACGGGGAGAGAGAAAAGAGAGACAGATGGTCACAGAGGGAGGCGTACCAAGCTGGCTGTGAAGACAACATTATGGTTTCTTCATGCCAGAAAAAGAAGGAGTATCTGTGATCTGTAAATGTCCGCGTAATCATTCAAAACTCAGTCAGCGTAATCATTCAAAACTCAGTCAGCGTAATCATTCAAAACTCAGTCAGCGTAATCATTCCAAACTCAGTCAAGGTCTATCGCTGTGCAGATGTTGAGTCTTCATTCATACACAGCCATCCTACCTGGAGGTTTATCGCACAATCCCCCTGTCGATGGGGTGGTAATTGAGTCGCCTTCTTTTTACAGAAGGCGAGAGCCAAATCGGCATACTCAGGAGGAATGTGCATGGTGGGAACTTGGTTTGGACTTTCCACCGTAGTTGCCCCTACGGAAACAGGGTCCTCTGTAGCTCAGCTGGTAGAGCACGGCGCTTGTAACGCCAAGGTAGTGGGTTCGATCCCCGGGACCACCCATACACAAAAATGTATGCACGCATGACTGTAAGTCGCTTTGGATAAAAGCGTCTGCTAAATGGCATATTATTATTATTATTATCCTCAGAATCACTTCCATTACCTGAGGCTAAATCATTTGAGACACTGTCGATTTAAAACTATTACAGACTACAAAAGGAAGCACAGTTGCGAGCTGCCCAGTGACACAAGCCTACCAGATGAGTTAAACCACTTCTATGCTCGCTTCGAGGCAAGCAACACCGAAGCATGCATGAGAGCACCAGCTGTTCCGGATGACTATGTGATCACGCTCTCCGTAGCCAATGTGAGTAAGACTTTTAAGCAGCTCAACATTCACAAGGCCGCAGGGCCAGACGGATTACCAGGACCTGTACTCCGAGCATGTGCTGACCAACTGGCAAGTGTCTTCACCGACATTTTCAACATGTCCCTGACTGAGTCTGTAATACCAACATGTTTCAAGCAGACCACCATAGTCCCCGTGCCCAAGGACACTAAGATAACCAGCCTAAATGACTACCGACCCGTAGCACTGACGTCTGTAGCCATGAAGTGCTTTGAAAGGCTGGTCATGGCTCACATCAACACCATTATCCCAGAAACCCTAGACCCACTCCAAATTGCATACCGCCCCAACAGATCCACAGATGATGCAATCTCTATTGCACTCCACACTGCCCTTTCCCACCTGGACAAGAGGAACACCTACGTGAGAATGCTATTCATTGACTACAGCTCAGCATTCAACACCATAGTGCCCTCAAAGCTCATCACTAAGCTAAGGATCCTGGGACTAAACACCTCCCTCTGCAACTGGATCCTGGACTTCCTGACGGGCCGCCCCCAAGTGGTAAGGGTAGGTAACAACACATCTGCCACGCTGATCCACAACACGGTGGCCCCTCAGGGGTGCGTGCTCAGTCCCCTCCTGTACTCCCTGTTCACCCATGACTGCATGGCCAGGCACGACTCCAACACCATCATTAAGTTTGCCGACGACACAACAGTGGTAGGCCTGATCACCAACAACGATGAGACAGCCTATAGGGAGGAGGTCAGAGACCTGGCCGTGTGGTGCCAGGATAACAACCTCTCCCTCAACGTGACCAAGACAAAGGAGATGAATGTAGACTACAGGGGAAAAAAAGGACTGAGCACGCCCCCATTCTCATCGACGGGGCTGTAGTGGAACAGGTTGAGAGCTTCAAGTTCCTTGGTGTCCACATTACCAACGAACTATAATGGTCAAAACACACCAAGACAGTCGTGAAGAGGGCACGACAAAGCCTATTCCCCCTCAGGAGTCTGAAAAGATTTGGCATGGGTCCTCAGATCCTCAAAAAGTTATACAGCTGCACCATCGAGAGTATCCTGACTGGTTGTATCACTGCCTGGTATGGCAACTGCTCGACCTCCGACCGCAAGGCACTACAGAGGGTAGTGCGTACGGCCCAGTACATCACTGGGGCCAAGCTTCCTGCCATCCAGGACCTCTATACCAGGCGGTGGAGGAAGGCCCTCAAAATTGTCAAAGACTCCAGCCACCCTAGTCATAGACTGTTCTCTCTGCTACCGCACGGCAAGCGGTACCGGAGTGCCAAGTCTAGATCCAAAAGACTCCAACAGCTTCTACCCCCAAGCCATAAGACTCCTGAACAGCTAATCATGGCTACCCGGACTATTTGCACTGCCCCACCACCCCCACCCCATATTTTTACGCTGCTGCTACTCTGTTAATTATTTATGCATAGTCACTTTAACTCTACCCACATGTACATATTACCTCAACTACCTCAACTAGACGGTGGTCCCACACATTGACTCTGCACCGGTACTCCCCTGTATATACAGCTTCCCTACTGTTATTTTATTTTACTTCTGCACTTTTTTTCTCAACACTTTTTTGTTGTTGTTTTATTTTACTTTATTTTATTTAAATAAATGCACTGTTGGTTAAGGGCTGTAAGTAAGCATTTCACTGTAATATCTACACCTGTTGTATTCGGCGCATGTGGCCATAAACATTTGATTTGATTTGATTTGAAAATACAGAATTTCAACAAAACATTTTTATTACTTGATTTTTTCCCACAAGCCTTTTTTATATTATCTGAAAATAAAACAAACAGATGGAACATAACTAATATACATATTATCATATAGATTATCAGACAAAATATATTGAAACAAAATATATGTTTGATAAGCAAGAAAATACACAGTAACATCCTTATTGACATTTACATTCATTGTGTTTGCTGATATTTTACAAAGAAAATAAAATACAAGCAATAAAGGAACAAATATTTCATTTATGTTTCTCTCACAAATGTATAAAACTAAAGAGGTGTCATATTACTAACACACTTATAGAAGGTGATGTACTCAACTATGGCTGAGATGGCATTACTATTGACCAAAAATTATTGTTGTCGATCAACAATGACAAGCCACCTTGGTCTGATACCTTGGATGGAAAATTACTGAGGATAATATCGGACGATATTGCCACTCCTATTTGCCATATCTTCAATCTAAGCCTACTAGAAAGTGTGTGCCCTCAGGCCTGGAGGGAAGCAAAAGTTATTCCTCTACCTAGGGATAGTAAAGCCCCCTTTACTGGCTCAAATAGCCGACCAATCAGCCTGTTACCAACCCTTTGGAAAAGATAGTGATTGACCAGATACAATGCTATTTTACAGTAAACAAATTGACAACAGACCTTCAGCACTCTTATAGGGAAGGACATTCAACATGCACGGTACTGACACAAATGGCTGACGATTGGCTGAGAGAAATTGATGATAAAAAGATTGTGGGGGCTGTTTTGTTAGACTTCAGTGCGGCTTTTGACATTATTGAGCATAGTCTGCTGCTGGAAAAACGTATGTGTTATGGCTTTACACCCCCTGCTATATTGTGGATAAAGTGTTACCTGTCTAACAGAACACAGAGTGTGTTCTTTGATGGAAGCCTCTTCAACATAATCCAGGTAGAATCAGGAATTCCCCAGGGCAGCTGTCTAGGCCCCTTACTCTTTTCAAACTTTACCAATTACTAATTGAGTAAAGCCAGTGTGTCTATGTATGCAGATGACTCAACACTTTACACGTCAGCTACTACAGCGAGTGAAATTACTGCAACACTTAACAAAGAGCTGCAGTCAGGTTCAGAATGGGTAGCAAGAGATAAGTTAGTCCTAAATATTTCAAAAACTAAAAGAATTGTATTTGGGACAAATTATTCACTAAACCTCAACTAAATCTTGTAATGAATAATGTGGAAATTGAGCAAGTTGAGGTGACTAAACTGCTTGGATTAACCTTGGATTGTAGTCTGTAATGGTCAAAACATGTTGATGCAACAGTAGCTAAGATGGGGAGAAGTCTGTCCATAATAAAGCGCTGCTCTGCCTTCTTAACAACACTATCAACAAGGTCCTTAAATGTACATGGAGAGCTAACATTAATAATATTCATGTCAATCTCTCTTGGCTCAAAGTGGAGGAGAGAGTGACTTCATCACTACTTGTTTTTGTAAGAAGTGTTGACAAGCTGAATGCACCGAGCTGTCTGTTTAAACTACCAGCACACAGCTCGGACACCCATGCATACCCCACAAGACATGCCACCAGAGGTCTCTTCACAGTCCCCAAGTCCAGAACAGACTATGGGAGGCGCACAGTACTACATAGAGCCATGACTACATGGAACTCTATTCCACATCAAGTAACTGATGCAAGCAGTAGAATCAGATTGAAAAAAACAGATAAAAATACACCTTATGGAACAGCGGTGAAGAGACACACACACACGATAACACGCACTCTACACACATGTACACGTAGATATGTGGTAGTAGAGTAGTGGCCTGAGGGAACACACTTAATGTGTTGTGAAAAGTGTTATGAAATGTAATGCAATATTTTGTATTGTACATTTACATTTTAGTCATTTAGCAGACGCTCTTATCCAGAGCGACTTACAGAAGCAATTAGGGTTAAGTGCCTTGCTCAAGGGCACATCGACAGATTTTTCACCTAGTCGGCTCGGGAATTAGAACCAGCGACCTTTCGGTTACTGGCACAACGCTCTTAACCACTAAGCCACCTGCCGTACATAACTGCCTTAATGTTGCTGGACCCCAGGGAGAGTAGCTGCTGCCTTGGCAGGGGATCCTTAATAAATATAAATACAAATCTCCAGAAATACAGCACTTTGACTTATTCCACATTTTGTTGTGTTACAGCCTGAATTTAAAATTGATTAAATTCTTATTTTTTCTCATCCATCTACACACAATACCCCATAATGACAAATTGAAAACATGTTTATAGAAATTTCTACACATTTATTGAAAATGCAATACAGAAATATCTCATTTACATAAGTATTCACACCCCTGAGTCAATACATGTTAGAATCACCTTTGGCAGCGATTACAGATGTGAGTCTTTCTGGGTAAGTTTCTAAGAGCTTTGCACACCTGTATTGTACAATATTTGCACATTACTCTTAAAATAATTCTTCAAGCTCTGTCAAGTTGGTTGTTGATCATTGCTAGACAGCCATTTTCAAGTCTTGCCACAGCTTTTCAAGCTGATTTAAGTCAAAACTGTAACTAGACGACTCAGAAACATTCAATGTCGTCTTGGTAACCAACTCCAGTGTATATTTGGCCTTGTGTTTTAGGTTATTGTCCTGCTGAAAGGTGCATTTTTCTCCCAGTGTCTGTTGGAAAGCAGACTGAACCAGATTTTCTTCTAGGATTTTGCCTGTGCTTAGCTCTATTTCATTTATTTTTATCCTGAAAATCTCCCTAGTCCTTGTCGATGACAAGCATCCCCATAACATGATGCAGCCACCACCATGCTTGAAAATATGAACAGTGCTACTCAGTGATGTGTTGTGTTGGATTTTCCCCAATTTTTTTGCAGTTTTAATTTAGTGCCTTATTGCAAACAGGATGCATGTTTTGGAATATTTGTATTCTGTTCAGGCTTCCTTCTTTTCACGCTGTCATTTAGGTTAGTGTTGTGGAGTAACTACAATGTTGTTGATCCATCCTCAGTTTTCTCCTCTCACCATTAAACTCAGTAACTGTTTTAAAGTCACCATAGGCTTCATGGTGAGATCCCTGAGCGGTTTCCTTCCTCTCCGGCAACTGAGCTAGGAAGGATGCCTGTATCTTTGTAGTGACTGGGTGTCTTGATAAACCATCCAAAGTGTAATTAATATCTTCACCATGCTCAAAGGGATATGTAATGTCTGCTTTTTTATGTTTACCCATCTACCAATGCCTTTGTGAGGCATTGGAAAACCTCCCTGGTCTTTGTGGTTGAATCTGTATTTGAAATTCACTGCTCGACTGAGGGACCTTACAGATAAGTGTATGTGTGGGGTGAGTGAGTACATGCTCAAGACATTTCAACTTTTCATTTGTAATTAATTTGTACATTTTTCAAAAAACATAATACCACTGACATTATGGGGTATTGTGTAGTAGGCCAGTGACACAACATCTAAATTGAATCCATTTTACATTCAGGCTGTAACACAACAACATGTGGAAAAAGGTCAAGGGGTGTGAATACTTTCCGAAGGCACTGTATGTCAGCTATTGCCTGGTGTTGATCCAAGACAAGGCTGCCCGACCATGTTCATGTAGAGCTCTTCTCCTGTAGGGTCAGTCCAGCCCTAATTTAGTACACCTGATTCTACATATTAGCTGCTCACCAAGACCTTAACTAGCTGAATCTGGTAGGTCAGGTTAGGGTTGGAGCAACAAAGAAAACCCACAGGAGAGTAGCTCTCCAGGAACCGGGTTCGGCAGCCCTGATCTAAGAGGACCTTATTGTAACCTCTAAATGCAAACTAAACCCATCCACTCTTACTCTTCAGTATTGCTCTGAATGACATGAGCTGAGGTGTGTGGTTGTTTCAAGTAGAAACTGTGAGTTGCATCTAAGAAATGTAACCACCATTTAGAATAGCTTACTTAAAGGACAAAGTGCTATGTGCCTGGTCTGCAGTTGCTGTGCTGTGTTTATGATAGTCAAAGACTGTAATTGCTATAAACCTAGTTATAACAGACACTCTCTCTCTCTTTCTCTCTCTCTCTCTCTCTCTCTCTCTCTCTCTCTCTCTCTCTCTCTCTCTCTCTCTCTCTCTCTCTCTTCTCTCTCTCTCTCTCTCTCTCTTCTCTACTCTCTCTCTCTCTCTCTCTCTCTCTCTCTCTCTCTCTCTCTCTCTCTCTCTCTCTCTCTCTCTCTCTCTCTCTCTCTCTTCTCTCTCTCTCTCTCTCTCTCTCTCTCTCTCTCTCTCTCTCTCTCTCTCTCTCCTCTCTCTCTCTCTCTCTCTCTCTCTCTCTCTCTCTCTCTCTCTCTCTCTCTCTCTCTCTCTCTCTCTCTCTCTCTCTCTCTCTCTCTCTCTCTCTCTCTCTCTCTGTGGCAGCGTAATATTAATAACTAGCCCACATCCTGTATTCTCTATTCAAACACGTGCTTCTTGCCTCGTACGAACGTGGTCCTTCAGAATGTGGAAAGACATGTCTTTGTGAATGAACTACTTACATTATTACCTCATCATGCATTTATAATAATCATAATAATAGCCTACTAATAACGATAATAAACAGATACTACTTGTTATTGTTTGTGTGAGTGAACAGACATGGAGGTGGGGCTTTGACTAAATAAGGAATGATTGACATGTACCTCGTGGCCAATCGCTGATCGTCTCATAGGTTTCACATAATAATATATATATTTTTTTAAACAACTAAAACACAACAAATATTTGCTTGCTGTCCGAACTGAAAATCTCAACCTGAACGGCTCCAGCAGTTTTACAGGCCTTCAACAGGTTGATCTCTGTCCCATTTGGGCACCCTATCCTCTAGTGCACTACAATTTGATGGCGCTGGTCAAAAGTAGTGCACTATGTAGGGAAGAGAGTGCCGTTTGGGACACTGATATTCAGAGGTTTGATATTGGTGGACTGAGAACAGGAGTAGTCCCTATGGAAACTGAAATACATTCAGACACAGTCATAGAACATTCAAATACTTCAAAACATTAATTGACAGGCAGTCAGAGAACATTCAAACACATTACATTCATTGACAATAACACTGATATACACTCATAGGGACAACATAGTCAATGACATTGAGAGACAATTCTTTTTAGATTGAACTAAATACAGGTGGTGGTCTGAGAGTGAGGACGGAGAGAACACATTTAGAGAGATTCGGCGCAGGGCTGCGCTCAATTCAATTCTCGATTCAGTCAATTCAGGAGTTGAATTTGGTTAGTTTCAATTAAATTCCCTGAATTGTTCAATGCTTGAATTTAAGATTCACCATTGTTTTCTACGATAATTTTTTCATTTCATGAATAGACTGAATTGACTGACCCCCCAAAACCTAACTCGGAGATACACATACATTCATAGTGTGGTCATTGAAACATTCACAAAGAGACAGTCATTATACGCGTTGCAGATAGTAGACATTACATGCAGGTCTCAAAATGGACGTCAATCAATGTTGAAACGACAACTATCTTACAACTGTCTGTGGTCATATAGCTGAGTCCCAAATGGCACAACATATTCTCAACCCTCAGGATGACCTGGATATCCAGTCAGATTGACCTGTGGGGTGTTTCAGGATGACCTGGATATCCAGTCAGATTGACCTGTGGGGTGTTTTCAGGATGACCTGGAAATACAGTCAGATTGACCTGTGGGGTGTTTCAGGATGACCTGGATATTACAGTCAGATTGACCTGTGGGGTGTTTCAGGATGACCTGGATATTTACAGTCAGATTGACCTGTGGGGTGTTTCAGGATGACCTGGATATCCAGTCAGATTGACCTGTGGGGTGTTTCAGGATGACCTGGAAATACAGTCAGATTGACCTGTGGGGTGTTTCAGGATGTCCTGGATATTACAGTCAGATTGACCTGTGGGGTGTTTCAGGATGACCTGGATATTACAGTCAGATTGACCTGTGGGGTGTTTCAGGATGACCTGGATATTACAGTCAGATTGACCTGTGGGGTGTTTCAGGATGACCTGGATATCCAGTCAGATTGACCTGTGGGGGTGTTTCCAGGATGACCTGGATATACAGTCAGATTGACCTGTGGGGTGTTTCAGGATGACCTGGATATTACAGTCAGATTGACCTGTGGGGTGTTTCAGGATGACCTGGAAATACAGTCAGATGACCTGTGGGGTGTTTCAGGATGACCTGGATATACAGTCAGATTGACCTGTGGGGTGTTTCAGGATGACCTGGAAATACAGTCAGATTGACCTGTGGGGTGTTTCAGGATGACCTGGATATTACAGTCAGATTGACTGTGGGGTGTTTCAGGATGACCTGGATATACAGTCAGATTGACCTGTGGGGTGTTTCAGGATGACCTGGATATACAGTCAGATTGACCTGTGGGGTGTTTCAGGATGACCTGGATATTACAGTCAGATTGACCTGTGGGGGTGTTTCAGGATGACCTGGATATACAGTCAGATTGACCTGTGGGGTGTTTCAGGATGACCTGGAAATACAGTCAGATTGACCTGTGGGGTGTTTCAGGATGACCTGGAAATACAGTCAGATTGACCTGTGGGGTGTTTACAGGGATGACCTGGATATAACAGTCAGATTGACCTGTGGGGTGTTTCAGGATGACCTGGATATACAGTCAGATTGACCTGTGGGGTGTTTCAGGATGGACCTGGATATAACAGGTCAGATTGACCTGTGGGGGTGTTTCAGGATGACCTGGAAATACAGTCAGAATTGACCTGTGGGGTGTTTCAGGATGACCTGGATATTACAGTCAGATTGACCTTGTGGGGTGTTTCAGGATGACCTGGAAATACAGTCAGATTGACCTGTGGGGTGTTTCAGGATGACCTGGATATTACAGTCAGATTGACCTGTGGGGTGTTTCAGGATGACCTGGATATACAGTCAGATTGACCTGTGGGGTGTTTCAGGATGACCTGGATATTACAGTCAGATTGACCTGTGGGGTGTTTCAGGATGACCTGGATATACAGTCAGATTGACCTGTGGGGTGTTTCAGGATGACCTGGATATTACAGTCAGATTGACCTGTGGGGTGTTCAGGATGACCTGGATATACAGTCAGATTGACCTGTGGGGTGTTTCAGGATGACCTGGAAATACAGTCAGATTGACCTGTGGGGTGTTTCAGGATGACCCTGGATATACAGTCAGATTGACCTGTGGGGGTGTTTCAGGATGACCTGGAAATACAGTCAGATTGACCTGTGGGGTGTTTCAGGATGACCTGGATATTACAGTCAGATTGACCTGTGGGGTGTTTCAGGATGACCTGGATATACAGTCAGATTGACCTGTGGGGTGTTTCAGGATGACCTGGAAATACAGTCAGATTGACCTGTGGGGTGTTTCAGGATGACCTGGATATACAGTCAGATTGACCTGTGGGGTGTTTCAGGATGACCTGGATATACAGTCAGATTGACCTGTGGGGTGTTTCAGGATGACCTGGAAATACAGTCAGATTGACCTGTGGGGTGTTTCAGGATGACCTGGATATTACAGTCAGATTGACCTGTGGGGTGTTTCAGGATGACCTGGATATACAGTCAGATTGACCTGTGGGGTGGTCCAGTTCCAGATGAAGAATTGAGGTAGCCAGATAATTTACTTATTTCCCTCATTAAAATGATAAATCAATTTATAACATTTTTGACATGCGTTTTTCTGAATTTTTTTGTTGTTATTATGTCTCTCACTGTTCAAATAAACCTACCATTAAAATGATAGACTGATCATTTCTTTGTCAGTGGGCAAACGTACAAAATCAGCAGGGGATCAAATACTTTTTTCCCCTCACTGTATGTATGTCTTCATTTTCTGGTTAATTTTGAAAGCTACACTTGAATATGTGTTGTTGGTTGTCAAGACAATTACACCGTACTAATTTCAACTACATAATATTATATCCTAATATTTAGGCCAGTTCAGTTAGCTGGCTAACTAATTAATCCTGCTTTCTGGAACATTCCCCATGTCCTTATCCTTCTAGACTCTTCTCTCTTTCTCTACCTTATATACAAAAAGGCCTTCCAATACATGTAGTATTGAGGACGTATTTAGGGTTGCAAAATTTGGGTAACTTTCCCAAAAGGTCAATTTTCCAGAAATCCTGGTTGGAGGGTTCTGGATTCCCTGCTTATCCCCCGCCCCGA
>NC_139994.1:1162377-1197377 GCF_964263955.1 Coregonus lavaretus
AGAGTCAAGGGGTGTGAATACTTTCTGAAGGCACTGTATGTATACCAAACGTTTTAGGGTCCATACACTACATGACCAAAAACGTTTATTCATTTATGCTCATAGAACATCTTATTCCAAAATCCTGGGCATTAATATGGAGTTGGTCCCCCCCTTTGCTGCTATAACAGCCTCCACTCTTCTGGGAAGGCTTTCCACTAGATGTTGGAACATTGCTGCGGGGACGTGCTTCCATTCAGCCACAAGAGCATTAGTGAGGTTGTGCACTGAGGTTGGGTGATTAGGCCTGGCTCGCAGTCAGCGCTCCAATTCATCCCAAAGGTGTTCAATGGGGTTGAGGTCAGGGCTCTGTGCAGGCCAGTCAAGTTCTTCCACACTTCCCTTCACTGGAACTAAGGGGCTTAGCCCGAACCATGAAAACAGCCCAGAGACCATTATTCCTCCAAACTTTACAGTTGGCACTATGCATTCGGGCAGGTACCGTTCTCCTGTCATCCGCCAAACCGAGATTCGTCCAAACCCAGATTAGTCCGTCGGACTGCCAGATGGTGAAGCGTGATTCATCACTCCAGAGAATGCGTTTCCACTGCTCCAGAGTCCAATGGCGGCAAGCTTTACACCACTCCAGCCGACGCTTGGCATTGCTCATGGTGATCTTAGGCTTGTGTGCGGCTGCTCGGCCATGGAAACCCATTTCTTGAAGCTCCCGACAAAACAGTTATTGTGCTAACGTTGCATCCAGAGGCAGTTTGGAACTCGGTAGTGAGTGTTGCAACCGAGGACAGACGATTTTTACTCGCTATGCGCTTCAGCACTCGGCAGTCCCGTTCTGTGAGCTTGTGTGGCCTACCACTTCGCGGCTGAGCCGTTGTTGTTCCTAGACGTTTCCACTTCAAAATAACAGCACTTACAGTTGACCGGGGAAGCTCTAGCAGGACAGACATTTGATGAACTGACTTGTTGGAAAGGTGGCATCCTATGACGGTGCCACGTTGAAAGTCACTGAGCTCTTCAGGACCATTCTACTGCCAGTGTTTGTCTATAGAGATTGCATGGCTGCGTGCTCAATTTTATACACCTGTCAGCAACAGGTGTGGCTGAAATAGCAGAATCCACTAATTTGAAGGGGTGTCCACATACTTTTCCTTATATAGTGTAGCTGCCATCCATAGCACAGGTTTTATTTATCCTCCAGGACACAATAAGCGAGAAAAGAGTTAGCTACTGCTACGTTACCTGCATTGGCAAATATCTTCAATCTGTAACGTTAATGTGACGTTACTACATTAAAGAGCAAGTGATTGACTTTGAAATATGTTTTAATGAACAGCAAGACAAAACCTACAAGATGTTATATTCAATTTGCAGTAAATGCTTTAGCTAGTTACAGTGGGGAAAAAAAGTATTTAGTCAGCCACCAATTGTGCAAGTTCTCCCACTTAAAAAGATGAGAGAGGCCTGTAATTTTCATCATAGGTACACGTCAACTATGACAGACAAATTGAGAAAAAAAATTCCAGAAAATCACATTGTAGGATTTTTTATGAATTTATTTGCAAATTATGGTGGAAAATAAGTATTTGGTCACCTACAAACAAGCAAGATTTCTGGCTCTCACAGACCTGTAACTTCTTCTTTAAGAGGCTCCTCTGTCCTCCATTCGTTACCTGTATTAATGGCACCTGTTTGAACTTCTTATCAGTATAAAAGACACCTGTCCACAACTTCAAACAGTCACACTCCAAACTTCACTATGGCCAAGACCAAAGAGCTGTCAAAGGACACCAGAAACAAAATTGTAGACCTGCACCAGGCTGGGAAGACTGAATCTGCAATAGGTAAGCAGCTTGGTTTGAAGAAATCAACTGTGGGAGCAATTATTAGGAAATGGAAGACATACAAGACCACTGATAATCTCCCTCGATCTGGGGCTCCACGCAAGATCTCACCCCGTGGGGTAAAAATGATCACAAGAACGGTGAGCAAAAATCCCAGAACGACACGGAGGGACCTAGTGAATGACCTGCAGAGAGCTGGGACCAAAGTAACAAAGCCTACCATCAGTAACACACTACGCCGCCAGGGACTCAAATCCAGTGCAAGACGTGTCCCCCTGCTTAAGCCAGTACATGTCCAGGCCCGTCTGAAGTTTGCTAGAGTGTATTTGGATGATCCAGAAGAGGATTGGGAGAATGTCAGATGAAACCAAAATATAACTTTTTGGTAAAAACTCAACTTGTCGTGTTTGGAGGACAAAGAATGCTGAGTTGCATCCAAAGAACACCATCCCTACTGTGAAGCATGGGGGTGGAAACATCATGCTTTGGGGCTGTTTTTCTGCAAAGGGACCAGGACGACTGATCCGTGTAAAGGAAATAATTAATGGGGCCATGTATCGTGAGATTTTGAGTGAAAACCAAAGGGTATATAACAAAGTATTGAGAAACGTTTGTTATTGACCAAATACTTATTTTCCACCATAATTTGCAAATAAATTCATTAAAAATCCTACAATGTGATTTTCTGGCTTTTTTTTTCTCATTTTGTCTGTCATAGTTGACGTGTACCTATGATGAAAATTACAGGCCTCTCTCATCTTTTTAAGTGGGAGAACTTGCACAATTGGTGGCTGACTAAATACTTTTTTCCCCACTGTATATTCTTTACATCCACTGGGTTTCACAAGACGACAGCCTGTTTTGCTCCCTAAAACATTAAACAACACGAATTACAATTCATACACATGGTAATAGGGTGTCCACCCACTCTGCCCAGAGCTGGTGAAAATGCGCTTCCTTATGTTATATAAAATACATTTTACCAAGACAAATATGATTCTTCATGTTCTGAATCGTTCAGTGGAGTCCCTAACATATTATTAATTTTCAATCCAAAAAGTCAGATTTCGTAACCTAATACATCCGATAATAAGTGTCCGTTGCGGTGCAGATTACTACTCGCAGCGACTTTTGAGGATTTTACATGTTGTCATCTGCAAAAGTTGTTTCTGAGGTCACAAAAAAAACAAATCAACATGAAACTGAATTAAATGTAAAAGGCTTTGAATATAATAAGCTTGGTATACGCTCAGCGCTCCATTTTCACAGAGATATGCTTGTTTTTGTGAGAAATCTTCTAAAAAAGAACAGGAATTTCGCATCAATATGAACAGCCTATACTAAAAACAGGAAAATCCTACATGTCATGTCTCAAAATTAATATCTATCTATCCTCTATTGTTGTCACGTTCGTTGAGGAAAGGATCAGACCAAGGTGCAGCGTGGCATGCGTACATGTTTAATTAAGAAGTAAACACATGACAAAACAACAACAACAGCAATGTAACGTGAAGTTCTAATGGGCTACACATAAACAAGCCAAACCAACGGAAATGGACTCGGAGTCAACAGACTCATTTTCCATGAAGGAAGCGAAGTGGAGCGACGTGAACAGGGCAGGACCAAAGTTCAAATACTCCCCTACATCGCGTCGTGATTGACCAATCGAAGCTCACTACAGTTTCCAGCCCCTACTAGATTGGCTGTTGATATCTGGCGCTATCTAGTCTGCTTGCTAGCACCAACATGAGGGTGAAGCAAGCGTGGCTATCCGAACTCATGCGTAGATTTACCCAGAAAGACTCGCATCTGTAATCACTGCCAAAGGTGCTTCTACAATGTATTAATTGGGACAGAAAGATTTTTGGCTCCCAAGTGTCTTTTATACAGGTAATGAGCTGAGATTAGGAGCACACTCTTAAAGGGAGTGCTCCTAATCTCAGTTTGTTACCTGTATAAAAGACACCTGTCCACAGAACCAATCAATCAATCCGATTCCAAACTCTCCACCATGGCCAAGACCAAAGAGCTCTCCAAGGATGTCAGGGACAAGATTGTAGACCTACACAAGGCTGGAATGGGCTACAAGACCATCGCCAAGCAGCTTGGTGAGAAGGTGACAACAGTTGGTGCGATTATTCGCAAATGGAAGAAACACAAAATAACTGTCAATCTCCCTCGGCCTGGGGCTCCATGCAAGATCTCACCTCGTGGAGTTGCAATGATCATGAGAACGGTGAGGAATCAGCCCAGAACTACACGGGAGGATCTTGTTAATGATCTCAAGGCAGCTGGGACCATAGTCACCAAGAAAACAATTGGTAACACACTACGCCGCGAAGGACTGAAATCTTGCAGCGCCCGCAAGGTCCCCCTGCTCAAGAAAGCACATATACAGGCCTGTCTGAAGTTTGCCAATGAACATCTGAATGATTCAGAGGAGAACTGGGTGAAAGTGTTGTGGTCAGATGAGACCAAAATCGAGCTCTTTGGCATCAACTCAACTCGCCGTGTTTGGAGGAGGAGGAATGCTGCCTATGACTCCAAGAACACCATCCCCATTGTCAAACATGGAGGTGGAAACATTATGCTTTGGGGGTGTTTTTCTGCTAAGGGGACAAGACAACTTCACCGCATCAAAGGGACGATGGACGGGGCCATGTCTCCAGACCTTAATCCCATAGAAAATCTGTGGAGGGAGCTGAAGGTTCGAGTTGCCAAACATCAGCCTCGAAACCTTAATGACTTGGAGAAGATCTGCAAAGAGGAATGGGACAAAATCCCTCCTGAGATGTGTGCAAACCTGGTGGCCAACTACAAGAAACGTCTGACCTCTGTGATTGCCAACAAGGGTTTTGCCACCAAGTACTAAGTCATGTTTTGCAGAGGGGTCAAATACTTATTTCCCTCATTAAAATGCAAATCAATTTATAACATTTTTGACATGCATTTTTCTGGATTGTTTTGTTGTTATTCTGTCTCTCACTGTTGAAATAAACCTACCATTAAAATTATAGACTGATCATGTCTTTGTCAGTGTGCAAACGTACAAAATCAGCAGGGGATCAAATACTTTTTTCCCTCACTGTATTTACTCTCAAAAGTAGTGCACTATACAGGGAATAGGGTGCCATTTGAGATGCAGATAAACATGCTAGGGAGATAAGGCTTTACTCAGTAGGAGGGTGAGTCACAGCTTAGACCTGGAACACTGAACGCTATTGTGTGTCTGTGTGTCGGTGTGTGTGTCTGTGTGTGTCTGTGTGTGTGTGTGTGTCTGTGTGTGGTGTGTGTGTCTGTGTGTGTGTCTGTGTGTGGTGTGTGTGTCTGTGTGTGGTGTGTGTGTCTGTGTGTGGTGTGTGTGTCTGTGTGTGTGTCTGTGTGTGGTGTGTGTGTCTGTGTGTGTGTCTGTGTGTCTGTGTGTGTGTCTGTGTGTGGTGTGTGTGTCTGTGTGTGTGTCTGTGTGTGGTGTGTGTATCTCTGTGTGTGTCTGTGTGTGTGTGTGTGTCTGTGTGTGTGTCTGTGTGTGTGTCTGTGTGTGTGTCTGTGTGTGTGTGTGTCTGTGTGTGTGTCTGTGTGTGGTGTGTGTGTCTCTGTGTGTGTCTGTGTGTGGTGTGTGTGTCTGTGTGTGGTGTGTGTGTCTGTGTGTGTGTGTGTCTGTGTGTGGTGTGTGTGTCTGTGTGTGTGTCTGTGTGTGGTGTGTGTGTCTGTGTGTGTGTCTGTGTGTGGTGTGTGTGTCTGTGTGTGTGTGTGTGTGTGTGTCTGTGTGTGTTTCTGTGTGTGGTGTGTGTGTCTGTGTGTGTGTCTGTGTGTGTGTCTGTGTGTGGTGTGTCTGTGTGTGGTGTGTGTGTCTGTGTGTGTGTCTGTGTGTGGTGTGTGTGTGTCTGTGTGTGTCTGTGTGTGTGTCTGTGTGTGTGTCTGTGTGTGTGTCTGCGTGTGTGGTGTGTCTGTGTGTGGTGTGTGTGTCTGTGTGTGTGTCTGTGTGTGTGTCTGTGTGTGGTGTGTCTGTGTGTCTGTGTGTGGTGTGTCTGTGTGTCTGTGTGTGTGTCTGTGTGTCTGTGTGTGTGTCTGTGTGTGTGTGGTGTGTCTGTGTGTGGTGTGTGTCTGTGTGTGGTGTGTGTGTGTGTGTGTGTCTGTGTGTGGTGTGTGTCTGTGTGTGTGTCTGTGTGTGGTGTGTGTCTGTGTGTGTGTCTGTGTGTGGTGTGTGTGTGCACTCTCGCTCCTCAACTAGCTCTCACAGTCTCATGTCAGAATTAGACGATCATCCATGTTTCTCAAACGTAACATTTCAAAGTTGTTGTAAACGTACAATTCCAAAGTGATTAAGGTTAAGGTTAGGCATTAACTCCAAATGGTTAAGGTAAGGGTTAGGCATTAACTCCAAATGGTTAAGGTAAGGGTTAGGCATTAACTCCAAATGGTTAAGGTAAGGGTTAGGCATTAACTCCAAATGGTTAAGGTAAGGGTTAGGCATTAACTTCAAATGGTTAAGGTAAGGGTTAGGCATTAACTCCAAATGGTTAAGGTAAGGGTTAGGCATTACTTCCGAAATCTTAAAGGTTAGGCATTAACTCCAAATGGTTAAGGTAAGGGTTAAGGTTTGGGATAGGCTTAAAACTAAAATGTCAAAAAAAAAACGATTTTCGAACGCTGGATTCGAACGTGCAACCTTTGAAAATCAGAGTCAGATGCTTACGCTTATCCATCATCCCCATCCAAAACACCCTAGCATAACTGCCCCCTTGTGGACAGATTCCACATCAAGGACGTCGAATACTGACTTGTATCACGGGTGACCTGGCTTCCCTCCTAAGTGGCTGATTCCGACCCTAGTTAAGCACGTGTAAATGGAACGCATTTCCCTTTATAGGCACTTTTCTCTGTATGCGTATTCTGACCTTGAACTTAAACATGATAAAATTGCTATTCGTTCCGGGGTGGATCTAAGATATTACTACAGGTATGCCCTATTCTGACCTTGACATAATTCCCTCATAATTCCCTCATAATTCCATCATAATTCCCTCATAATTCCATCACAAACCATGAATAAGGTCTATCGAATCTGCCGGTTCCAAGTGGGAAAAGCATCTACTTTCTTTTTTCCCGATATAAATAACACCATTCTCCATGTAAATTACAACTTGATAAGAGCTATTGATAAGAGCTAGCTAGATGAGTAATCCGTTTGGAGAAAGGGGATTGTAAATACACATAGCAATTGTTTTACACTCTAAAAATTAGGGCTTCAACAAGGGTTCTTCTAAGATCCTCAAAGTTCTTCGAAGAACCTTAAGGTTCTTGGCACTGAAAATTGCCCCCAAAAGGTTCTTCCAAGAACCCCATAGGAGGTGGTGTCCATCGAAGAACCTCCTTAGTGGGTGGGGGTTCTGGCAGGAACCTAACTGCCCAACTGAAACATTTGGATTTGAATTTGAAAACGACAGCAGGTGCAGACACTTAACTGAAAAATGTAAAGATCTCCTCAATTTAAGGTAGGGTTTGTCCCTTGTATGATCTAAATTGATATTGTTTTATGATGATAACATCTGTCTTTTTCTATTTGCGCAAATCTTTCTAAAACAGAAAATGGACACAATTCAATGGATATCAAATCAGCAAAGAGGTAAGAATATGTAGGCTATAAGAATATGTTGAAGGCTTGCTGTATTGGCTGCAGATGACTGAACTGCTCACTTTTGTGTCTGTGTCTGTAGGTATACAGACGAGGAGGCATACAAAGGTATGTCAGTTGGTATTGGTATGTTATGCAGATCACAGGTACCATCCTCCTCCCTTACCTCTTCAGTGAATATCCCATAGACCTCTACATTATGGACAAGGTATGTGCATGAAAACCATTATCAAAACAGTTTTTTTTATTCACATTCACCACAAAAACCAAGGAATGAATACTGTCCTGTGCATACTTTGTTAAACATCTGTATAATAAAAAAATAAATAAAAAAGTGGATTCACAGACTTCACCCTCCCTACACCCTCTGATGAATATAACAGGAAACATGTTCGATCACCATGCACTGCAAAATCATTCTGGCTATGGATATGAAGAACATCAACACACCAGAGGATATACCCACTGGACTTGGGGCTCTGCTGGGAGTTTACCTCATATTTTTTATTCTGCTTTGCCACTAAAATCCTAATAAACACTGACCACTAAAATATTGTGTTATTGTAATACGCATTATTCTTATTCTTATTAATAATAATAGGGGAGGGGGGTAGTTCAAAAATGTTATTCAAAAGGTTATTTGAGGATCCATTAAAAGGGGTTATTTGAAGAACCCTTTTAAAAGGGTTCATCAAATAATTTATAGGGGTTCCCCTACAGTTTCAATTTGAAGAACCCCTAAAGTCATTTAGTAGACACTCTTATCCAGAGCGACTTACAGGAGCAATTAGGGTTAAGTGCCTTGCTCAAGGGCACATCAACAGATATTTCACCTAGTCGGCTCGGGGATTAGAACCAGCGACCTTTCGGTGACTGGCACAACGCTCTTAACCACTAAGCTACCTGCCGCTTGTATGAACTGCCTTAATTTTCCTGGACACCAGGAAGAGTAGCTGCTGCCTTGGCAACAGCTAATGGGGAGCCCATAATAAATACAAATACAAATATGGAAGCAAACTGAAAATCATATCAACATGACATGTATTTCTGCCCCTTTTCTACAGTGAAGAAGCTATAAATAGCTGTGCTGCTATTCGGAATTTTAATTGTGCGCCCTCATAATTTGCATGGATGAAATTTAGAGACCCAAGCAATAGGCTTCTGTAGGGCTGAACCTGCTGAGTTGATGTATGAGCTTTAGAATGTTTTAATTATATTTCTCCATTTTATTTTACAATTTGTATCATGTTAAATACACTACATGACCAAAAGTATGTGGACACCTGCTTGTCGAACATCTCATTCCAAAATCATGGAATCATGGTCCCCCCCTTTCGCTGCTATAACAGCCTCCACTCTTCTGGGAAGGCTTTCCACTAGATGTTGGAACATTGCTGCGGGGACTTGCTTCCATTCAGCCACAAGAGCGTTAGTGAGGTCGGGAACTGATTTTGTTTCAATTCATCCCGGGGGCGGCAGGTAGCTTAGTGGTTAAGAGCGTTGTGCCAGTAACCGAAAGGTCGCTGGTTCTAATCCCCGAGCCGACTAGGTGAAAAATCTGTCGATGTGCCCTTGAGCAAGGCACTTAACCCTAATTGCTCCTGTAAGTCGCTCTGGATAAGAGCGTCTGCTAAATGAATAAAATGTCAATTTAAATCCCAAACGTGTTCGATGGGGTTGAGCTCTGTGCAGGCCAGTCAAGTTCTTCCACACCGATCTCGACAAACCATTTCTCGTATGGACCTCAATTTGTGCACGAGGACATTGTCATGCTGAAACAGGAAAGGACCTTCTCCAAACTGTTGCCACAAAGTTTGAAGCAAAGAATCGTCTAGAATGTCATTGCATGCTATCGCGTTAAGATTTCCCTTCACTGGAACTAAGGGGCCCGAACCATGAAAAACAGCCCCAGACCATTATTCCTCCTCCACCAAACTTTACAGTTGGGCAGGTAGCATTCTCCTGGCATCCACCAAACCCAGATTCGTCCGTCGGATTGCCAGATGGTGAAGCGTGATTCATCACTCCAGAGAACGCGTTTCCACTGCTCCAGAGTCCAATGGCGGCGAGCTTTACACCACCCCAGCCGACGCTTGGCATTGAGCATGGTGATTTTAGGCTTGTGTGCGGCTGCTCGGCCATGGAAACCCATTTCATGAAGCTCCCGACGAACAGTTATTGTGCTGATGTTGCTTCCAGAGGCAGTTTGGAACTCAGTAGTGAGTGTTGCAACCGAGGACAAACGATTTTTACGCGCTTCAGCACTCGGCGGGCCCATTCTGTGAGCTTGTGTGGCCTACCACTTCGCAGCTGAGCCGTTGTTGCTCCTAGAAATTTCCACTTCACCATATATAATAACAATTATGTTAGAATCATTAGAGAGCAGGGACAGTAAGAGGCGGACCCTCTGCTGCTCTCTCCCTCCCTCCGCTGAGACTAATCGCCGTGTTCAAAACAACTGAAAACTCGGAACTCGGAAAACAGTTCCATGATTAGTGAGGATTAGGGTAGATTTATAGGATTTATAGGGGGGGGGGGGAGGTTACCAGCGATAAGGGTGGGTTACAAGAGACTTTTGATAGACTACCAAAGACTTTTGATAAAGGGTGGCGGGGGGGGGGTTATTTTAAGACTCAGATGTCTACAGGTGTTAGATTTTAATTTGACCTTATTGTCTCAGCAACATTATCCTGCAGCAACAGGATTTGAACATTTAGTCCATAATGTTGCTTGATCGGTGGTTAGGCTATGAGCTGGCCAAAATTAGGCTACATGAAAAGTGCAATACTGTTCATATAACCGTGTGTTAGTGCGGGTTTTCAGTGAATTTATGTAAATCATAAAGCTCAGAGTGATCAACTTAAGATCCAAATGTGAACGTCTTCTCTATCTATCTCACCTCATCTGGAGAAAAACAATGTTCAAAGCCACTGAGCCACAAAGTAATAGGAACATTTTTAATCTTTCAAATCAAGCTGTTTCTCTCTAACTAACCACTTCAGAATAGGGAGTGATTCACTTCAATGGGAGATGCAACAAATCTAACTCTAACAGATGTCCTCATACAACAGTTTCAATTGGGTGAAAAATTGCAGCAAATAGCCTGAATAAAAACAGACAAACAGAGATTGGACACCACTGAGGCCAGTAATAGTGTTGAGACGCTGACATACTTACTCTCTCCCCTGTGACCTCTCTCTCCCCTGTGACCTCTCTCTCCCCTGTGACCTCTCCTTTATGAACTCTCCCCCGTGACCTCTCCCCTATGAACTCTCCCCTGTGACCTCTACCCTGTGACCTCTACCCTGTTTCCTCTCCCTCCCCTCCATCTCTCCCTTTCTCCCTCTCTCTCACACTCTCGCTCTCCTTCCTTCTCTTCCCTCTGTCTCCGGGTAACAGTTCAACTGGCGGCTGATTGGTTATTAGGTGATCGAGCGAATCAGGGAAACAGCACCCGGGTGATACCTGGTCTGACCCACCCCATCAACCAATCAATGGATCTGTCACTGGGAACCTGTACAGCAACGCTCACCCGGATTGGTTTCTCAATAATGACACACCCGGAGACAGCCTAGCCAAGAGAGAAATACCACAGAGCTTTAACAAAATGGCCTCACTAATGAAACATGATGGAGAAGATTGGAAGTGGGTTGTGTTTGTCTGTTTGTGTCTGTCTGTCTGTCTGTCTGTTCCTCCACACAGGCCTCCTACTAAATAGGAGTAGACAGACAGATGAGGCAGCAACGGGGGAAAGAAAGCAGGAGAGGAGGAGGGCGGGAGAGAAAAGTGGAGGATGATGCTGTGATTTTGTTCCAGGGGCAAAGTGTTCCTCTGGCAGTTGAGAACATCTAAATTTAGACCCTTCCTCCCTCCTTCTTGATCTCTTCGTTAAAGAGACCAGGGGAACATGAAAACTCCCTTTTGTGAAGATATCAACAGCTCCCTGAGCCAGCTGGTTGAGACAGAGAGAGAGAGACAGAGACAGAGACAGAGACAGAGAGAGAGAGAGAGACAGAGACAGAGAGAGAGAGAGAGAGAGAGAGAGAGTTGTGCGACAGGCAGGTTGATGTTTATCATCATGAATCTTGCTCTGGAGGCAGAACTGAGTGATTTCCGCTAGATGGGCCAGCTGCAAAGTCAAAATTGGCTAAATCGTAACAATTCATGAACACAAAAAAGTTCTCTTTTTGGTCTTAATTGAAGGTTAGGGTTAGGCATTAGGGTTAGCAGTGTGATTAAGGTTAGGTTAAAATCAAATCTGATGACTTTGTGGCTGTGCCAGCTAGTGACGACTCAGCAGAGCTGCCTCCAGAACATGATTCATGACAATAAATGACTGCGTGTTACAGACCAACCATAAGGAAGTAAATTAGTGCAAGGAACGAGTGGCAGGTTGAGAGGGGGAGGTAGGAGGGAGCGTCGGTGAAGTAACAGAGAGCATCTGCCCCAAAAGCAGTAGAGGTGTGTTTGTGTGTGTGTTACATATGGTCACTGTGTCAGAGCTGGCAGTCACAGAGGGGTGAGGCAGTCACAGAGGGGTGAGGTAAGCCTCTCTTTCTATCTCAGTCACAGAGGGGTGAGGTAAGCCTCTCTTTCCATCTCAGTCACAGACGGGTGAGGTAAGCCTCTCTTTCTACCTCAGTCACAGAGGGTTGAGGTAAGCCTCTCTTTCTATTTCAGTCACAGAGGGTTGAGGTAAGCCTCTCTTTCCATTTCAGTCACAGAGGGTTGAGGTAAGCCTCTCTTTCCATTTCAGTCACAGAGGGTTGAGGTAAGCCTCTCTTTCCATCTCTTTTTCATCATCCCTCTCATTTTCCCAAATATACTGCTTTCTGACCAGCCAGGTCACCCGTGATACACATCAGTTTTCGACATCCATCCATGTCTGAGGATGTCGGGAGATGACATGGAAACCGGCCACTAGGGGCAACAGTGTCCCCTGTTACCTTCAAGTAAGTTTGGGTTTTGCTAGGGTGTTGTGGACGGGGATCGTGGATGGGCATCTGCCTCTGATTCCAACGTTGCAAGTTTGAATCCAGCGAAATAAATTTGTTTTGGAAATTGTTATTTTAAGCCTATCCTAAATCTCAACCCTTACCTTAACCATTCGGAGTTAATGCCTAACCTTACGAATTCAGAGTTAATGCCTGAACTTAACCTTAAATACTTCGAAATTTGACATTTGAGAAAAATGGATGAACGTCTAATTCTAACATGAGACTGTGAGAGTTGGTTGCTCTGACACCTCATCTCCATTTAAATCTCTCTCCCCCACTCCCCTTCCTCCCCCTCCCTCTCTCCCCCACTACCCTTCCTCACCCTCCCTCTCTCCCCCACTCCCCTTCCTCCCCCTCCCTCTCTCCCCCACTCCCCTTCCTCCCCCTCCCTCTCTCCCTCCATCTACCTGTGGAACCAACTTAGCACTGCTATCCAAAGTCACTAAACACAGTCCTGGTATTGTAACTAGCAGGTGTAAACGTGACATGTGAGCAGACTTCAGTGGGTCGTATGTTTGCGTGACATGTGAATACACTTCAGTGGCTCTTTGCTCGATGTTCTCTAGAAGATGTGATGCCAGGGCAAGGAAATGCAGCCTAGCGGGATTTGGGCAAGTTCTCTCTTCTCCACCGAAGACACGCATGTGACTCCCATGCCAACCCACAGGACACGAAGGTACAGAGCGACCCACTGTGCTCACAATCCAGGGTGGGGAGAGAGAGGGCTGAGACAGGGTGGGGAGAGAGGTGGAACCTGTGTGTGCTTGAGCTGCCATGGGCATCCTAGTTTGTTACCCTCTGAGCCGGATTGGGGCATGATAGTATGTCCCCATTGTATGTTATACCGAGTGACTGATTGAGAGGGAACATAAAGTTATGAATATAACTACTGTTCCCTGAAGGAGGGAACGAGGGTATAACATATTTTCGCCCCCTCGCCATCATGGGGTTTGGGCTCGCTGAAGAGCGGTAACTAAATTGAGGAAATAAATGTGAGCCCCTTTGTTATAGCCAGGAAGGCGTGGCGTCCAAGGGCGGGCTCTGCATTCATTGGCCCGTTGGGGCGTGTTCCCTCCTTCAGGGAACAGTAATTATATTCATAACTGTACGGTAGCATGAACAAGAAGATATAGCAACTAGCATCTCCACACATAACAAATGCTGCTAGCTCAACAAGGTCTCATGGTCTCACTTCAGTATTCAACGTTTGTCCGGGGGGGGGGGGATAAACATAAAAACTTGACTGTTCAATTTAGGCATTAATTCCGACAAGTTAAGGTAAGGGTTAATGTTTGGAATAAGCTTCAAACAGAAAAACTCAAAACAAGTGCCTAGCACTGGGATTGAACCTGCAGTCCTCTGAGCCGAAGCGCGTGGTTTAAGCCGTTCCTCTATCCCCATCCACAACACCGCAAGCCTACTAGATGATAATACGTGCTCATGTTACCCCTAGTGGAAGGTATTGAAGGCATCTCCTGACGTCCGGGGACCTGGACAAAACGTTCAATACTGAAGTCGATCTGGTGTGATCGGCCTGACTGAAAAATGGCTCAAGCCTGATGAATTGACTGTGTTAAATGAGGCCTCTCCTCCTGGTTACACTAGTGACCATATCCCCCGCGCATCCCGCAAAGGCGGAGATTTATGGCGGCAAATTTAAATTTACCCCCCCAAAAAATGACAGCGTTTTCGTCTTTTGAGCTTCTAGTCATGAAATCTATGCAGCCTACTCAATCCCTTTTTATAGCTACTGTTTACAGGCCTCCTGGGCCGTATACAGCGTTTCTCACTGAGTTCCCTGAATTCCTATCGGACCTTGTAGTCATGGCAGATAATATTCAAATTTTTGGTGACTTTAATATTCACATGGAAAAGTCCACAGAACCACTCCAAAAGGCTTTTGGAGCCATCATCGACACAGGGGGTTTTGTCCAACATGTCTCCGGACCTACTCATTGCCACAGTCATACCCTGCATCTAGTTTTGTCCCGTGGAATAAATATTGTGGATCTAAATGTTTCTCCTCATAATCCTGGACTATCGGACCACCATTTTATTATGTTTGCAATCGTAACAAATAATCTGCTCAGACCCCAACCAAGGATCATCAAAAGCTGTGCTATAAATTCTCGGACAACCCAAAGAATCCTAGATGACCTTCCAGACTCCCTCCACCTACCCAAGGGACGTCGGAGTACAAAAATCGGTTAACCACATAACTGAGGATCTAAATTTAACATTGCGTAATACCCTAGATGCAGTCGCACCCCTAAAAACTAAAAATATTTGTCTCAAGAAATGTTCTCCCTGGTATACAGAAAATACAGAGCCCTGAAGCAAGCTTCCAGAAAATTGGAACGTAAATGGCGCTCCACCAAACTGGAAGTCTTCCATCTAGCTTGGAAAGACAGTACAGTGCAATATCGAAGAGCCCTCACTGCTGCTCGATCATCCTATTTTTCCAAACTAATTGAGGAGAATAAGAACAATCCTACATTTATTTTTGATATTTTCGCAAAGCTAACTAAAAAGCAACATTCAACAAGAAAGGATAGCTTTCACTTCAGCAGTGATAAATTCATGAACTTCTTCGATGAAAAGGTCATGATCATTAGAAAGCGAATTACAGACTCCTCTTTGAATCTGCATATTTCTCCAAAGCTCAGTTGTCCTGAGTCTGCACAGAATTGCCAAGACCTAGGATCAATGGAGACACTCAATATTTTTTATCCTGTAACATACCTACATGTATGCTACGGTCACAAGACGCAGGCCTCCTTATTGTCCCTTCTAAGCAAACAACTGGAGGCAGGGCTTTCTCCTATCCATGTGAGAGATGCAGACTCGGTCTCGACCTTTAAGTCATTACTGAAGACTCCTGAACAGCTAATCATGGCTACCCAGACTATTTGCATTGCAGATCCGGTGACTGTGCTGGCCACTCCATTATAGACAGAATACCAGCTGACTGCTTATTCCCTAAATAGTTATTGCAGAGTTTGGAGCTGTGCTTTGGGTCATTGTCCTGTTGTAGGAGGAAATTGGCTCCAATCAAGCGCCATCCACAGGGTATGGCATGGCGTTGCAAAATGGAGTGATAGCCTTCCTTCTTCAAGATCCCTTTTACCCTGTACAAATCTCCCACTTTACCACCACCAAAGCACCCCCAGACCATCACATTGCCTCCACCATGCTTGACAGATGGCATCAAGCACTCTTCCAGCATCTTTTCATTTGGTCTGCGTCTCATAATTCTTCTTCTTTGCGATCCGAACACCTCAAACTTTGAATCGTCTGTCCATAACACTTTTTTCCAACGTTCCTCTGTCCAGTGTCTGTGTTCTTTTGCCCATCTTAATCTTTTATTTTCATTGGCTAGTCTGAGATATGGCTTTTTCTTTGCAACTCTGCCTAGGTCAGCATCCCGGAGTCGCCTCTTCACTGTTGACGTTGAGACTGGTGTTTTGCGGGTGCTATTTAATGAAGCTGCCAGTTGAGGACCTGTGAGGTGTCTGTTTCTCAAACTAGACACTCTAATGTATTTGTCCTCTTGCGCAGTTGTGCACCGGGACCTCCCACTCCTCTTTCTATTCTGGTTAGAGCCAGTTTGCACTGTTCTGTGAAGGGAGTAGTACACAGCGTTGTACGAGATCTCCAGTTTCTTGGCAATTTCTCGCATGGAATAGCCTTCATTTCTCAGAACAAGAATAGACTGACCAGTTTCAGAAGAAAGTTATTTGTTTCTGGCCATTTTGATTCTGTAATCGAACCCACAATTGCTGATGCTCCAGATACTCAACTAGTCTCAAGAAGGCCAGTTTTATTGCTTCTTTAAATCAGCACAACAGTTTTCAGCTGTGCTAACATATTTGCAAAAGGGTTTTCTAATGATCAATTAGCCTTTTAAAATGATAAACTTGGATTAGCAAACACAACGTGCCATTGGAACAAAGGACTGATGGTTGCTGATAATGGGCCTCTGCACACATATGTAGATATTCCATTAAATATCAGCCGTTTCCAGCTAAAATAGCCATTTACAACATTAACAATGTCTACACTGTATTTCTGATCAATTTGATGTTATTTTAATGGACAAGAAAAATTGCTTTTCTTTCGAAAACAAGGACATTTCTAAGTGACCCCAAACTTTTGAACGATAGTGTACATATTACCACAATTACCTCGACTAACCGGTGCCCCCACACATTGACTATTTACCCTACCCCCTATATATAGCCTCCCTACTGTTATTTTATTTTACTGCTGCTCTTTAATTATTTTAAATTTTTTACTGATCTATTTTTTACTTCACACTTTAATATTTTGTATGTATTTTTCTTAAAAACTGCATTGTTGGTTAAGGGCTTGTAAGTAAGCATTTCACTGTAATGTCTACACCTGTTGTATTTGGCGCATGTGGCAAATACAATTTTGATTTGATTTGATTTGAAGACTCATCTCTTCAGTAGATCCTATGAGTTGAGTGTAGTCTGGCCCAGGGGTGTGAAGGTGAATGGCAAGGCACTGAAGCGACGAACCGCCCTTTGCGCTCTCTGCCCGGCCGGCTCCCCTCTCTCCACTGGGATTCTCTGCCTCTCACCCTATAACGGGGGCTGAGTCACTGGCTTACTAGTGCTCTTCCATGCCGTCCCTAGGAGGGGTCTTCCATGCCGTCCTTAGGAGGGGTCTTCCATGCCGTCCCTAGGAGGGGTCTTCCATGCCGTCCCTAGGAGGGGTCTTCCATGCTGTCCCTAGGAGGGGTCTTCCATGCCGTCCCTAGGAGGGGTCTTCCATGCCGTCCCTAGGAGGGGTGGAGTCACTAGAGTGGGTGGAGTCACTGACCTGATCTTCCTGTCTGGTTTGTCGCCCCCTCGGGCTCGTGCAGTGGAGGAGATCTTCGTGGGCTATACTCAGCCTTGTCTCAGGGTAGTAGGTTGGTGGGCTATACTCAGCCTTGTCTCAGGGTAGTAGGTTGGTGGGCTATACTCAGCCTTGTCTCAGGGTAGTAGGTTGGTGGGCTATACTCAGCCTTGTCTCAGGGTAGTAGGTTGGTGGGCTATACTCAGCCTTGTCTCAGGGTAGTAGGTTGGTGGGCTATACTCAGCCTTGTCTCAGGGTAGTAGGTTGGTGGGCTATACTCAGCCTTGTCTCAGGGTAGTAGGTTGGTGGGCTATACTCAGCCTTGTCTCAGGGTAGTAGGTTGGTGGGCTATACTCAGCCTTGTCTCAGGGTATTTTTTTTTTTTTACATTTTACGTCATTTAGCAGACGCTCTTATCCAGAGCGACTTACAAATTGGTGCATTCATCTTATAGCCAGTGGGATAACCACTTTACATTTTAGTCATTTAGCAGACGCTCTTATCCAGAGCGACTTACAGTCAGTGAATACATTTTTTATTTATTTTTTATACTGGCTCCCCATGGGAATCGAACCCACAACCCTGGCGTTGCAAACGCCATGCTCTACCAACTGAGCTACATCCCTGCCGGCCATTCCCTCCCCTACCCTGGACAACGCTAGGCCAATTGTGCGCCGCCCATGAGTCTCCCGGTCGCGGCCGGCTGCGACAGAGCCTGGATTCGAACCAGGATCTCTAGTGGCACAGTTAGCACTGCGATGCAGTGCCTTAGACCACTGCGCCACTCAGGAGCTAGTAGGGTAGTAGGTTGGTGGGCTATACTCAGCCTTGTCTCAGGGTAGTAGGTTGGTGGGCTATACTCAGCCTTGTCTCAGGGTAGTAGGTTGGTGGGCTATACTCAGCCTTGTCTCAGGGTAGTAGGTTGGTGGGCTATACTCAGCCTTGTCTCAGGGTAGTAGGTTGGTGGGCTATACTCAGCCTTGTCTCAGGGTAGTAGGTTGGTGGGCTATACTCAGCCTTGTCTCAGGGTAGTTGATATCCCTCTGGTGGTGTGGGGGCTGTGCTTTGGCAAAGTGGGTGGGGTTATATCCTGCCTGGTTGGCCCTGTCCGGGGGTATCGTCGGAAGGGGCCACAGTGTCCCCCCGACCCACCCCTGTCTCAGTCTCCAGTATCTATGCTGCAATAGTCCATGTTACGTGGGGCTAGGGTCAGTCTGTTATTTCTGGTGTAATTCTCCTGTCTTATCTGATGTCCTGTGTGAATTTAAGTATGCTCCCTCTAATTCTCTCTCTCTCTCTCCCTCAACTCCCGTAGGACCTGAGCCCTAGGATCATGCCTCAGGACTACCTGGCCTGGTGACTCCTGGCTGTCCCCAGTCCACCTGTTCGTGCTGCTGATCCAGTTTCAACTGTTCTGCCTGCGGCTAGGGAACCCTGACCTGTTCACCGGACGTGCTACCTTGTCCCGGACCTGCTGTTTTCGACTCTCTCTCTCTACCGCACCTTCTGTCTCGACCTCTGAAGAGGGAGAGGGAGGAGAAGAGAGGGAGGAGAGCAGATGATGGGAAAGAGAGATAAAATAATGAAGGGAGGCGAGAGCTACAGGATAGAGAGATGGAGAGAAAGAGAAGGAAAGCCGGACTAAGCAGGAATTGTGAGAACAGAGAAAAGAGGGAACAAGTAAGAGACAAAAGCGGATCAAGAATTACCCACGAAAAGAGAAGCTAAAGAGAAAGCTGGAGAGAGGAGAGCGAGGCCATAGGAAGGAAGGAGGAGATGGAGCAGTATTTTTAACCAGGCAGGTGATAGAAAATGTGAGCAAAGGAAAGAGAGGAACAGTGATCATCCAAGGTCGAGTACGAACAACAACCTCATCCATAAGAATAATGTATTTTGATGAACTTTGATTTCTTACACCTTGCTGGTTGAGCAACAGGATGCCCTAAAATGGCTACTAACAACTAAAAAACAATCTATTAAAATGAAACCAAAGTAAAACAGGGGCTTCGCTCCACTGATCCAAAATGTCCGCCAACAACTCAAAAACACCCGATCAAATAAAATGCAACAACATGAAACTGACCTTGCTGATTGAGCTGCAGGGTGCTCTTGCTCCACTGCGACAGCCCTACGATGGCCACCATCTTCGCTCCAAGGCTGGATCGTCTCTTCTTGTTTCCGGCCAGTGTTCCCACCTCTCCCGGCCCGCCGCCGCTCCCGGGGCTCTTCTCCAGGCTGTACATGGCTCCCGAGATACTGGAGGACCGGACAACGTTCCCCACCACTGCCGCCCTCATCACGGAGAGACCGGGCATGCCGCCGTGGCCGGGACTGGGCACCTCCACAGAGCTGCTAAGCATCATGGCTGCTGGGCCGGAGGAGGACAGATAGGCTGGAGGGGGGGAGAGAGAGGAGAGAGGGGTTAGAGAAGAAGAAGAATAACTTTTATTAATCCATATGAGATGGACGTTTGTCGTCTGCTGTACCGAACTCCGCCGATATACAGACACATACACATAAACACACATTAGGTTGGAGACCCAAACGGAAAACTCATGTATTATAATATATATGCAGTACAAGTCAAACGTTTGGACACACCTACTCATTCAAGGGTTTTTCTTTATGTTTTACTATTTTCTACATTGTAGAATAATAGTGAAGACATCAAAACTATGAAAATAACACATATGGAATCATGTAGTAACCAAAAAAGTGTTAAAAAAGTCAAAATATATTTTATATTTGAGATTCTTCAAGTAGCCACCCTTTGCCTTGATGACAGCTTTGCACTATCTTGGCATTCTCTCAACCAGCTTCATGAGGTAGTCACCTGGAATGCATTTCAATTAACAGGTGTGCCTTGTTAAAAGTTAATTTGTGGAATTTCTTTCCTTCTTAATGCGTTTGAGCCAATCAGTTGTGTTGTGACAAGATAGGGGTGGTATACAGAAGATAGCCCTATTTGGTAAAAGACCAAGTCCATATTATGGCAAGAACAGCTCAAATAAGCAAAGAGAAACGACAGTCCATCATTACTTTAAGACATGAAGGTCAGTCAATGCGACAAATTTCAAGAACTTTGAAAGTTTCTTCAAGCACAGTCGCAAAAACCATTAAGCGCTATGATGAAACTGGCTCTCATGAGGATCGCCACAGGAAAGGAAGACCCAGAGTTATCTCTGCTGCAGAGGATAAGTTCATTAGAGTTAACTGCACCTCAGATTACCACCCAAATAAATGCTTCACAGAGTTCAAGTAACAGACACATCTCAACATCAACTGTTCAGGGGAGACTGCGTGAATCAGGCCTTCATGGTCGAATTGCTGCAAAGAAACCACTACTAAAGGACACCAATAAGAAGAAGAGACTTGCTTGGGCCAAGAAACACGAGCAATGGACATTAGACCGGTGGAAATCTGTCCTTTGGTCTGATGAGTCCAAATGTGAGATTCTTGGTTCCAACCGCCGTGTCTTTGTGACGCAGAGTAGGTCAACGGATGATCTCCGTATGTGTGGTTCCCACCATAAAGCATGGAAGAGGAGGTGTTATGGTGTGGGGGTGCTTTGCTGGTGACACTGTCTGTGATTTATTTAGAATTCAAGGCACACAACCAGCATGGCTACCACAGCATTCTGCAGCGATACGCCATCCCATCTAGTTTGCGTTTAGTGGGACTATCATTTGTTTTTCAACAGGACAATGACCCAATACACCTCCAGGCTGTGTTAGGGCTATTTGACCAAGAAGGAGAGTGATGGAGTGCTGCATCAGATGACCTGGCCTCCACAATCACCCGACCTCAACCCAATTGAGATGGTTTGGGATGAGTTGGACCGCAGAGTGAAGGAAAAGCAGCCAACAAGTGCTCAGCATATGTGGGAACTCCTTCAAGACTGTTGGAAAAGCATTCCTCATGAAGCTGGTTGAGAGAATACCAAGATTGTGCAAAGCTGTCATCAAGGCAATGGGTGGCTGATTTGTTTAACACTTTTTTGGTTACTACATGATTCCAAATGTGTTATTTCATAGTTTTGATGTCTTCACTATTATTCTACAATGTAGAAAATAATTTAAAAAAAACAACTTTTGATTATATATATGTATACAGTTGAAGTCGGAAGTTTACATACACTTAGGTTGGAGTCATTAAAACTCATTTTTAAACCTCTCCACAAATGTCTTGTTAACAAACTATAGTTTTGGCAAGTCGGTTAGGACATCTACTTTGTGCATGACACAAGTAATCTTTCCAACAATTGTTTACAGACAGATTATGTCGCTTATAATTCACTGTATCACAATTCCAGTGGGTCAGAAGATTACATACACTAAGTTGACTGTGCCTTTATACAGCTTGGAAAATTCCAGAAAATGATGTCATGGCTTTAGAAGCTTCTGATAGGCTAATTGACATCATTTGAGTCAATTGGAGGTGTACCTGTGGATGTATTTCAAGGCCTACCTTAAAACTCAGTGCCTCTTTGCTTGACATCATGGGAAAATCAAAAGAATTCAGCCAAGACCTCAGAAAAAGAATTGTCTGGTTCATCCTTGGGAGGAAATTTCCAAGTGCCTGAAGGTACCATGTTCATCTGTACAAACAATAGTACGCAAGTATAAACACCATGGAACCACGCAGCCGTCATACCGCTCAGAAAGGAGACGCGTTCTGTCTCCTAGAGATGAACGTACTTTGGTGCGAAAAGTGCAAATCAATCCCAGAACAACAGCAAAGGACCTTGTGAAGATGCTGGAGGAAACAGGTACAAAAGTATCTATATCCACAGTAAAACGAGACCTATATCAACATAACCTGAAAGGCCGCTCAGCAAGGAAGAAGCCACTGCTCCAAAACCACCATAAAAAAGCCAGACTACGGTTTGCAACTGCACATGGGAACAAAGATCGTACTTTTTGGAGAAATGTCCTCTGGTCTGATGAAACAAAAATAGAACTGTTTGGCCATAATGACCATCGTTATGTTTGGAGGATAAAGGGGGTGGAACAAGGCCAAAGAACACCATCCCAACCGTGAAGCACGGGGGTAGCAGCATCATGCTGTGGGGGTGCTTTGCTTCAGGAGGGACTGGTGCACTTCACAAAATAGATGGCATCATGAGGAAGGGAAATGATATGGATATATTGAAGCAACATCTCAAGACATCAGTCAGGAAGTTATAGCTTGGTCGCAAATGGGTCTTCCAAATGGACAATGACCCCAAGCATACTTCCAAAGTTGTGGCAAAATGGCTTAAGGACAACAAAGTCAAGGTATTGGAGTGGCCATCACAAAGCCTGACCACAATCCTATAGAAGATTTGTGGGCAGAACTGAAAAAGTGTGTGCGAGCAAGGAGGCCTACAAACCTGACTCAGTTACACCAGCTCTGTCAGGAGGAATGGGCCAAAATTCACCCAACTTATTGTGGGAAGCTTATGGAAGGCTACCCGAAACGTTTGACCCAAGTTAAACAATTTAAAGGCAATGCTACCAAATACTAATTGAGTGTATGTAAACTTCTGACCCACTGGGAATGTGATAAAAGAAATAAAAGCTGAAATAAATCATTCTCTCTACTATTATTCTGACATTTCACACTCTTAAAATAAAGTGGTGATCCTAACTGACCTAAGACAGGGAATTTTTACTGGGATTAAATGTCAGGAATTGTGAAAAACTGAGTTTAAATGTATTTGGCTAAGGTGTATGTAAACATCCGACTTCAACTGTATATATACACACAGTATGTGTTAGATATAATTGAATTGCCAAAGCTACCTAGTTAATGTTAAATGTCGCATGCCAAATAATGTGTTGCTTGCTAGCTAGGTACACTACCGTTCAAAACTTTGGGGTCACTTAGAAATGTCCTTGTTTTTTAAAGAAAATCAATACTTTTATCCATTAAAATAACATCAAATTGATCATAAATACAGTGTAGACACTGTTAATGTTGTAAATGGCTATTGTAGCTGGAAACTGCTGATTTTTTATCGAATATCTACATAGGCGTACAGAGGCCCATTATCAGCAACCATCAGTCCTGTGTTCCAATGGCACGTTGTGTTTGCTAATCCAAGTTTATCATTTTAAAAGGCTAATTGATCATTAGAAAACCCTTTTGTAATTATGTTAGCACAGCTGAAAACTGTTGTGCTGATTAAAGAAGCAATAAAACTGGCCTTCTTGAGACTAGTTGAGTCTCTGGAGCATGAGCAATTGTGGGTTCGATTACAGGCTCAAAATGGCCAAAAACAAATAACTTTCTTCTCAAACTCGTCAGTCTATTCTTGTTCTGAGAAATGAAGGCTATTCCATGCGAGAAATTGCCAAGAAACTGAAGATCTCGTACAATGCTGTGTACTACTCCCTTCACAGAACAGCGCAAACTGGCTCTAACCAGAATAGAAAGAGGAGTGGGAGGCCCCGGTGCACAACTGAGCAAGAGGACAAATACATTAGAGTGTCTAGTTTGAGAAACAGACGCCTCACAGTTCCTCAACTGGCAGCTTCATTAAATAGTACCCGCAAAACACCAGTATCAACGTCAACAGTGAAGTGGCGACTCCGGGATGCTGACCTTCTAGGCAGAGTCGCAAAGAAAAAGTCCAATGTCTGTGTTCTTTTGCCAATTTATAATTGGCCAGTCCGAGATATGTCATCAATGTCTCAAACAAACAAACATGGACACATAGAGTGTATTTGTACACAAACTGTTCATACGAGTTAGTATAGGCTCTGAGAGAACACACATCATCAGACAGCAGGTTTTTTGAAATGTCAGGTCTGGCCTGATGCTGTCCAGTTGGCTGGTATTTTGTCTTCGGTGTTATTTTTGAAGACTTTTTCTCAGTTTGACCTTAAAAACTGACAGATGATAACCTATAGAGCCGACCGTCACAGTAGGGGGCAAGTCCTAGGACGAACACACAGGCACGAGCACACACACATACACACACACATGCGCGCACACACACACACACACACACATATACGCACACACACATACGCGCGTGCACACACACACACACACACACACACACACATGCATGCACACACACACGCACACACAGATCAAAACTGTCCACCGCTTTCTCGCAGAGACTTTATAGAGGATTTTTTCATATTGGGGTGGTTGCCTGCAAAGTTGTTTCCGTGGATCACAAAAAGCTAAGATGACACGAGCTGAATGAAATGTAAAAGGCTTAAATAAAAAAGCTTGCAGTACGCTCAGTGCTCTTTTTTCAGAGAGATACGCTTGTTTTTCTGAGAAATCTTCTAAAAAGAACAGGATTTTCACATTAATATGAAAATTCAGGGGATTCAATTAGATGGATTCCCTACACATCTACTCCACATTTTCAAAGTGAAAGAAAGTTCTAGAAAAACTTTGCTGAAGCACCTTTGTTTATTTTTTATTTGGCTTCCATTGCAGCTGTAAATCATTTTCAATAAGATTCTAACAACGTTACACAACTCTTATGGCAACATACACTGAGTGTACAAAACATTAAAGACACCTGCCGTTTTGAATGACAGACTGACCAGCTAAATCCAGGTGAAAACTATGATCCCTTATTGATATCACTTGTTAAATGTAAATGTAAATGTAAATGTTAAATCCACTTCAATCAGTGTAGATGAAGGGGAGGAGACAGGTTAAACTCAATATTAAGAAGGTGTTCCTAATGTATTGTATACTCAGTGTATCTTACGTCTATATTGTTTAATGTCCTCTGGATTCTAAAAGAATGATGACGAGTTCAACGGCGAGCCTGTCAGTCAGCCTTCATTCTCTCACAGCGTCCAGCCAAGCTGACGCAATGCTATTTTCCTGATTTATGACAGTATCCAGATTTTCATATTGTCCTTTTCTCACCCCGGGATTTACGGTATAACCGGTTAAGAATACAAGTGGGTGCCAAAAAAAAATGAAAAATGAAAAAAAAAAGCCCATTGAGCGTCTATTACCAGAAGTAATAGCGAATTTGCATGGAGGCTGCTAGCTACATATGCTAACGAACGCAAACGAAAATAAACAAATTACAAATACGGGCTCATATAGTTCTACATACTGGATAGGTAGGAGCTACTGAATGTCATTTTTTTGGTGAGTTTGGACATTTACAAGCGAATGTGAATGAGAGACATGGCGCAAATGAACAACATTTTGATGGCTCTCCAGCGGCATGTCTACACGCTGTGTCTGTGTGGAGTCTGGAGTCGCTAGGGCAACGAGCCTGCTCTGCTCGGAGAAGAGGTGGGGAGGAGCAGACGAGCCGAGACCAGAGAGGAGAGGAAAAACACAAGGAAATCAAGATAGCACTGGCAGCCGTACAGATAACTCATCCAACGGGCTTTGACTTCTCAAACAAGGCAGAAAGCTAACACAATATGATGCCCCGTCCACCTTTATTAATTCAGCCACTTACTTAGATAGCAAGTTAAACTAGGAGTCGTGTTAACGCACAATTCAGCGTTTTTCACGCAGAAAAAATAAACAAAAAATAAACGCATTAACAAATATCTTTCTGCGTTTTGTAAACACAGTTCTGTTCTTCTTATTCTAATTGAATCTAAACTCGGATGCCCAGTCAGCGCTCGGACTGATGTGGAGCTACTTTTCTCTGGTTCTTATCTTGGTGTAGCCTGCCTATGTTTCTCCAGTAAAATGCAAGATTAACTTTAAGCAAAACATTAGGAAATGTACAGTAGCTGGCTACATTCTTACTATGATAGGCCTAAACATTATAAATATGATGGCCATGCATGTTTTTGATATAAATATCATTTTTTCATTGTAAGCTCATTTACTTGCGTGGCTGCCAGCCAAATAGCGTCGCACTTCTGTTGAAGTTATTTTTCTGCCGAATGTGTTGCACTAATGTATTTTCTGTGGCGCAGTGGTCTAAGGCACTGCATTGCTGTGCCACTAGAGATCCTGGTTCGAATTCTGTCGTAGCAGGCCGCGACCGGGAGGCCCATGGGGCGGCGCGCAATTGGCCCAGGGTAGGGGAGGGAATGGCCGGCAGGGATATAGCTCAGTTGGTCAAGCATGGCGTTTGCAATGCCAGGGTTGTGGGTTCGATTCCCACGGGGGGCCAGTATGAAAACATTTATAAATAATGTATGCACTCACTAACTGTAAGTCCCTCTGGATAAGAGCGTCTGCTAAATGACTAAAATGTAAAAATGAAAACTACAGTTGCACGTCCCTGGTTACTCTATTGAAGCAAACAAACACTGTTGACGTTCAATATAAAACACAACCCCTGTCAATATACAGCTGGATACACCTGCTCCTGCTTTCTCCTGTTGTGCTATTTACAAACAAACACGTGACTGACTCAACTGTGCAGTAATATAATGTGAAATAAGAAGTCGATCTGCTTTACCTCCTAACGCATTGCACAAGTGGACTGCAGGTATTTACTTAAAAAATAGCTACAAATACTAAAATGTTTTGAAAAACTTCAAATAAATAGTTTCAACGGTATTGAAGGTGTTGAAAAACCATTCCGCGTCTATTTCCAAATACCCCAGTATACGGTATATACGCCAATACCTTTTGTCTTACGTTATAAATCATCAAAAATCATCCTCTTTCCACCTCTCCTCTCCTCTCCTCTCCTCAATAGGGAATATAGAGGTACAGAAGTGTTGTTGAGATAGAATATAGGGAATACAGAGTGTGGCATACAGCAGGTCAGCCACCAGGGGGAGACTCGTCGAGGCCTGGTAACAGATGGAGTATACATCACGAGGCGGTGGCTCCATCTGTTGGACGTGCCAGGTCTCGACGGGCTCCCCGGACAGGACTAACTGGGGCTGATTGGGAGCTGGTGAGTAATTAAGGGCGGATTGTCTCACCAGCTGTGCAAGGCCCATAAAGCTGCCAGAAGGGCAGAGGACTGGGGGAAGTAAGGTAATTTCCGTGTAGTTGGAGACGGTATCCTGGAGAGGGTCTCATGGGGGAGACCCAACCTTTTCTTTTGATTATTTTATTAATAAACACCCTTGAAACCGAGCTATTCACACTCTGTCCGTGTCTGATCTGTGTAAACGTCTTGACCCAACCCCCTGATCTGCCACAAGTGGTGGAGAATACGGGCATCTTGATAACGTGGTCAGATCAGGGTTGACGTTTACACAGCATCAGCATGGACGAGTTGATAGCTCAGTTCGTCCGGGCCCAACAAGCACAACAGGCGGTTCAGGAACGAACGCTGGAGGAACAGCGACTACAAAACGTCCGCCTCGTGGAGGAAGTCGGGAAGCTGCAAGGAGGAGCGTCTCCTGAATCCCCATCCAAACCAGTTTTTAATCAAGCTAACGGAAGACGATAACATTGAAACATACCACTGTACGTTTGAACGGACAGCGCTACGGGAAGGATGGCCAAGGCCGAAGTGGGCAAGTCTGCTGGCCCCGTTCCTCTCTGGGAATGCCCAAAAGGCGTATTGGGACCTGAACGACGAACAGGCGGCTAACTATGACGGACTCAAACGAGAGATACGCAGCCGCTACGGGTACAGCCTGGCCCATCGGGCTCAACGGTTCCACGACTGGAGGTTCGTACCCGAGGCATCTCCCCGAGCCCATATGAGCGACCTTCTGCGCGTCACCAGGGCATAGCTCCTAACCGACGTATCCACCCTCTCCCTCCTCGACAAAGTGATCCTGGAACGCTTCGTACGGGCGCTACCCCACGACATGAAGAGGGCAGCGAGCCTATGAGCGCCCCAGACCTTGGAGGGCCTCCTGGAAGCAGTGGAGATGCATCAGAACACTCAGGCCCTACTCAGGGGGAGCCCGGGACGAGTCGGCGACCGGGGCGAGGGGACGGAAGGACAACCCCACCGCGGTTTTACCCCGAACCGACAGTCGGCAGGGCCGTGGAGAGACGGCTGTGGAAGGGCCGACCCGCCACCGACGACCCCAGGTAGATGGAGACCAACGGAGGTGTTTTGAGTGTGGCGCCCGGGGGCACATTGCCTGGAATTGCCCTGCTCGAGAGGAGTCGATGCCATCAGCTAGCATCGGAGGCCAGGTGGGTCACACGTGAACTATGTCACCTCCTGTTGGGCACACCATGAATCAACTGCACCCATGGTCCCGATGAAGGTTGACGGACACGGAAGCGCTATTAGACTCCGGAAGCATGGTTACGCTCGTAACCACGAGCCTGCTGAACCAGGAGACCGAACGGGGTGACAAAGCGGTATCCCGCCGTATGGACCAACATTGTGACACCACAAGGGAGCTGCCAGATGATGGTGGGTGCAGTACCAGAGCTGCCAGTACCTATCCTAGTGGGATGGGATTGTCCACTGTTCGCGGCCCTATGGGGGCACGAGTTGGAAAAAAAAGATAAGAGCCAGCCGAAGAAGAGAGCGGGGACGACCCCTCGCCCGTGCGGCCAGGACACCACCGGTTAACCAACCTGACTCTACGGGTCAGGAGTCGGAGGGGGAGCTGGAACCCGAACCCCCTGGGGAACCACTGGAGGAGGAGCCCAGCCTTCCCCTTCTTGATTTCGAGGGGCCAGTCGAGACCCCCGTTGGGGGCCAACTGAGGAGACAATTCGGGACGGCCCAGTGGGAGGATCCGAATTTGAAAGCTGCCGCAGCCCAAGTGATAGCGGTGGATGGACAGCTACTTCCGGGGGTGAGTGACTGGCGATACCCCCATTTCCAAATTAAGAATAACCTTTTGTATCAGGTGTCGCGCAGGGGGAACTTCAAGAGGTATTGTTGCTGCCCCGACGGTACGTAGGAACCGTTCTTCAGCTGGCCCACACCCACCTGTTGGGGGCACACCTGGGAATGGAGAAGACCCGGGCTCGGGATGAGGAGGGCCGTGGAAGACTACTGTCGCAGCTGCCCGGAGTGTCAACTCACTGCCCCGAAAGCACACTTCCGAATCCCTCTGGTCCCCATGCCGATCATCGGGGTGCCCTTTGAACGCATCAAATAAAATTAAAATAAAATATTGCGCTGAATACAACCGGTGCAGACATTACAGTGAAATGCTTACTTACAGCCCTTAACCAACAGTGCATTTATTTTTAACAAAAAAAGTAAGAATAAAACAACAACAAAAAAAAGTGTTGAGAAAAAAAGAGCAGAAGTAAAATAAAATAACAGTAGGGAAGCTATATATACAGGGGGGTACCGGTGCAGAGTCAATGTGCGGGGGAACCGGCTAGTTGAGGTAGTTGAAGTAATATGTACATGTGGGTAGAGTTAAAGTGACTGCGAATAAATAATTAACAGAGTAGCAGCAGCTTAAAAGGATGGGGTGGGGGGGCAGTGCAAATAGTTCGGGTAGCCATGATTAGCTGTTCAGGAGTCTTATGGCTTGGGGGTAGAAGCTGTTGAGAAGTCTTTTGGACCTAGACTTGGCACTCAAGTACCGCTTGCCGTGCGGTAGCAGAGAGAACAGTCTATGACTAGGGTGGCTGGAGTCTTTGACAACTTTGAGGGCCTTCCTCTGACACCGCCTGGTATAGAGGTCCTGGATGGCAGGAAGCTTGGCCCCAGTGATGTACTGGGCCGTACGCACTACCCTCTGTAGTGCCTTGCGGTCGGAGGCGAAGCAGTTGCCATACCAGGCAGTGATGCAACCAGTCAGGATGCTCTCGATGGTGCAGCTGTAGACATTTTTGAGGATCTGAGGACCCATGCCGAATATTTTCAGTCTCCTGAGGGGGAATAGGCTTTGTCGTGCGCTCTTCACGACTGTCTTGGTGTGTTTGGACCATGATAGTTCGTTCGTGATGTGGACACCAAGGAACTTGAAGCTCTCAACCTGTTCCACTACAGCCCTGTCGATGAGAATGGGGGCGTGCTCAGTCCTCTTTTTTTTCCTGTAGGCCACAATCATCTCCTATGTCTTGGTCACGTTGAGAGAGAGAGGTTGTTATCCTGGCACCACACGGCCAGGTCTCTGACCTCCTCCCTATAGGCTGTCTCATCGTTGTCGGTGATCAGGCCTACCACTGTTGTGTCTTTGGCAAACTTAATGATGGTGTTGGAGTCGTGCCTGGCAATGCAGTCATGGGTGAACAGGGAGTACAGGAGGGGACTGAGCACGCACCCCTGAGGGGCCCCCATGTTGAGGATCAGTGTGGCAGATGTGTTGTTACCTACCCTTACCAACTGGGGGCGGCCCGTCAGGAAGTCTAGGATCCAGTTGCAGAGGGAGGTGTTTAGTCCCAGGATCCTTAGCTTAGTGATGAGCTTCGAGGGCACTATGGTGTTGAATGCTGAGCTGTAGTCAATGAATAGCATTCTCCCGTAGGTGTTCCTCTTGTCCAGGTGGGAAAGGGCAGTGTGGAGTGCAATAGAGATTGCATCATCTGTGGATCTGTTGGGGCGGTATGCAAATTGGAGTGGGTCTAGGGTTTCTGGGATAATGGTGTTGATGTGAGCCATGACCAGCCTTTCAAAGCACTTCATGGCTACAGACGTCAGTGCTACGGGTCGGTAGTCATTTAGGCAGGTTATCTTAGTGTCCTTGGGTACGGGGACTATGGTGGTCTGCTTGAAACATGTTGGTATTACAGACTCAGTCAGGGACATGTTGAAAATGTCAGTGAAGACACTTGCCAGTTGGTCAGCACATGCTCGGAGTACACGTCCTGGTAATCCGTCTGGCCCTGCGGCCTTGTGAATGTTGACCTGCTTAAAAGTCTTACTCACATCGGCTACGGAGAGCGTGATCACATAGTCATCCGGAGCAGCTGGTGCTCTCATGCATGCTTCAGTGTTGCTTGCCTCGAAGCGAGCATAGAAGTGGTTTAGCTTGTCTGGTAGGCTTGTGTCACTGGGAAGCTCGCGGCTGTACTTCCCTTTGTAGTTGTAATAGTTTTCAAGCCCTGCCACATCCGACGAGCGTCAGAGCCGGTGTAGTACGATTCAATCTTAGTCCTCTATTGACTCTTTGCCTGTTTGATGGTTCGTCGGAGGGCATAGCGGGATTTCTTATAAGCGTCCGGGTTAGAGTCCCGCTCCTTGAAAGCGGCAGCTCTACCCTTTAGCTCAGTGCGGATGTTTCCGGTAATCCATGGCTTCTGGTTGGGGTTCGTACGGTCACTGAGGGGACGACGGCATTGATGCACTTATTGATGAAGCCAGTGACTGATGTGGTGTACTCCTCAATGCTATCTGAAGAATCCCGGAACATGTTCCAGTCTGTGCTAGCAAAACAGTCCTATAGCTTAGCATCTGCGTCATCTGACCACTTTGTCACTGGTGCTTCCTGCTTTAGTTTTTGCTTAAAGGTGGTCTAGAGTTTTTTTTCCTCTGGTTGCACATTTAACATGCTGGTAGAAATTAGGTAGAACGGATTTAAGTTTCCCTGCATTAAAGTCCCCGGCCACTAGGAGCGCTGCCTCTGGATGAGCATTTTCCTGTTGACTTATGGCCTTATGGTCTTAGTGCCAGCATTGGTTTGTGGTGGTAAATAGACAGCTACGAAAAATATAGATGAAAACTCTCTTGGTAAATAGTGTGGTCTACAGCTTATCATTAGATACTCTACCTCAGGCGAGCAAAACCTCGAGACTTCATTAGTATTAGATTTTATGCACCAGCTGTTGTTTACAAATATACAGTGGGGAAAAAAAGTATTTAGTCAGCCACCAATTATGCAAGTTCTCCCACTTAAAAAGATGAGAGGCCTGTAATTTTCATCATAGGTACACGTCAACTATGACAGACAAAATGAGAAAAATAAATCCAGAAAATCACATTGTAGGATTTTTAATGAATTTATTTGCAAATTATGGTGGAAAATAAGTATTTGGTCAATAACAAAAGTTTCTCAATACTTTGCTATATACCCTTTGTTGGCAATGACACAGGTCAAACGTTTTCTGTAAGTCTTCACAAGGTTTTCACACACTGTTGCTGGTATTTTGGCCCATTCCTACATGCAGATCTCCTCTAGAGCAGTGATGTTTTGGGGCTGTCACTGGGCAACACAGACTTTCAACTCCCTCCAAAGATTTTCTATTGGGTTCAGGTCTGGAGACTGGCTAGGCCACTCCAGGACCTTGAAATGCTTCTTACGAAGCCACTCCTTCGTTGCCCGGGCGGTGTGTTTGGGATCATTGTCATGCTGAAAGACCCAGCCACGTTTCATCTTCAATGCCCTTGCTGATGGAAGGAGGTTTTCACTCAAGATCTCACGATACATGGCCCCATTCATTCTTTCCTTTACACGGATCAGTCGTCCTGGTCCCTTTGCAGAAAAACAGCCCCAAAGCATGATGTTTCCACCCCCATGCTTCACAGTAGGTATGGTGTTCTTTGGATGCAACTCAGCATTCTTTGTCCTCCAAACACGACGAGTTGTGTTTTTACCAAAAAGTTCTATTTTGGTTTCATCTGACCATATGACATTCTCCCAATCCTCTTCTGGATCATCCAAATGCACTCTAGCAAACTTCAGACGGGCCTGGACATATACTGGCTTAAGCAGGGGGACACGTCTGGCACTGCAGGATTTGAGTCCCTGGCGGCGTAGTGTGTTACTGATGGTAGGCTTTGTTACTTTGGTCCCAGCTCTCTGCAGGTCATTCACTAGGTCCCCCTGTGTGGTTCTGGGATTTTTGCTCACCGTTCTTGTGATCATTTTGACCCCACGGGGTGAGATCTTGCGTGGAGCCCCAGATCGAGGGAGATTATCAGTGGTCTTGTATGTCTTCCATTTCCTAATAATTGCTCCCACAGTTGATTTCTTCAAACCAAGCTGCTTACCTATTGCAGATTCAGTCTTCCCAGCCTGGTGCAGGTCTACAATTTTGTTTCTGGTGTCCTTTGACAGCTCTTTGGTCTTGGCCATAGTGGAGTTTGGAGTGTGACTGTTTGAGGTTGTGGACAGGTGTCTTTTATACTGATAACAAGTTCAAACAGGTGCCATTAATACAGGTAACGAGTGGAGGACAGAGGAGCCTCTTAAAGAAGAAGTTACAGGTCTGTGAGAGCCAGAAATCTTGCTTTTTTGTAGGTGACCAAATACTTATTTTCCACCATAATTTGCAAATAAATTCATTAAAAATCCTACAATGTGATTTTCTAGATATTTTTTTCTCAATTTGTCTGTCATAGTTGACGTGTACCTATGATGAAAATTACAGGCCTATCTCATCTTTTTAAGTGGGAGAATTTGCACAATTGGTGGCTGACTAAATACTTTTTTTCCCCACTGTACATAGACCGCCACCCCTTGTCTTACCGGAGTCAGTCGTTCTATCCTGCCAATGTAGCGTATAGCCCGCTAGCTGTATGTTGCCCATGTCGTCGTTCAGCCACGACTTGGTGAAACATAAGATATTACAGTTTTTAATGTCCCGTTGGTAGGATAAGCGTAATCGTAGGTCATCTAATTTATTTTCCAATGATTGAACATTGGATAATAGGATTGATGGAAGAGGCAGTTTACTCGCTCGCCGTCGGATCCTTACGAGGCACCCCGACCTACGTCCACGATGTCTCCGTCTCTTTCTCCTGCGAATGACGGGGATTTGGGCTTTGTCGGGTGTCTGTAGAATATCCTTCGCGTCTGACTCGTTGAAGAAAACATCTTCGTCCAATACGAGGTGAGTAATCGCTGTCCTGATATCCAGAAGCTCTTTTTGGTAATAAGAGACGATGGCAGAAACGTTATGTACAGAATAAATTACAAATAACGCGGAAAAACACACATAATAGTACAATTGGTTAGAGGGCTGTAAAACGGCAGCCATCTTCTCCGGCACCATCTTGAGTCTGTGTGTGTGTATGTGTGTGTCTGTCTGTGTTTGTGAGTGTGTGTGTGTGTGTGTCTGTGTGTGTGTACAATACATGTGATGCAATCACACACAGATAGTGCAGAATGGCAAGCAGGAACTAGAACACACTTCCTGTTGTGGTTGCCATGGCGACATCCCTTGGCACCTGCTGTTGCCATTTTTGTGTTTGGCCTCATGACTCTCTCTCTCTCTCTCTCTCTGTGTGTCCTTATGGATGGTGTATCTCTCTGATCATTGATAAACTGTCTGGACCACAGAGCAGAAGGCTACACACAGACAGCTACACACAGACAGCTACACACAGACAGCTACACACAGACAGCTACACACAGACCGTTTTAATGCCAGGACATAGGGAAAGAGAATGCTGAATATAATTCACAAACGCACACTGTAAGTGCCAGCAGGAACGCATGAAGTGAGAGAACCAAATGGATTTGAGCCCTATAAAATTAGATACATGTATCTGAGGCTGAAAGACAGACAGACAGAGACAGAGACAAAGAGAGAGACAGAGCGAGAGATGTTTGTGTGTACTTCTCTGAGGAAGACATTGTCAAAGACATTGGTGCATTATTAAACGTTTGGGAGCAGAAACCTGGTGAAAGTTCTAGTTCTCCTCCTTTCTTTTCCTGAGTACAGAAGGAGAGAAAGAAAGATAGACAAACTCAGTACTGGAGAGATGGAGGGTTGAAGACATCACTGATATGTACCTGAAGGGATTAGAGTGTACAGTATAGATGCCAGGCGAATACCCACAGCAGTTGAAATGCTGTTGCATTAAACCTTGTGTAGCCCTGGTTATACTGCTTTCTTTGTATGGGTATGATTCTCTCCACTGACACCCAGATATGTAGAGGGAGA
>NC_139994.1:1202377-1214877 GCF_964263955.1 Coregonus lavaretus
GAAGACTAGAGAAGACTAGAGAAGAGGAGAGAAGACTAGAGAAGAGGAGAGAAGACTAGAGAAGACTAGAGAAGAGGAGGGAAGACTAGAGAAGAGGAGGGAAGACTAGAGAAGACTAGAGAAGAGGAGAGAAGACTAGAGAAGAGGAGAGAAGACTAGAGAAGAGGAGGGAAGACTAGAGAAGAGGAGGGAAGACTAGAGAAGAGGAGGGAAGACTAGAGAAGACTAGAGAAGAGGAGGGAAGACTAGAGAAGAGGAGGGAAGACTAGAGAAGAGGAGGGAAGACTCGAGAAGAGGAGGGAAGACTAGAGAAGAGGAGGGAAGACTAGAGAAGAGGAGGGAAGACTAGAGAAGAGGAGAGAAGACTAGAGAAGAGGAGGGAAGACTAGAGAAGAGGAGGGAAGACTAGAGAAGAGGAGGGAAGACTAGAGAAGAGGAGGGAAGACTAGAGAAGACTAGAGAAGAGGAGGGAAGACTAGAGAAGAGGAGGGAAGACTAGAGAAGAGGAGGGAAGACTAGAGAAGAGGAGGGAAGACTAGAGAAGAGGGAAGACTAGAGAAGACTAGAGAAGACTAGAGAAGAGGAAAGAAGACTAGAGAAGAGGAGGGAAGACTAGAGAAGAGGAGGGAAGACTAGAGAAGAGGAGGGAAGACTAGAGAAGAGGAGGGAAGACTAGAGAAGAGGAGGGAAGACTAGAGAAGAGGAGGAAAGACTAGAGAAGAGGAGAGAAGACTAGAGAAGAGGAGGGAAGACTAAATTCGCCCCGTGGGAATTGAACTCTGGCGTTGCAAACGCCATGCTCTACCAACTGAGCTACATCCCTGCCGGCCATTCCCTCCTCTACCCTGGACGACGCTGGGCCAATTGTGCGCCGCACCATGGGTCTCCCGGTCGCGGCCGGCTACGACAGAGCCTGGATTCGAACCAGGATCTCTAGTGGCACAGACCACTGCGCCACTCGGGAGAACAAGACTAGAGAAGAGGAGAGAAGACTAGAGAAGGGTAGAGAAGTCTTAAGAAGAGGAGTTTTATATCTCTTTATTTCTCCAGCAATATCATCTGTTTTTCATCTCTTTGTTTCTCCAGCACCAACCTAAGAAAGATATGTAAGAAGAAGCTATAGGGGAAATATCCCATCTATATAACAGATATATTATCCTATCCTATCCATCCTATCTTCTTTCTTTCCTCCATTCCTCCCTTCCTTCCTCCCTTCCGCCCTTCCTCCCTTCCTCCCTTCCTCGTTCTCAGCACCAGAAGGAAAGTCTCTTCTTCTCATCCTTCTCTCTCTCAACCCTTTCTTTCTCCAATCGCAACAAAGAAGGGATCGAGAAAATGAAAAGAAACCAATCCGCTTCCCTTCCTCCCTTCCTCCCTTCCTCTCAGCAACAGAAGAAGAAAGAAGGACGGAGGAAGAAATGGGAGAAAATAGAAGGTTAAAAGAATAAAGTGGCCTGTAGAGGGAAAGTGGATTAAGAGGGATGTTGATGGATGGGAAACACACACACACACACACACACACACACACACACAGACACACAGACACACAGACACACACACACACACACACACACACACACACACACACACACAGAGACAGACAGACAGACAGACAGACAGACAGACAGACACACAGACACACACACACACACACACACACACACACACACAGACACACAGACAGACAGACACACAGACACACAGACACACAGACACACACACACACACACACACACACACACACAGACACAGAGATGTTGATAGATGAGACTGGGAGTTGGCCTGACTTATGCCTGCCTGTCCTGCTTTCTGCTCTGACCAAAGTAACCTTGTGTGTGTGAGTGAGTGAGTGAGTGAACCTAACCTCCGCCACCCCCTCTCTGCTCCCCGCACCCCACCTGGGACGCAGTTAGCTCCTCGTCAGCACCCCACACCCCCATTTTATCACCCCAATCCCGTCTGAGAGAGTAAGAATCTGTCCTGAGGCTAGAATAAACCCCATGGAGACTTCTAATCTAGAATCTAGCGTGGCGCTACACAAGACTACTAACCCCCATCTGGCCAAAGGGGTAGAATGTACCCAAAGAGACTTGAATAGGGTCAGGTAATGTGTTGTTTACAGTTCAACCTCAGTGATAGACTTGAATAGGATCAGGTAATGTGTTGTTTACAGTTTAACCTCAGTCAGTGACAGATGCATGTGTATCCATTTGAATTTTATCTTGGGAGATGGGTAAACAAAGATAGATATGAAGGCTAACAGAGACTGATAGAATAGAATTGACTAATAAATCTGATCAAAGTTTATTGGTCGCATACAGAAGTATGTGGACACATGCTCGTCGAATATCTCATTCCAAAATCATGGGCATTAATATGGAGTTTATCCCCCCCTTTGCTGCTATAACAGCCTCCACTCTTTTGGGAAGGCTTTCTACTAGATGTTGGAACATTGCTGCGGGGACTTGCTTCCATTCAGCCACAAGAGCATTAGTGAAGTCGGGCACTGATGTTGGGCGATTAAATCAAATCAAATCACATTTTATTGGCCACATGCGCCGAATACAACAGGTGCAGACATTACAATGAAATGCTTACTTACAGCCCTTAACCAACAGTGCATTTAGATTAAGTACCGGGTGGTAGTCGGCGAGTAACGGTGACTAAGTTTAGGGCATGGTACTGGGTGGAGGCCGGCTAGTGACGACTGTTTAACAGTCTGACGGCCTGGAGATAGAAGCAGTTTTTCAGTCTCTCTGTCCCAGCTTTGATGCACCTGGAGATCACTCTGTCATGCTGATTGAGTTAGAATAACAGACTGGAAGCTTTAAAAGGAGGGTGGTGCTTGACATCATTGTTCTTCCACTGTTAACCATGGTTACCTGCAAGGAAACATGTGTTGTCATCATTGCTTTGCACAAAAAGGGCTTCACAGGCAAGGATATTGCTGCTAGTAAGATTGCACCTAAATCAACCATTTATCGGATCATCAAGAACTTCAAGGAGAGAGGTTCAATTGTTGTGAAGAAGGCATCAGGGCGCCCAACAAAGTCCAGCAAGCGCCAGGACGTCTCCTAAAATTGATTCAGCTGCGGGATCGGGCACCACCAGTGCAGAGCTTGCTCAGGAATGGCAGCAGGCAGGTGTGAGGGCATCTGCACGCACAGTGAGGCAAAGACTTTTGGAGGATGGCCTGGTGTCAAGAAGGGCAGCAAAGAAGCCTCTTCTTTCCAGGAAAAACATCAGGGACAGATTGATATTCTGCAAAAGGTACAGGGATTGGACTGGGGTAAAGTCATTTTCTCTAATGAATCCCCTTTCCGATTGTTTGGGGCATCCGGAAAACACCTTGTCCGGAGAAGACAAGGTGAGCGCTACCATCAGTCCTGTGTCATGCCAACAGTAAAGCATCCTGAGACCATTCATGTGTGGGGTTGCTTCTCAGCCAAGGGAGTGGGCTCACTCACAATTTTGCCTAAGAACACAGCCATGAATACAGAATGGTACCAACACATCCTCCGAGAGCAACTTCTCCCAACCATCCAAGAACAGTTTGGTGACAAAAAATGCCTTTTCCAGCATGATGGAGCACCTTACCATAAGGCAAAAGTGGTAACTAAGTGGCTCGGGGAACAAAACATCGACATTTTGGGTCCATGGCCAGGAAACTCCCCAGACCTTAATCCCATTGAGAACTTGTGGTCAATCATCAAGAGGCGGGTGGACAAACAAAAACCCACAAATTCGGACAAACTCCAAGCATCGATTATGCAAGAATGGGCTGCCATCAGTCAGGATGTGGCCCAGAAGTTAATTGACAGCATGCCAGGGCGGATTGCAGAGGTCTTGAAAAAGAAGGGTCAACACTGCAAATATTGACTCTTTTCATAAACTTAATGTAATTGTCAATAAAAGCCTTTGACACTTATTGAATGCTTGTAATTATACTTCAGTATACCATAGTAACATCTGACAAAAATATCTCATAACACTGAAGCAGCGAACTTTGTGAAGACCAATACTTGTGTCATTCTCAAAACTTTTGACCACGACTGTATTGTCTATGCCTTCTAGATGGTAGCAGGGTGAACAGACCGTGGCTCGGGTGGTTGAGGCCCTTGATGATCTTCTTGGACTTCCTGTGACACCGGATACAGCAGATGTCCTGGAGGGCAGTTGGAGACGTGCATGGCCATGCAGTCCTGGGTGAACAGGGAGTACAGGAGGGGGCTGAGCACACACCCCTGTGGGGCCACCGTCTTGAGGATCAGCGTGGAGAAGGGGTTGTTGCCTACCTTCACCACTTGGGGTCGGCCCGTGAGGAAGTCCAGGACCCAGTTGCACAGGGAGAGTTCAGACCCAGGGCCTCGAGCTTAATGATAAGCTTGGAGGGTACTATGATGTTGAAGGCTGAGCTATAGTCAATGAACAGCATTCTTACATAGGTATTTCTCTTGTCCAGGTTGAATAGGGTAGTGTGCAGTACAATGGCGATTGTGTCGTCCATGGACCTGTTGGAGCGATATGCAAATTGTAGTGGGTCTAGGGTGTCGGGTAAGGTGGAGGTGATATGATCCTTAACTAGCCTCTCAAAGCACTTCATGATTACAGAAGTGAGTGCTATGGGGCGATTAGTCATTTAGTTCAGTTAACTTCGCTTTCTTGGGTATAGGAACACTGGTGGACATCTTGAAGTAAGTGGGGACAACAGACTGGGATAGCTCCTGAGTGGCGCAGTGGTCTAAGGCGCTGCATCGCAGTGCTAGCTGTGCCACTAGAGATCCTGGTTCGAATCCAGGCTCTGTCGCAGCCGGCCGCGACCGGGAGACTCATAGGCGGCGCACAATTGGCCCAGCGTTGTCCAGGGTAGGGGAGGGAATGGCCGGCAGGGATGTAGCTCAGTTGATAGAGCATGGCGTTTGCAACGCCAGGGTTGTGGGTTCAATTCCCACGGGGGGGCAGTAAAAAAATAAATAATGTATTCACTAACTGTAAGTCGCTCTGGATAAGAGCGTCTGCTAAATGACTAAAATGTAAATGTAATAGGAAGAGATTGAATATGTCCGTAAACACACCAGCTAGCTGGCCTACAATAGAGGCTGATAGAATAGGCCAATATAACAGGCTAACAGAGGCTGAGAGAATATAACAGGCTAACAGAGGCTGATAGAATATAACAGGCTAACAGAGGCTGAGAGAATATAACAGGCTAACAGAGGCTGATGGAATATAACAGGCTAACAGAGGCTGATAGAATATAACAGGCTAACAGAGGCTGATAGAATATAACAGGCTAACAGAGGCTGATAGAATATAACAGGCTAACAGAGGCTGATAGAATATAAGAGGTGATAGAGGCTGATAGAATATAACAGGCTAACAGAGGCTGATAGAATATAACAGGCTAACAGAGGCTGAGAGAATAGACCTACTTATTTCCCCTAGATTACGGATCATATTGGCTCAGTGGATGCCGTTAGAGCTTTTTATCTGATGTGAATATGAAAACAGGACAACAGCCACAATTACACTGATGGGGGGGAAACATCTTTACCGTTCCATATCGCAATGTTATTTGAGACGATATTATAATCATCCTATGACTCCAAGTATATATTTTTTTGGTGTTGCTACGTAGCGTTAGCTAGCGCTAGTTGACTGTACCTGCGCCAACACTCTGGTAATTCTTCACCCTATAGCTTGTCCTCCATCTTCTTTTTTAAATAGTGAGCCAACACGTTTTTTTAGCACTTTTATTTCCATGTTCTCGTGCTCTCTCTTCAGCAGACATATTAGTTAGCAATATGTTTGGAACATCAAATCGCAATAAAATTGCAGTATTGAATCGCAATATATATACATATATATATAATCATGCGAATCGCAATACATATTGTATCGGCACCTAAGTGTTGTGATAATATCGTATCGTGATGTCCCTGGCAACTCCCAGCCCTACACCATTAACCTACTCAAACTCTACCAATCTCTCCCTATCTCCTGTCAATTTCTTACATATCTGTACACGAAAAGAGAATGTGCGCGTGAGTGTGTGTAGCGGGATCACTCCAGATCCAAGACGAAATTCAACGTTTGTGCAGGTCCACAGGACACTGGGAGACGCCGGCAAAACCGGCCACTATGTAAAAAACTAACAGAACAAGCACCTGGGAGTGAACCTGGAGTCTACCGAGTCATAGCACTCCCCCAAGCCCAGTCGGAATGAATGCCTAAACTTCACCCTAGCAACAGAACGTCGGGAGATGAAGTCAGACTGTGATATCTTGTTGCAAAGTGTGTGCAATGGGTTATACAATGAGCAGGCTGTTTTATTAGCAAACACAGACTAAAGTGGACTGGCGAAACATTGCACCTGATCTCTTTTTGTGTGTGTGTGTGTGTGTGTGTGTGTGTGTGTGTGTGTGTGTTGAGGTGTGAAGTGGACACGACAGCTCTCATGGTCACCCCATCATGTTGGGTCTCTTTGATCCTGCCGAGCAGCATCTCATCTGTTGTCCTCAAGCCTGCCCTCATCACTACTCAGACCACACACTGATCTGTTTAATATCTGGTTACTACGATAATATCTGCTCTGCCTCTGTGTTGTTCTCTTTTGGATTATCATTTCAAAGAGAAGCAGGATCTGGAGTATGTACGGTCATTGTGTGTGTGTGTGTGTGTGTGTACCAGCTAGAGTGGCCTTTGAGTAGCGAACACACACACACACACACACACACACACAAACACACACACACACAGCCATCTCGCAAATCAGTGTAGTGAATATTTCAGTAGACCTGGCTTCATTCTGTCCTGCTCCATGTCTACCAGGCTTCATTCTGTTCTGTCCTGCTCCATGTCTACCAGGCTTCATTCTGTTCTGTCCTGCTCCATGTCTACCAGGCTTCATTCTGTTCTGTCCTGCTCCATGTCTACCAGGCTTCATTCTGTTCTGTCCTGCTCCATGTCTACCAGGCTTCATTCTGTTCTGTCCTGCTCCATGTCTACCAGGATTCATTCTGTTCTGTCCTGCTTCCCTGTCTGCCAGGCTTCATTCTGTTCTGTCCTGCTCCATGTCTACCAGGCTTCATTCTGTTCTGTCCTGCTCCATGTCTACCAGGCTTCATTCTGTTCTGTCCTGCTCCATGTCTACCAGGCTCTAAAAGCTGCTACGCACAACGCCCCGCGACGCTCCGCTGAGGAATAAACTATGGGACACAAATACATGAATGCTTCATAAACATACACGTGAGGTTTGTAGAATGCGGTGTGTGTGTGTGTGTGTGTGTGTGTGTGTGTGTGTGTGTGTGTGTGTGTGTGTGTGTGTGTGTGTTTGTGTACATGGGTTACGTGTATTGCTTTTGAGGTGATTCTATCTTTCTGGGTTTTGTGGTGAAAATATGTTTTTTTCTACAAAGAAGTTGAGATTTTGTTATTCATGCCTGACTGCTGTTCCTTGTTTCTACAGAAATCACCCGCAATTCAGGTGTTCCTTGTTTTTACGGAAATCACCCGCAATTCAGGTGTTCCTTGTTTTTACGGAAATCAACCGCAATTCAGGTGCAAGATGTATTCTCTCACCTTGGTGTTACGTGTGACAATTTGCAATTGACAGGTGATTATTTTAACAGTATGGTGTGTGTGTGTGTGTGTGTGTGTGTGTGTAGTAGTAGCCTACACAACATATGACTTGTCCTGATACTGGGTTTGTTAGCAACAGTGGTCTCGTCCTGTCTCTGATGCCAGTCTCCTCTGCCAATGATTCAGCAAGGCCAAAACACACGCTGAGGTGTGAGAGTCTGTCAGATGTTCAATCACACACACACACACACACACACACACACACACACACACACACTCTACAGCGTGACCGTTTTACTCGCATTTGCTACAAAAAATAGATGTGTGCGAACTTCAAAAGTCAAGTATGAGAACATATACGAGCAAAACTTATAGCAAAATAAATTGCTAACATACAGTTGAAGTCAGAAGTTTACATACACTTAGGTTGGAGTCATTAAAACTCGTTTTTCAACCACTCCACAAATTTCTTGTTAACAAACTATAGTTTTGGCAAGTCGGTTAGGACATCTACTTTGTGCATGACACAAGTAATTTTTCCAAAAATAGTTTACAGACAGATTATTTCACTTATAATTCACTGTATCACAATTCCAGTGGGTTAGAAGTTTACATACACTAAGTTGACTGTGTCTTTAAACAGCTTGGAAAATTCCAGAAAATGATGTCATGGCTTTAGAAGCTTCTGATAGGCTAATTGATATAATTTGAGTCAATTGGAGGTGTACCTGTGGATGTATTTCAAGGCCTACCTTCAAACTCAGTGCCCCTTTGCTTGACATCATGAGAAAATCAAAAGAAATCAGCCAAGACCTCAGAAAATGTTTTGTAGACATCCACAAGTCATCTGTAGGTACCACGTTCATCCGTACAAACAATAGTACGCAAGTATAAACACCATGGGACCACGCAGCCGTCATACCGCTCAGGAAGGAGACGCGTTCTGTCTCCTAGAGATGAACGTACTTTGGTGCGAAAAGTGCAAATCAATCCCAGAACAAGAGCAAAGGACCTTGTGAAGATGCTGGAGGAAACCGGTACAAAAGTATCTATATCCACAGTAAAACGAGTCCTATAATCGACATAACCTGAAAGGCCGATCAGCAAGGAAGAAGCCACTGCTCCAAAACCGCCATAAAAAAAGCCAGACTACGGTTAGCAACTGCACATGGGGACAAAGATCGTACTTTTTGAGAAATGTCCTCTGGTCTGATGAAACAAAAATAGAACTGGGACAAAGGCGCTCCTCATTGTCTATCAGTGTTATTGTCTGTCCTTATTGGATGTCTATCAGTGTTATTGTCTGTCCTTATTGGATGTCCTATTCTCTGTGTATATCAATGATGTCGCTCTTGCTGCCAGTGATTCTCAGATCCACCTCTACGCAGACGACACCATTTTGTATACATCTGGCCCTTCATTGGACACTGTGTTAACAAACCTCCAAACGAGCTTCAATGTCATACAACACTCCTTCCGTAGCCTCCAACTGCTCTTAAACACTAGTAAAACTAAATGCATGCTCTTCAATCGAACGCTGCTTACGCCCGCCCGACTAGAATCACTACTCTCGGCGGGTCTGACCTAGAGTATGTAGACAACTACAAATATCTAGGTGTCTGGTTAGACTGTAAAATCTCCTTCCAGACTCACATTAAGCATCTCCAATCCAAAGTTAAATCTAGAATCGGCTTCCTATTTCGCAACAAAGCCTCCTTCACTCATGCTGCCAAACATGCCCTCGTAAAACTGACTATCCTACCGATCCTTGACTTCGGCGATGTCATTTACAAAATAGCCTCCAACACTCTACTCAGCAAATTGGATGTAGTCTATCACAGTGCCATCCGTTTTGTCACCAAAGCCCCATATACTACCCACCACTGTGACCTGTACGCTCTTGTTGGCTGGCCCTCACTACATATTTGTCGCCAAACCCACTGGCTCCAGGCCATCTATAAATCACTGCTAGGCAAATCCCCATCTTATCTTAGCTCATTGGTCACCATAGCAACACCCACCCGAAGTATGCGCTCCAGCAGGTATATCTCACTGGTCATCCCCAAAACCAACACCTCCTTTGGCAGCCATTCCTTCCAGTTCTCTGCTGCCAATGACTGGAACGAACTGCAAAAATCTCTGAAGCTGGAGACTCTTATCTCCCTCACTAACTTTAAGCATCAGTTGTCAGAGCACCTTACCGATCACTGCACCTGTACACAGCCCATCTGAATTTAGCCCACCCAACTACCTCTTCCCCATATTGTTATTTATTTTGCTAATTTGCACCCCAGTATCTCTATTTGCACATCATCTCTTGCACATCTATCATTCCAGTGTTAATACTAATTGTAATTATTTTGCACTGTGGCCTATTTATTGCCTTACCTCCATAACTTACTACATTCGCACACACTGTATATATAATTTCTGTTGTATTTTTGACTTTATGTTTTGTTTTACCCCATATGTAACTCTGTGTTGTTGTTTTTATCGCACTGCTTTGCTTTATCTTGGCCAGGTCACAGTTGTAAATGAGAACTTGTTCTCAACTGGCTTACCTGGTTAAATAAAGGTGAAATAAAAATAAATAAATAAGCCTACCCAGTGAGCACAAGAACCTTGAATAGATGTCCTTTCAACTAAAACCATGTATTTTCAACATATTTTGCTCACTGGGTAGGCTGTATTTTGTGTGCATCTTATTAACTAAGGAGAAAAGCACCTGCAGAAACATAGAATGCTAACTCTTAGAAGTTAGTCAATGTGCCTTGAAAATTGTTGAGTCTCTCTCAATAGGTTGTTGAGGAAAGAAAGGCAATAGGCTATGATTGCTTGGTGGTGGCAACAATACAACTATCCCTGATCTGATCATACTAAATGCAATACGGTTCAAATAATCCATAACAATTGAAATATTAGCATAAAACAAATCTAAACATATGACACAAATGCTGTAATGCCAGATGCCAACTAATTAAAAGCTGCAGGCGTTTTGACTCTCCTCCCAATGTTTGCTTGCTGTACGATCTAGTGTTTCATCCAATAAAACGTTGGGCTATGTTTATCCATGATAGTCAAGCAATAGCCTATTCTGCAGAAAAAAATCTGAACGAGATTTAATCACCATCATTATGATCATTATCATTGCGCACCATCTGTTTATGAAACCGGAGCCGGTGCCATTTAGGGAATTAACCGGATCATTTCTTCAAATTAACGTGAAATGCAGAATCAAAACAAATCACTTACCGTTTACAGCTAGGAGCGTCTAACGGACTGTAATCGGTTTGTCAGAAGTTGTCAAATAACGGTTTGTTTCCGATGTACCATTGAGAATGTCATCGTTTGGGTTCTATTTTGGTTTGCTGCTGGTGCGAGAGGATGATTATGCTTCTCAACGGTTCTCGGTTCGCTGGTGTCTCTGCATCCACACGGCGCGGCGGGAGCAACTGGAGAGAGAGAGGGAGAGAGAGAGAGGGGGGAGGGAGGAGGGAGGGAGGGAGGAGGGAGGGAGAGAGAGAGGGGGGAGGGAGGAGGGAGGGAGGGAGGAGGGAGGGAGAGAGAGAGGGGGGAGGGAGGAGGGAGGGAGGGAGGGAGGAGGGAGGGAGAGAGAGGGGGGAGGGAGGAGGGAGGGAGGGAGGAGGGAGGGAGAGAGGGAGAGAGAGAGGGGGGAGGGAGGAGGGAGGAGGGAGGGAGAGAGAGGGGGGAGGGAGGAGGGAGGGAGGGAGGAGGGAGGGAGAGAGAGAGGAGGGAGGGAGAGGACTAGCGGTATCCCGCGGTACTGTAGGAAGGAATAGGCGACAGAGAGCGCGCGCGAGAAAGACTTCCATCCATTGCTCCCTCTCCTTCATTCTGCCTTCTAGCTAAATCTAATAATAAGAGAGTTTTCATCATCTTTCTGCTTTACAAGCATCTTTCCCTGGTTAGTCCTGAGGAGGCGTCTCTACAGCATCTGACTAACCACTAGTAAGTAGCCTTGTAGAAGTTGCTGCATCATTTAGCTGAAGCAGAAACAACCAGGGTTGGCAACCAGACTATCCTTGAACTGTCATCTCTTTCCCAATGTGAGCACAGCACATACCCCTTTGGTAAGACATCTGGACCCTTAGTGTGCTTGCCATCTATCCACAGTCCTAGGTTCAAGAAGTCCTACAAGGAGAAAAGTCTCCTTAATTCTGTCATTCTAATGTGATGTGTTGGATTCATGTGTGGTGTTGTGTGATGTGTTGGCTTCATGTGTGTTCATCCTTGTCCCAGTGTATATACACCACTGACAGTATGTGTGCGCACTCGTACCGGTGTGTGTGTGCATTCAGCACCTCCTATTTGTGTCTATGCGTCAGTGTACCTGTGTGTGTTTGTGTTTGTGTGTGTGTGTGTGACCACTAATGCTTTCCACCCTAACCCACTTAGCTGTGGCTGGTGACAGTGCAGGCCAGTCTGGGCCCTGGCATGTTGCAATGCATATTTAGGTTGAGGGCTTTGTGGATTACAGGGATATAACTTGATGGATGGGTCACAGGTGACAGGTACTGTAGGCTACCAAGGGGAATACACTGTCTCTACACTTAGAAAAAAAGGGCTCTTCGGTTGTCCCCATAGGAGAACCCTTTTTGGTTCCAGGTAAAAACCTTTTTGGTTCCAGGTAGAAAACTCTGTTGAAACGGTTCTACATGGAACCCAAAAGAGTTCTACCTGGAACCAAAAGGGTTCTACCTGGAACCAAAAAGGTTTCTTCAAAGGGTTGTCCTGTGGGGACCCTTTTTGGTTCTAGATAGCACCTTTTTTTCTAAGAGTGTATTTGATGAATTGATGCTTACCTCTGGAAGTGGATCAGGTTTGTGCATCCATTCAGGAACTGGACATATTCACATACACACACACACTCACTCACACACACACACACACACTCGCCT
>NC_139994.1:1219877-1246964 GCF_964263955.1 Coregonus lavaretus
TGTTGAGACCCTCCATGCTGTTGAGACCCTCCATGCTGTTGAGACCCTCCATGTTGTTGAGACCCTCCATGCTGTTGAGACCCTCCATGCTGTTGAGACCCTCCATGCTGTTGAGACCCTCCATGCTGTTGAGACCCTCCATGTTGTTGAGACCCTTCATGCTGTTGTTACCCTCCATGTTGTTGAGACCCTATGGTCCTATAGGAGGCTGAACCCTCCATGCTTTTGAGACCCTCCATGCTGTTGAGACCCTCCATGCTGTTGAGACCCTTCATGTTGTTGAGACCCTCCATGCTGTTGAGTCCCTCCATGCTGTTGAGTCCCTATGGTCCTATAGGAGGCTGAACCCTTCATGCTGTTGAGACCCTCCATGTTGTTGAGACCCTCCATGCTGTTGAGACCCTCCATGCTGTTGAGACCCTCCATGCTGTTGAGGCCCTCCATGCTGTTGAGACCCTCCATGCTGTTGAGACCCTCCATGTTGTTGAGACCCTCCATGCTGTTGAGACCCTCCATGCTGTTGAGACCCTCCATGCTGTTGAGGCCCTCCATGCTGTTGAGACCCTCCATGCTGTTGAGACCCTCCATGCTGTTGAGACCCTCCATGTTGTTGAGACCCTCCATGCTGTTGAGGCCCTCCATGTTGTTGAGGCCCTCCATGCTGTTGAGACCCTCCATGCTGTTGAGGCCCTCCATGCTGTTGAGACCCTCCATGCTGTTAAGACCCTCCATGCTGTTGAGGCCCTCCATGCTGTTGAGACCCTCCATGCTGTTGAGACCCTCCATGCTGTTGAGTCCCTTCATGCTGTTGAGTCCCTATGCTCCACTAAGAGGCTGAACCCTCCATGCTGTTGAGTCCCTCCATGCTGTTGAGACCCTCCATGCCGTTGAGACCCTTCATGTTGTTGAGACCCTCCATGCTGTTGAGTCCCTCCATGCTGTTGAGTCCCTATGGTCCTATAGGAGGCTGAACCCTCCATGCTGTTGAGACCCTCCATGTTGTTGAGACCCTCCATGCTGTTGAGACCCTCCATGCTGTTGAGACCCTCCATGCTGTTGAGTTCCTCCATGCTGTTGAGACCCTCCATGCTGTTGAGACCCTCCATGTTGTTGAGACCCTCCATGCTGTTGAGACCCTCCATGCTGTTGAGACCCTCCATGCTGTTGAGGCCCTCCATGCTGTTGAGACCCTCCATGCTGTTGAGACCCTCCATGCTGTTGAAACCCTCCATGCTGTTAAGACCCTCCATGCTGTTGAGACCCTCCATGTTGTTGAGACCCTATGGTCCTATAGGAGGCTGAACCCTCCATGCTGTTGAGACCTTCCATGCTGTTGAGGCCCTCCATGCTGTTGAGGCCCTCCATGCTGTTGAGGCCCTCCATGCTGTTGAGACCCTCCATGCTGTTGAGACCCTCCATGTTGTTGAGACCCTCCATGTTGTTGAGACCCTCCATGCTGTTGAGACCCTCCATGCTGTTGAGACCCTCCATGCTGTTGAGGCCCTCCATGTTGTTGAGACCCTCCATGTTGTTGAGGCCCTCCATTCTGTTGAGTCCCTCCATGCTGTTGAGACCCTCCATGCTGTTGAATCCCTCCATGCTGTTGAGACCCTCCATGCTGTTGAGGCCCTCCATGCTGTTGAGACCCTCCATTCTGTTGAGACCCTCCATGCTGTTGAGGCCCTCCATGCTGTTGAGTCCCTCCATACTGTTGAGGCCCTCCATGTTGTTGAGACCCTCCATGTTGTTGAGACCCTCCATGTTGTTGAGACCCTCCATGCTGTTGAGAAAAAAGTATCAACAATTTAACGTGACCTTATGGGGAGAGCGAGAGTGACAGATGTAATGATGACGTGAGACGAGACGATTGGATTATTATATACATTCTCTAATTCAACTTCTCTCTCTACATACAATGGCTTGACAAAACAACCCTAATATGAATGAAGAAAATATCCATGGAAGGGTGATCCAAAAGGGAATGTTAGTTGGGTGTATCTACACGGTGAAAAACATCTCCACATTTGGCTTTGTATTCACACACATCTACTCCCTGCTCTTAAGCAAGAGGGCTAAGCTCATTACATCCATGGTCTTAATAATGTTAATATATTACGTTTTGACCAGTTCAAAGCCAGGCTGAAACTCTCCCCAAAAGCGTCTTTATCAACAGGATCATATCGACCTTTCAGGTTAGAATGTGGTTTAAACATCAAGGAGTAAAACTGTGGCTTAACCGAGACCTCTGTGGGTTAACTGAGACCTCTGTGGGTTAACTGAGACCTCTGTGGGTTAACTGAGACATCTGTGGGTTAACTGAGACCTCTGTGGGTTAACTGAGACATCTGTGGGTTAACTGAGACATCTGTGGGTTAACTGAGACCCTGTGGGTTAACCGAGACCTCTGTGGGTTAACTTAGACCTCTGTGGGTTAACCGAGACCTCTGTGGGTTAACCGAGACCTCTGTGGGTTAACCGAGACCTCTGTGGGTTAACCGAGACCTCTGTAGGTTAACCGAGACCTCTGTGGGTTAACCGAGCCCTCTTTGGCTTAACCGAGCCCTCTGTGGGTTAACCGAGCCCTCTGTGGGTTAACCGAGACCTCTGTGGGTTAACTGAGACCTATTCTTAGTTTTTCGAGGAACGGCCCGGCATGTAAATCCATCTCTCGTGAGGTATTAGCTACAATATATGCTGTCCAGAAACTATTCCACAATGGGTGGTACCACATACACATAGTTCTGCAGTAGACTCCTCATGCTATAAAAACACCTGTTGCCAGTCAACATGCATGAGGACCTGTCTGCCTGCCCTGGACATACTTAAACCAGGAGTGGTGATGGGGGGGGGGGGAATCCATAGTTACATATCGGGATATTATTTTTGATGATACTGTATATCGTATCGTTTTGACAATATCACAATATTATTATAGTTTCTGTCCCTACACCAAAATTCCTGTATTTTTCCTTCATATCTTGTTGTCTATGTTCTTTTTAAATAGGGAAACAATTTTGTTTTCAGCACTTTTATTCACATGACTGATCAAAACTTGTTTTCTCACGCTCTCTCCTCTCTCTGCAGCAGACATATTAGTGAGCAATATGTTTGGAACATCAAATCGCAATACAATCACAGTATCGAATCGCAATACATATAGAAAACTGAGAATCGCAATACATATCGTATCGGCGCCTAAGTATTGTGATAATATTGTGAAGTCCCTGGCAATTCCCAGCCCTAACCAGGAGTGGACAATTCCCATTTATGACTAATCCATAATGTAATAACTGCCAGTAATGTAATAGCTTTTTCATTTCTAAAGTATTTCCTGCCCCCCTAGAGATAGAGAGAGAGAAAGAGAGATATAGAGATATATAGAAGTTTTAGCACCCCTGTCACTATAGTCCACACCAGTCTCCTGGCCAGCATTGCAGTGAGGTGGTCGTCCATCAGAAGTTCAGCAGAGAGGAGACATCATAAACACACTGAAGGAATGAGTGTGTGTGTTCGTGAATTTTAATCACCAGAGAGGTAGAGGCAGCAGGTGTCTGTGTGTGTGTTTTGTGCGAGTGTTTGTCTATATTACTACTAACAAGAGAGGTGGCGACAGCAGGATAACTATAGGGTTACCACCACACAGTCCTGTGTACGTTAATGTACTGAACGAACAGCGCCACCAGCAGGTAGAGGAAGAGCAGGAACTCAAACAGCAGGCTGCTGTCCAATGGGAGGTCAGGGATCCGGGAGCGACGGACAGGTTCCGGGTTGTTGAAGGCCGAGAGGGGCGTGGCCGAGAGACCCACACAGTTACTGCTCCTATACATTTACATTTTAGTCATTTAGCAGACGCTCTTATCCAGAGCCACTTACAGTTAGTGAGTGCATATATTATTTTTAATATTTTTTTCATACTGGCCCCCGTGGGAATCGAACCCACAACCCTGGCGTTGCAAACGCCATGCTCTACCAACTGAGCTACATCCCTGCCGGCCATTCCCTCCCCTACCCTGGACACCAATTGTGCGCCGCCCCATGGGTCTCCCGGTCGCGGCCGGCTACGACAGAGCCTGGATTCGAACCAGGATCTCTAGTGGCACAGCTAGCACTAGGGAGAGTGTGTGTGTTTGTGGTGCAGTGTGAGTTGGCTACAGGAATAGGACTAGGTGTCTGTAGCCTGGTCCCAGATGTGTGCTCTTACCAACTCCATTGATGTCACTGTCAAGCCAAACATTTAGCATCACCATGAGTGACAAGGAGTTGGAATGATGGAACAATCATACCGGGATTCAGGCTAGGGTCTGCAGCAGAGAGGAATGTGTGTGGGAGTGTGTGTGTGTGAGAGCGTGTGTGTGTGTGAGAGCGTGTGTGTGTGTGAGAGCGTGTGTGTGTGTGAGAGTGTGTGTGTGTGTGTGTGTGAGAGAGATAGTGAGCGGAAGAGAATGTTTTGGCGAGAACATAAGATCTCTCTCCTCCTATCTGTGTTTCCATAGCTTCTTACCTCTCAGGGGAAATATTTCAGACAAGGTAAATATTCTCTACTTCCCCTCAGTCACATTAATTATGTTTCTGACAAACCTAACCTCTACTGTGATAGAGAAGATGAGAGAGAATATTAAAAGGCAGGTATCTTTACATCACTGGTTAGAACATTTGGCCAGTAGAAGAAGAAGATATGACTGTCTTGTGGTAGTTGCAGACTGATAGTCAACTTTAACATTTTGCTCAAAGGGGGTCTGATCAAATAGGCCTCCACATTTAATTTCCCATGGAGCCTTGTGTAAATAAGTAAAGTATGTGTGTGTGTGTGTGTTTGGGGAGGGGATGTTAAGCCTGCTTGTTGTGGTACAGTACTGCACCCCGTCCGTGTGTGTGTCTCTGTGTCGTCCCCCCTCATCTATTCCTCATCTGTTCCTCGGTCCGTTGCTGAGGCTGTCTCCTACCAGCGTCTGTTGTTGAGGGCAGAGCGAAGCGGCTCTGCTGCTATCTACTCTGCCCTCTCCTGCCCCCCGGGCATGGACTGGCATGGGCACCACCTCAACACCCACAGCCAGTCCTCCACTGCAGGCTCCTGCTGCCTAGACCAGCACCCAGAGACCACCGTAAGAACAGAAGACAACATGGTCTATACAACAATAACAACAACGGGTCACTACAGAGACGGACAGAGAAGAAGTCATTAAAGGACCGGGTAATGTTCAGAAGGCACAACACGTAAGAAAACACAGTGAAACAGGAGGTAGAATAATATCTGAACTTGTGCAATATCACACGCTTGTGTTGTTTTTTTCATTGCAACATATTGTTATGGTGTGCTCTAATGAACACAACCCAGCTTCAATCAAGCACATCAATAGAGGACAGCATCAACAGGGTTGAGTTCAGATGGATGACAATGCACACGTTGATGTTAGTAGTAGGCTTAATGTAATGAATAGAGACGATATGATTAATTTCTAGACTTACCTGGCAGAGAGACACATAAGATAATATCTAGACAATTTCTTTAAATCTGAACTTTTGACAATGTTGTTCTCTACTGAACACAGCCCGGGCACACACACACACACACACACACACACTTTACAATGACAGAGAGAGAGAGGTGAGCGACTACATCTAACTTAGATAGAACAAGATACCCAAACCAGGTTATCCCAATCCTTTGGTGTGTGTGTGTGTGTGTTTGTGTGAATGTATGGACAATGGAGGTATATATAATATAAAACTACTTCTATCTATCTATCTATCTATCTATCTATCTATCTATCTATCTATCTATCTATCTATCTATCTATCTATCTATCTATCTATCTATCTATCTATCTATCTATCTATCTATCTATCTATCTATCTATCTATCTATCTATCTATCTATCTATCTATCTATCTATCTATCTATCTATCTATCTATCTATCTATCTATCTATCTATCTATCTAATCTATCTATACCCATTTCATGATGTTTTGCCGCAAGCTAAATGCAAAAAAACTTAAACAAATAGTTAGGACCAATGAGAGTAGAGCTACTGAGTTCGGACTTCACACACACATGTCCACATACAGTGGGGAGAACAAGTATTTGATACACTGCCGATTTTGCAGGTTTTCCTAATTTTATCATAGGTACACTTCAACTGTGAGAGACGGAATCTAAAACAAAAATCCAGAAAATCACATTGTATGATTTTTAAGTAATTAATTTGCATTTTATTGCATGACATGTCTGGCAGACATATCAGTGTGGATGACGGATCACCACCTCAAGCTGAACCTCGGCAAGATGGAGCTGCTCTTCCTTCCGGGGAAGGACTGCCCGTTCCATGATCTTGCCATCACGGTTGACAACTCTGTTGTGTACTCCTCCCAGAGTGCGAAGAGCCTTGGCGTGACCCTGGACAACACCCTGTCGTTCTCCGCTAACATCAAGGCGGTGACCCGATCCTGTAGGTTCATGCTCTACAACATTCGGAGAGTACGACCCTGCCTTACACAGGAAGCGGCACAGGTCCTAATCCAGGCACTTGTCATCTCCCGTCTGGATTACTGCAACTCGCTGTTGGCTGGGCTCCCTGCCTGTGCCATTAAACCCCTACAACTCATCCAGAATGCCGCAGCCCGTCTGGTGTTCAACCTTCCCAAGTTCTCTCACGTCACCCCGCTCCTCCGCACACTCCACTGGCTTCCAGTTGAAGCTCGCATCTGCTACAAGACCATGGTGCTTGCCTACGGAGCTGTGAGGGGAACGGTACCTCCGTATCTTCAGGCTCTGATCAGTCCCTACACCCAAACGAGGGCATTGCGTTCATCCACCTCTGGCCTGCTGGCCCCCCTACCTCTGCGGGAGCACAGTTCCCGCTCAGCCCAGTCAAAACGGTTCGCTGCTCTGGCACCCCAATCGTGGAACAAGCTCCCCCACGACGCCAGGACAGCGGAGTCACTCACCACCTTCCGGAGACACTTGAAACCCCACCTCTTTAAGGAATACCTGGGATAGGATAAAGTAATCCTTCTACCCCCCCCACCCCCCTTACCCCACCCCAAAGATAGAAAAAAATATATATATATATATTGTAAAGTGGTTATCCCACTGGCTATAAGGTGAATGCACCAATTTGTAAGTCGCTCTGGATAAGAGCGTCTGCTAAATGACGTAAATGTAAATCTAAAGAATGTATTATTACATTTCTTATCCAGCAGGGGGCAACCTTCTAACATAAATTGTGCATCTATCTTATATTTTACATTGTAGTCATTTAGCAGACGCTCTTATCCAGAACGATTTACAGGTAGTGAGTGCATTCATTTTTCATACTGGCCACCGGTGGGAATCGAACCCACAACCCTGGCGTTGCAAGCGCCATGCTCTACCAACTGAGCTACACGGGACATCTTGACATGTTCTCCGGAACACAAGTCCTGAAGGTATGGCTTTGCATATAGAATTACATTCTTTATAATGTATTGGGAAGTTATATGTTTATTGTTATTATATGGTCTTTCTGCGGAATTTTATTTACACTTTTGAGAACATTTAGAGGGACCAGTATTCAACATGTTCCAAGAATGCCTAGCTAAGGGTGAGATGATTACTACCATGAAACAAGGGGTTATTTCCTTAATACCAAAACCTGATAAAGATCCCATTTTCATAGATAATTGGAGACCTATTACATTATTAAATACAGACTATAAATTGATAACTTTAGCATATGCTAATAGACTTAAAATGGGCCTAAACCACCTTATTAATGAAACCCAAACTGGTTTTATGAAAGGTCGCCACATCAGCTGTAACATTAGGTTTGTTTTAGACTTGATTGAATACGCTGATTCAATTGACTCAGAGGCTATTATTTTATTCCTCGACTTTTGTAAAGCATTTGATACAATTGAACACAAATTCCTAATACATTCGTTGTACACTTTTGGTTTCGCGACTAGCTTTGTCTCTGTTATCAATATGTTTTACAAAGAGAATAATAGTTCCGACAAAAAATCTTTCGCATTCTTTTGGTACTGACATTACGTCAGAGCAGGCACTCTTGCTGATTGGTGGGCCCAGCGCCTCTTTTGCTGATTGGTGGGCCCAGCGCCTCTCTTGCTGATTGGTGGGCCCAGCGCCTCTCTTGCTGATTGGTGGGCCTAGCGCCTCTCTTGCTGATTGGTGGGCCCAGCGCCTCTCTTGCCGATTGGTGGACCCAGCGCCTCTCTTGCTGATTGGTGGGCCCAGCGCCTCTCTTGCTGATTAATGGGCCCAGCGCCTTTCTTTCTGATTGGTGGGCCCAGCGCCTCTCTTGCTGATTGGTGGGCCCAGCGCCTCTCTTGCTGATTGGTGGGCTCAGCGCCTCTCTTGCTGATTGGTGGCCCAGTGCCTCTTTCCGTGTCGATGTTGGCGCGAACGTATTGACGGTGTACGAGACACAAAGCGCGTTTGTAACATTTTATCCAACTATCTAATGTGCCCATTGAGGTAGCCAGACCAATTCAAGATTTCCTAGTCTGTGCCGTCGATTCGTTATAATGGCCGATAAGGAAGGTAATGGTCATTTTGTGGCTATGTTACTGTTTTTATAGCGATGTAAAAGCTTGCTAATCAGCTAGCTAGTAGCTACAGATTAATGCTAACGTTACCTTACTAGCGTGCAAATGCGCCGGGTGCTGGAGGCCTGGTCGGATACATTCCACCACACTTGCCGCTTACCCTCTGGCCAAATATACTCCTCTCGTCTGTGCTCTGACTTTCATTTTGGCGAATGTAGTTAACTAGCTAACTTTGCTAACCTGCTAGTTACGTAGGGAGCTAACTAGTAACGTTAGTATGTATTCCCATACCTTGTCTTAGTTTAGGTAACTAGCTAGTTAGCTTGCTAACTGCTAGGTGTCATTGAAGTCTGATAACATTTGATTCGTCACGTAACGTGCAGGTATAAAATATGTAGTGAAATGCTTAACGTTACGTGTTAGCTCCCTAAACATTGCAGTACAATTATCAATAATAATAATAATAATCAACAGGTAATTAGAAGGTAGCTAGTATGCATAGTAAGAAACAGTTATGTACACAATATGATATACAGTTAGGGTTGAGAAATATTAAGATAGGATCGTCCATCGACGATGATTGATAGCCGTCGTCGATGGTGAAGACATCGTGATTTGACAGGTTATGGTTTAATCTATTTGAACTTGATTGGCGGCGCACTGTAGTCTAGACCGAGCAGAGAATTACACCAAAGCAACTCAATGTCCAGTCAGAAAATATTATCTCGCTCTCTCTGATGCATTTTTATTTAACTAGGCAAGTCAGTTAACGACAAATTCTTATTTACAATGATGGCCTACACCGGCCAAACCCGGACGACTCTGGGCCAATTGTGCGCTGCCCTATGGGACTCCCAATCAAGGCCCGTTGTGATACAGTCTGGAATCGAACCAGGGTCTGTAGTGACGCCTCAAACACTGAGATGTAGTGCCTTAGACCGTTACGCCATTCGGGAGCCCATGACCTTGTAGCCTAAAGTAAACCTATTCAGTTATATATATATATATATATATATATATATATATATATATATATATATATATATATATATATATATATATATATATATATATATATATATATATATACATACATACATACATACATACATACATACATACATACATACATACATACATACATACATACATACATACATACATACATACATACATACATACATACAGTACCAGTCAAAAGTTTGGACACACCTACTCATTCCAGAGTTTTTCTTTTTACTGTTTTCTACGTTTACATTTTATTCATTTAGCAGACACTCTTATCCAGAGAAACTTACAGTTAGTGAGTGCATACATTTTTCATACTGGCCCCCCGTGGGAATCGAACCCACAACCCTGGCGTTGCAAACGCCATGCTCTACCAACTGAGCTACAGGAGGCCTACATTGTAGAATAATAATGAAGACATCAAAACTATGAAATAACACATATGGAGTCATGCAGTGAGCAAAAAAGTGTTAAACAAATCAAAACATATTTGAGATTCTTCAAATAGCCACCCTTTGCCTTGATGACAGCTTTGCACACTCTTGGCATTCTCTCAACCAGCTTCACCTGGAATGCTTTTCCAAAACATGCACTTGTTGGCTGCTTTTCCTTCACTCTGCGGTCCGACTCATCCCAAACCATCTCAATTGGGTTGAGGTCGGGGGATTGTGGAGGCCAGGTCATCTGATGCAGCACTCCAACACTCTCCTTCGGTAAAATATCCCTTACACAGCCTGGAGGTGTGTTGGGTCATTGTCCTGCTGAAAAACAAATGATAGTCCCACTAAGCTCAAACCAGATGGGATGGTGAATCGCTGCAGAATGCTGTGGTAGCCATGCTGGTTAAGTGTGCCTTGAATTCTAAATAAATGACAGTGTCAACAGAAAAGCACCCCCACACCATAACACCTCTTCCTCCATGATTTACGGTGGGAAATACACATGAGATCATCCGTTGACCCACACCGTGTCTCACAAAGACATGGCGGTTGGAACAAAAATCTTACATTTGGATTCCAGACAAAAGGACACATCCACCAGTCTAATGTCCATTGCTCGTGTTTCTTGGCCCAAGCAAGTCTCTTCTTATTATTGGTGTCCTTTAGTAGTGGTTTCTTTGCAGCAATTCGACCAGGAAGGCCTGATTCACACAGTCTCCTCTGAACAGTTGATGTTGAGATGTGTCTGTGACTTGAACTCTGTGAAGCATTTATTTGGGCTGCAATTTCTGAGGCTGGTAACTCTAATGAGCTTATCCTCTGCAGCAGAGGTAACTCTGGGTCTTCCATTCCTGTGGCGGTCCACATGAGAGCCAGTTTCATCATAGCGCTTGATGGTTTTTGCGACTGCACTTGAAGAAACTTTCAAAGTTCTTAATTTTTCGTATTGACTGACCTTAATGTCTTAAAGTAATGATGGACTGTTGTTTCTCTTTGCTTATTTGAGCTGTTCTTGCCATAATATGGACTTGGTCTTTTACCAAATAGGGCTATCTTCTATATATCCCCCCTACCTTGTCACAACACAACTGATTGGCTCAAACAAATCAAATGTTATTTGTCACATACACGTGTTTAGCAGATGTTATTGCGGGTGTAGCGAAATGCTGGTGCTTCTAGCTCCGACAGTGCAGTAATATCTAACAAGTAAAATCTAACAATTTCACAACATATACACAATACACACAAATCTAAGTAAGCAATGGAATTTAAGAATATATACATATATGGACAAGCAATGACAGAGCGGCATGGACTAAGATACAGTAGAATATTATAGAATACATATCAAATCAAATCAAATCAAATTTTATTGGTCACATGCGCCGAATACAACAGGTGCAGACATTACAGTGAAATGCTTACTTACAGCCCTTAACCAACAGTGCATTTATTTTAAACAAAAAAGTAAGAATAAAACAACAACAAAAAAGTGTTGAGAAAAAAAAAAAAAAAAAAAAAAAAAAAAAGCAGAAGTAAAAAATAAAGTGACAGTAGGGAGGCTATATATACAATAGAATAAAGTGACAGTAGGGAGGCTATATATACAGGGGGGTACCGTTGCATAGTCAATGTGCGGGGGCACCGGCTAGTTGAGGTAATATGTACATGTGGGTAGAGTTAAAGTGACTATGCATAAATACTTAACAGAGTAGCAGCAGCGTAAAAAGGATGGGGTGGGGGGGCAGTGCAAATAGTCCGGGTAGCCATGATTAGCTGTTCAGGAGTCTTATGGCTTGGGGGTAGAAGCTGTTGAGAAGTCTTTTGGACCTAGACTTGGCACTCCGGTACCGCTTGCCGTGCGGTAGCAGAGAGAACAGTCTATGACTAGGGTGACTGGAGTCTTTGACAATTTTGAGGGCCTTCCTCTGACACCGCCTGGTATAGAGGTCCTGGATGGCAGGGAGCTTTGCCCCAGTGATGTACTGGGCCGTACGCACTACCCTCTGTAGTGCCTTGCGGTCAGAGGCCAAGCAGTTGCCATACCAGGCGGTGATGCAACCAGTCAGGATGCTCTCGATGGTGCAGCTGTAGAATTTTTTGAGGATCTGAGGACCCATGCCAAATCTTTTTAGTCTCCTGAGGGGGAATAGGCTTTGTCGTGCCCTCTTCACGACTGTCTTGGTGTGTTTGGACCATGATAGTTCGTTGGTGATGTGGACACCAAGGAACTTGAAGCTCTCAACCTGTTCCACTACAGCCCCGTCGATGAGAATGGGGGCGTGCTCAGTCCTCTTTTTTTTCCTGTAGTCCACAATCATCTCCTTTGTCTTGGTCACGTTGAGGGAGAGGTTGTTGTCCTGGCACCACACGGCCAGATCTCTGACCTCCTCCTGGGGTGCAAAAGAGCAAAATATATAACAATATAGGGATGAGGTAGTTGGGTGGGCTAATTTCGGATGGGCTGTGTACAGGTGCAGTGATCGGTAAGCTGCTCTGACAACTGATGCTTAAAGTTAGTGAGGGAGATAAGAGTCTCCAGCTTCAGAGATTTTTGCAATTCGTTCCAGTCATTGGCAGCAGAGAACTGGAAGGAATGGCGGCCAAAGGAGGTTGGCTTTGGGGATGACCAGTGAGATATAGCTGCTGGAGCGCAGACTACGGGTGGGTGTTGCTATGGTGACCAATGAGCTAAGATAAGGCGGGGATTTGCCTAGCAGTGATTTATAGATGGCCTGGAGCCAGTGGGTTTGACGACGAACATGTAGTGAGGACCAGCCAACAAGAGCGTACAGGTCACAGTGGTGGGTAGTGTATGGGGCTTTGGAGACAAAACGGATGGCACTGTGATAGAATACATCCAATTTGCTGAGTAGAGTGTTGGAGGCTATTTTGTAAATGACATCGCCGAAGTCAAGGATCGGTAGGATAGTCAGTTTTACGAGGGCATGTTTGGCAGCATGAGTGAAGGAGGCTTTGTTGCGAAATAGGAAGCCGATTTCTAGATTTAACTTTGGATTGGAGATGCTTAATGTGAGTCTGGAAGGAGAGTTTACAGTCTAACCAGACACCTAGGTATTTGTAGTTGTCCACATACTCTAGGTCAGACCCTTTGAGAGTAGTGATTCTAGTCGGGTGGGCGGGTGCCAGCAGCGTTCGATTGAAGAGCATGCATTTAGTTTTACTAGTGTTTAAGAGCAGTTGGAGGCTACGGAAGGAGTGTTGTATGGCATTGAAGCTCGTTTGGAGGTTTGTTAACACAGTGTCCAATGAAGGGCCAGATGTATACAAAATGGTGTCGTCTGCATAGAGGTGGATCTGAGAATCACCAGCAACAAGAGCGACATCATTGATATACACAGAGAAAAGAGTCGGCCCAAGAATTGAACCCTGTGGCACCCCCAAAGAGACTGCCATAGGTCCAGACAACAGGCCCTCCGATTTGACACATTGAACTCTATCTGAGAAGTAGTTGGTGTACCAGGCGAGCCAGTCATTTGAGAAACCAAGGCTATTTAGTCTGCCAATAAGAATGCCGTGGTTGACAGAGTCAAAAGCCTTGGCCAGGTCGATGAAGACGGCTGCACAGTACTGTCTATTATCGATCGCGGTTATAATATCGTTTAGGACCTTGAGCGTGGCTGAAGTGCACCCATGACCAGCTCGGAAACCGGATTGCATAGCGGAGAAGGTACAGTGGGATTCGAAATGGTCGGTGATCTGTTTAACTTGGCTTTCAAATACTTTCGAAAGGCAGGGCAGGATGGATATGGGTCTGTAACAGTTTGGATCTAGAGTGTCACCCCCTTTGAAGAGGGGGATGACCGCGGCAGCTTTCCAATCTCTGAGGATCTCAGACAGAAAGAGAGGTTGAACAGGCTAGTAATAGGGGTTGCGACAATTTCGGCGGCTAGTTTTAGAAAGAAAGGGTCCAGATTGTCTAGCCCAGCTGATTTGTAGGGGTCCAGATTTTGTTGCGCTTTCAAAACATCAGCTGTCTGAATTTGTGTGAAGGAGAAGCGGGGGGGGGGGCATGGGCAAGTTGCAGCGGAGGGTGCAGAGTTGGTGGCCGGGGTAGTGGTAGCCAGGTGGAAAGCATGGCCAGCCGTAGCAAAATGCTTGTTGAAATCCTCGATTATTGTAGATTTATCGGTGGTGATAGTGTTTCCTAGCCTCAGTGCAGTGGGCAGCTGGGAGGAAGTGCTCTTATTCTCCATGGACTTTACAGTGTCCCAAAACTTTTTGGAGTTAGTGCTACAGGACGCAAATTTCTGTTTGAAAAAGTTAGCCTTTGCTTTCCTGACTGCTTGTGTATATTGGTTCCTATCTTCCCTGAAAAGTTGCATATCGCGGGGGCTATTTGATGCTAATGCAGTACGCCACAGGATGTTTTTGTGCTGGTCAAGGGCAGTCAAGTCTGAGGAGAACCAGGAGCTATATCTGTTTTTAGTTCTGTATTTTTTGAATGGGGCATGTTTATTTAAGATTGAGAGGAAATTACTTTTAAAGAACAACCAGGCATCCTCTACTGACGGAATGAGATCTATATCCATCCAGGATACCTGGGCCAGGTCAATTAGGAAGGCCTGCTTGCTAAAGTGTTTTAGGGAGCGTTTGACAGTGATGAGGGGTGGTCGTTTGACCGCGGACCCGTTACGGACGCAGGCAATAAGGCAGTGATCGCTGAGATCCTGGTTGAAGACAGCGGAGGTGTATTTAGAGGGTAAGTTAGTCAGGATGATATCTATGAGGGTACCCATGGTTACGGATTTAGGGTTGTACCTGGTAGGTTCGTTGATAATTTGTGTGAGATTGAGGGCATCTAGTTTGGATTGTAGGATGGCCGGGGTGTTAAGCATATCCCAATTTAGGTCACCAAGCAGTACGAACTCTGAGGAAAATGGGGGGCAATCAATTCACATATGGTGTCCAGGGCACAGCTGAGGGCTGAGGGGGGTCTGTAGCAAGCGGCAACAGTGAGAGACTTATTTCTGGAAAGGTGGATTTTTAGAAGTAGAAGCTCAAACTGTTTGGGCACAGACCTGGATAGTATGATAGAGCTCTGCAGGCTATCTCTACAGGAGATTGCAACTCCACCCCCTTTGGCAGTTCTATCTAGACGGAAAATATTATAGTTGGGGATGGACATTTCAGAATTTTTGGTGGCCTTCCTAAGCCAGGATTCAGACACTGCTAGAACATCAGGGATGGCGGAGTGTGCTAACGCAGTGAATAACTCAAACTTAGGAAGGAGACTTCTGATATTAACATGCAAGAAACCAAGGTTTTTACGGTTACAGAAGTCAACAAATGATAGCGCCTGGGGAGTAGGAGTGATACTGGGGGCTACAGGGCCTGGGTTAGCCTCTACATCACCAGAGGAACAGAGGAGGACTAGAATAAGGATACAGCTAAAGGCTTTAAGAACTGCTCTTCTAGTGCGTTGGGTACATAGAATAAAGGGGGCAGATTTCCGGGCGTTGTAGAAAAGATTCAGGGCATTCTGTACAGACAAGGATATGGAAGGATATGAGTAAAGTGGAGGTAAACCTAAGCGTTGGGTAACAATGAAAGAGATAGCATCACTGGAGGCACCGATTGAGTCGGTCTCCGCGTGTATGGGGGGTGGGACAAAGGAGCTATCTAAGGCAGGTTTAGCTGGGCTGGGGGATCTACAGTGAAATAGTACAATTAGAAATAACCGAAACAGCAATAAGCAAACCATATTGACATGGGAGAGAGGCATAAAGCAATCACAGGTGTAATTTGAGAGAGCTAAGACAACAGCTGGTAATGACGACACAGTTTGAGCTGAGGCTAAACATAAACAGGATGCGGTACCGTATAAAGGAACCGTCCAGCAGGCATCAGCTGTATAGCTGAGTTATCATAAGGTCCGGTGAACAGCAATAGGATAGTTCGGAGGTAGTTCGGGGGCTGCTAAAGCACTAGCGAGCAAGAGGCCACGGCTAGCGTGTGCTAGCGGGCTGGGGCTAGCAGATGGAATCTTCGTGGTCGACGTCGTAACGGGAAGCCTGTTGTAACCACATCAGACGATTTCGTCGGCAGACCAGTCGTGTAGGATCGGCGGGGCTCCGTGTCAACACTAGGTGGTCCCGTCCGGTTGACAGAGAGGTAGATAGCCGGGAGATGGGCCTAACTCAGGATGATTAGCCAAACCACAACGTCCATTTTGTTGCAGCTAGCTGGTAGCGATGAATCCGGAGTTAAAGGTCCAGTGATTCAGTGATTCCGGCAGAAAAACTGATATATTCTGGGTCGATAGCGCGCTGTGCAGACTGTGCAGACTGGCCGATAATAGTCCAGGCTAGAGCTGGCTGGTAGGTAGTGCAGGCCACGGACAATGGTGTAATACCGCTAACGGTAGCTAATAGCAAGTAGCTAGTTAGCTGGCTACTCCCGTCCGGTAGACCGAGAGGTAGATAGCCGGAATATGGGCCTGGCTCTAGGCTAGCTCGAGGCTAACTGGTGCTTGCATCGGGGGCAGTGGTGATTAGCCAAACAGCAACATCCATTCGGTTGCGGCTAGCTAGTTGCGATCCGGTGATTTATGTCCAGTGATTAAATTATTCCGGCAGAAAAATCCAATGTTCTGGGTGAAATACCGCTAACTGTGGCTAACAGCAAGTAGCTAGTTAGCTGGCTAGCTAGTTTCAACTGGAGCCTTGCTGTCGGAGGCCGAGTAGTTGCCATACCAGGCGGTGATGCAACCAGTCAGGATGCTCTCGATGGTGCAGCTGTATAACGTTTTGAGGATCTGAGGACCCATGCCAAATCCTTTCAGTCTCTTGAGGGGGAATAGGCTTTGTAGTGCCCTCTTCACGACTGTCTTGGTGTGCTTGGACCATGTTAGTTTTGTTGATGATGTGGACACCATCGTTGTCGGTGATCAGGCCTACCACTGTTGTGTCGTCAGCAAACTTAATGATGGTGTTGGAGTCGTGCTTGGCCATGCAGTCATGGGTGAACAGGAAGTCCAGCATCCAGTTGCAGAGGGAGGTGTTTAGTCCCAAGGTCCTTAGCTTAGTGATGAGCTTTGAGGGCACTATGGTGTTGAATGCTGAGCTGTAGTCAATGAATAGCATTCTCACGTAGGTGTTCCTTTTGTCCACGTGGGAAAGGGCAGTGTGGAGTGCAATAGAGATTGCATAATCTGTGGATCTGTTGGGGCGGTATGCAAAGTGGAGTGGGTCTAGGGTTTCTGGGATAATGGTGTTGATGTGAGCCATGACCAGCCTTTCAAAGCACTTCATTTACATTTACATTACATTTTAGTCATTTAGCAGACGCTCTTATCCAGAGCGACTTACAGGAGCAATTAGGGTTAGGTGCCTTGCTCAAGGGCACATTTACGTCATTTAGCAGACACTCTTATCCAGAGCGACTCACCAATTGGTGCGTTCACCCTATAGCCAGTGGGATAACCACTTTACAATTTTGGGGGGGGGGGGGTAGAAGGATTACTTTATCCTATCCCAGGTATTCCTTAAAGAGGTGGGGTTTCAAATGCCTCCGGAAGGTGGTGAGTGACTCCGCTGTCCTGGCGTCGTGAGGGAGCTTGTTCCACCATTGGGGTGCCAGAGCAGCGAACAGTTTTGACTGGGCTGAGCGGGAACTATGCTTCCGCAGAGGAAGGGGAGCCAGCAGGCCAGAGGTGGATGAACGCAATGCCCTCGTTTGGGTGTAGGGACTGATCAGAGCCCGAAGGTACAGAGGTGCCGTTCCCCTCACTGCTCCATAGGCAAGCACCATGGTCTTGTAGCGGATGCGAGCTTCAACTGGAAGCCAGTGGAGTGTGCAGAGGAGGGGGGTGACGTGAGAGAACTTGGGAAGGTTGAACACCAGACGGGCTGCGGCATTCTGGATGAGTTGTAGGGGTTTAATGGCACAGGCAGGGAGGCCAGCCAACAGCGAGTTGCAGTAGTCCAGACGGGAGATGACAAGTGCCTGGATTAGGACCTGTGCCGCTTCCTGTGTAAGGCAGGGTCGTACTCTCCGAATGTTGTAGAGCATGAACCTGCAGGAGCGGGTCACCGCCTTGATGTTGGCGGAGAACGACAGGGTGTTGTCCAGGGTCACGCCTAGGCTCTTCGCACTCTGGGAGGAGGACACAGCGGAGTTGTCAACCGTGATGGCGAGATCATGGAACGGGCAGTCCTTCCCCGGGAGGAAGAGCAGCTCCGTCTTGCCAGGGTTCAGCTTGAGGTGGTGATCCGTCATCCATACTGATATGTCTGCCAGACATGCAGAGATGCGATTCGCCACCTGGTTATCAGAAGGGGGAAAGGAGAAGATTAGTTGTGTATCGTCAGCGTAGCAATGATAGGAGAGGCCATGTGAGGATATGACAGAGCCAAGTGACTTGGTGTATAGGGAGAAAAGGAGAGGGCCTAGAACTGAGCCCTGGGGGACACCAGTGGTGAGAGCACGTGGTGCGGAGACAGCTTCTCGCCACGCCACTTGGTAGGAGCGACCGGTCAGGTAGGACGCAATCCAGGAGTGAGCCGCGCCGGAGATGCCCAGCTCGGAGAGGGTGGAGAGGAGGATCTGATGGTTCACAGTATCAAAGGCAGCAGACAGGTCTAGAAGGACAAGAGCAGAGGAGAGAGAGTTAGCATTAGCAGTGCGGAGAGCCTCTGTGACACATAGAAGAGCAGTCTCAGTTGAATGACCAGTCCTGAAACCTGACTGGTTTGGATCAAGAAGGTCATTCTGAGAGAGATAGCAAGAGAGTTGGCTAAAGACGGCACGCTCAATAGTTTTGGAAAGAAAAGAAAGAAGGGATACTGGTCTGTAGTTGTTGACATCAGTGGGATCGAGTGTTGGTTTCTTGAGAAGTGGAGCAACTCTCGCTCTCTTGAAGACGGAAGGGACATGGCCAGCGGTCAAGGATGAGTTGATCAGCGAGGTGAGGTAGGGGAGAAGGTCACCGGAGATGGTCTGGAGAAGAGAGGAGGGGATGGGGTCAAGCGGGCAGGTTGTTGGGCGGCCTGCAGTCACAAGTCGCAGGATTTTATCTGGAGAGAGAGGGGAGAAAGAAGTCAAAGCATAGGGTAGGGCAGTGTGAGTAGGACCAGCAGTGTCATTAGACTTAACAAACGAGGATCGAATGTCGTCAACCTTCTTTTCAAAGTGGTTGACAAAGTCATCCACAGAGAGAGAGGAGGGGGGGGCGGGGGGGGGGAGGATTCAGGAGGGAGGAAAATGTGGCAAAGAGCTTCCTAGGGTTAGAGGCAGATGCTTGGAATTTAGAGTGGTAGAAAGTGGCCTTAGCAGCGGAAACAGATGAAGAAAATGTAGAGAGGAGGGAGTGAAAAGATGCCAGGTCGGCAGGGAGTTTAGTTTTCTTCCATTTCCGCTCCGCTGCCCGGAGCTCTGTTCTGTGAGCTCGCAATGAGTCATCAAGCCACGGAGCTGGAGGGGAGGACCGAGCCGGCCGGGAGGATAGGGGACACAGAGAGTCAAAGGATGCAGAAAGGGAGGAGAGGAGGGTTGAGGAGGCAGAATCAGGAGATTGGAGGGAGAAGGATTGAGCAGAGGGAAGAGATGATAGGATGGAAGAGGAGAGAGTAGTGCGAGAGAGAGAGCGAAGGTTGCGGCGGCGCATTACCATCTGTGTAGGGGCAGAGTGAGTAGTGTGGGAGGAGAGCGAGAGAGAAAAGGAAACAAAGTAGTGGTCGGAGACATGGAGGGGAGTTGCAGTGAGATTAGTAGAGGAGCAGCATCTAGTAAAGATGAGGTCAAGCGTATTGCCTGCCTTGTGAGTAGGGGGGGACGGTGAGAGGGTGAGGTCAAAAGAGGAGAGAAGTGGAAAGAAGGAGGCAGAGAGAAATGAGTCAAATGTGGACATAGGGAGGTTGAAATCCCCCAAAACTGTGAGGGGTGAGCCATCCTCAGGAAAGGAACTTATCAAGGCGTCAAGCTCATTGATGAACTCTCCAAGGGAACCTGGAGGGCGATAGATGACAAGGATATTAAGCTTAAATGGGCTAGTGACTGTGACAGCATGGAATTCAAATGAGGAGATAGACAGATGGGTTAGGGGAAAAATTGAGAATGTCCACTTGGGAGAGATGAGGATTCCTGTGCCACCACCCCTCTGACCAGATGCTCTCGGGGTATGCGAGAACACATGGTCAGATGAGGAGAGAGCAGTAGGAGTAGCAGTGTTTTCAGTGGTAATCCATGTTTCCGTCAGCGCCAGGAAGTCGAGGGACTGCTTCATGGCTACAGATGTGAGTCGGTAGTCATTTAGGAAGGTTACCTTAGTGTTCTTGGGCACAGGGACTATGGTGGTCTGCTTGAAACATGTTGGTATTACAGACTCAGTCAGGGACAGGTTGAAAATGTCAGTGAAGACACTTGCCAGTTGGTCAGCGCTTGCTCTGAGTACACGTCCTGGTTATCTGGCCCTGTGGCCTTGTGAATGTTGACCTGTTAAAAGGTCTTACTCACATTGGCTACGGAGAGCGTGATCACACAATTGTCCGGAACAGCTGGTGCTCTCATACATGCTTCATTGTTGTTTGCCTCGAAGCGAGCATAGAAGTAATTTAGCTTCTCTCTCTCTCTCTCTAGGTGCTTTTGATGATGCGGTGGAGGAAAGGGTGATAAATGAGGAATATAAGATCTGGAAGAAGAATACGCCTTTCCTCTATGACCTGGTGATGACCCACGCTCTGGAATGGCCCAGCCTCACCGCCCAGTGGCTGCCTGATGTATCCAGGTATACACACACACACAACGTTAACAAGAAATCTCAAACACACCTTATGCATTCTTCGTTTTGGCCTTAAACTACCCATTGATGCCACGTTGTCCGTCCTGCTTCCTGTTTTGTTGCTGTCTCTGTTTGTTTACCAGGCCCGAGGGGAAAGATTTTAGCGTGCACCGCCTGGTTCTGGGCACGCACACGTCAGACGAGCAGAATCACCTGGTCATCGCCAGCGTACAGCTGCCCAATGACGACGCCCAGTTTAATGTTTCGCACTACGACAGCGAGAAAGGCGGTGAGACGCACTCATGCTCATTGCACACACAGACAGACACACACACTATGGGTGTGAACGTTAAAAACAGAACTGAATCCTTAACGTTAAGAAAACTGGAAAAACTATATATTTTTATTATTAAAATGACAGTGCAGTTATCACCAAACTACCTCTAACGGGTCCCGATCATCATCATAAAAGGAAAACGTGAAGAAATGGGTAACACTGTAATGTTTGGCGAAGGAGATGTGCATCTGAAATGATTTGCCATGGATATAAAGCATGTCATCAAGTTTGGAGAAAAAGCACTGATTACTGTAATGATTGCGGTTGATATGCAGCCATTGTCAATGGCCTACTTGAGTTGCAAGGTAATTTGCTAAATGAAAGACAGCAAGCGCCATTTCAGCCGCGGGTCACACTACTGAAACAGGTGGGTCCTTCTCATAAATATCACCGTTCACCGTTTACTCCCGTTTCAACAGGGTGTTATTCCCTTTAGAATGGGAGTTGAGACATTCAGTTAACGGCGTTAGAAAGCTACAATTCTTTTTTTTAACTAGTAGATACTCACATTTGGGGAGTTCTTTTGCCCTGTTTGATTTGTAAGCTTAAACCCGGTGGGAAGGCTTTTGTTAAAGTCCATAGACTAATGAATCTGCTATTTGCCTTCATCAAAACAATGTTTTTGTTGCATATTTCAGTCTGGGGGGGGGGTTGGAACCTATTCTAAATGGCAGTCCCCCCCCCCCCCCCCCCCCCCACAAAAAAAAGCCCAAAGTAGATGAGATGCATTTATTATTCCAAAACTCCAGCTCGTTGTTAGAACACATTTTCCCTATTTTAATCAACCAGTCCATATTGAATTCGTGATAAAGCTGTTGTGATTTGGCAAGGAATGTAGCTTGTCTACAGTATGCCGTCAGTGAGATGGGCAGTCATTTCTGTAGGGACTAATGGGTTCGCGGCGTGCGTATGTGTAGAGGGAGCGGTTGGATCGAAATTGAGCGAGAGAGGCGGCCTGTAATGGAGGGAGAGAAGAATGGAGGGGAAAACAACTGTGATCACTTGGCTAGGTATTTTTAGACTTTTTTTTTTTGTGAGTCGCTAATGCACGTAACAAATGGAAGTGGAGGTGAATTAACGGTTGTCTTCCAGACGAAATGACACCTGCCCCAAGCAGATTCCAGATACCGCCTACTGTATGACTGCCGTAGAACTTCATTGCCCCCTAGTGGTCACACCACGCAATAGGACGTGGAATTTTATGATTGTTATTTTTTTTATTTTTTTTTGACGCTCTTATCCAGAGCGACTTAAAGGAGCAATTAGGGTTAAGTGCCTTGCTCAAGGGCACATCGACAGATTTTTCACCTAGTCGGCTCGGGGATTAGAACCAGCGACCTTTCGGTTACTGGCACACCGCTCTTAACATTTACATTTACATTTTAGTCATTTAGCAGACGCTCTTATCCAGAGCGACTTACAGGAGCATTTAGGGTTAAGTGCCTTGCTTAACCACTAAGCTACATGTTCTTTTCGTTTTAACGGAAACCGATAAATGGCAGTTTTAAACGTGAAGAAAATGTGTCCATTTGTCACATCCCTAACACACACACACACACACACACTAGAACACACTTCTCAATGCCATCCAATCCAAGACTCTACCTCGGCTTGTAAAAGTTAAGGAATCTACTTTGCCATAGTACATAATGATAAAATTGTCTCCTTCTCTCTGTAGAGTTTGGAGGTTTTGGCTCAGTGAGTGGGAAGATCGAGATAGAGATCAAGATCAACCATGAAGGAGAGGTGAACCGGGCCAGGTACATGCCCCAGAACCCCTGCATCATCGCAACCAAGACCCCCACCTCAGACGTACTGGTCTTCGACTACACCAAGCATCCCTCCAAACCTGGTAAGGTCTGGAAAAGAATAGAGAGGGTTCCATTAGCTGGTCCCTCCCCTTTAAAACCTCCTCCCTAACCCCAACGAATAGAGAGGGTCCCATTAGCTGGTCCGTCCCCTTTAAAACCTCCTCCCTAACCCCAACGAATAGGGAGGGTTCCATTAGCTCGTCCCTCCCCTTTAATACCTCCTCCCTAACCCCAACCCATGCACAGATCTGGAAGTTGGTAATGGCTGCAAGTGTTTTTCAGTTGGCTTCCATTAGGTTTAGGAGAACCGCTGCCACAATAGCATGGCATTGTGTTGAAGTTCAATGTTAAAATCTAAATCTCCCTACCATCATATCGAAGCCAGTTTGACACCAATGTCGGTGAATGATTGGCGGTACGGTACACAACTGTACCCTGGTCTGGCCGTTACCGAGAACCACGTACTGGGTTATTAACAGGGTCGTCAGACGATAGCCTCCGTGAAGTGACCATTGGACGTAAAAAAAAATGTCAGATTGACTTAAGTTGGTTGGTGCAACAGTTTTTATAAAATATATAATTTAATCGCTCTCACGTGCCCATTTATATCTGTTAAGAACCAACTATGTGCTACATTTTTTTTTTAGCATTTCTGGCGCTGGGCCAATTGTGCGCCGCCCTACGGGACTCACGGCCGGTGGTGATACAGCCCGGGATAGAACCCGGGTCTGTAGTGACACCGCTAGCCCTGCGACGTAGTGCCTTAGAACGCTGCCCCACTCGGGAGGCCCTCTCCTGTTGTGTTGACATTTTTAATCCAAGTGTGTGCTGCTCAACAGTGCCAAACTCACAACTCTTGACATTTTGATTGTCTTGATTGTATTTGCTGCAACGCTTTAGGCTAGAAATAAGCTGTAGAAGACGCGGGCTCCAGTGTACATGGGGAGATCTTTGTTTAGTCTCTGGCTGAGTTATTTCACCCTTTTATAAATCAATGATTTAACTTTTTTTTTTTTTTTTTTTTACTTTGCTTTCAATGGGAATTGAGTCATATTGTACAATGTAAGACTGTCGCAATCAATTGAGCTATTTACCTTTTGCAAACTGCATGCAATTGCTTTTGACTATCCATGGTAAATTCTAAACATACTATAATAGTTCATAACAGACCAGGGTTTAAACCAGCAGACCAGGGTTTAAACCAGCGGACCAGGGTTTGAACCAGCAGACCAGGGTTTAAACCAGCAGACCAGGGTTTAAACCAGCAGACCAGGGTTTGAACCAGCAGACCAGGGTTTGAACCAGCAGACCAGGGTTTAAACCAGCAGACCAGGGTTTAAACCAGCAGACCAGGGTTTAAACCAGCAGACCAGGGTTTAAACCAGCAGACCAGGGTTTGAACCAGCAGACCAGGGTTTAAACCAGCAGACCAGGGTTTAAACCAGCGCACCACCTGTGCCATTAAGGCCTTTTGGGCGAATTAAAGGTTACAGTGGCACTGCCAACAACAGACTTTTGATTGCTAAAATAATCAGGTGTTGTATAATGCACCTTTTAACAGAAAGTCACCTTCCGGTGTAAAAACCCATGGAAATCCAGGGCATGACATTAACTATTTTAGCCACTCTTCCTTCGGACAAGTAGGACAGATTATTTATATATATATATATATATATATATATATATATATATATATATATATATATATATATATTAATTATTATTATTATTATTATTTGAAAACATGTTTTTTTACTTGTCCCAAAGCTCTAAGTAAAATACTGCACTAATAGGCTACTGTATAAAACACCCTTGTAAAAAAATCTGAAATGTAATAACAAACTATTTTTTAAAGTGAGAAGTACCAGGGCTCGACAATAACGCTTGTCCGCTTGTCCGCTTGCCCGGCGCAAATAAACAAAATAAAGGTCGGACAAGCAGATTATAGATTTAAGTTCCCCCGAATGGAATCACAATATCAAACAATTGGGCTGCTCCGATCAAAATTGGATCCAAGTGTCCTCTGGATGTGCTGTGCTGGGCTGGGCTGGGCTGGGCTGGTCTGGGCTGGGCTGGGCTGCGCTGGGCTGGGCTGGGCTGGGCTGTGCGCTGTCCTCCCAATCTCTGCATCGGAATAGAATTAATGTAGGCCTTCATTGACTGGCACTAGCGGTCTTTCAATCATGCGGTCGCAAGATGCGTTTTTTTTTTTTTAGATCAAAGCGAGGGCTTGTGCACATTTGTTGATATTCATTGCTAGTTAGTGAGTCATTTGCCCAGTTATAGCTAATATTTGGTCAGCAATAAAAATCCTGTAAAAAGTCAGGTGTGCATCACCTGTGTGTGCCAGTGGGCCGTTGCCAGAGGAGAGAGACATTTTGGGCAGCAGGTAAAATAGTGATATACAATAGATTAGCGAGAGAACCAGCCAAACGACACTATGTTTTGAGTCGGCTATCTCGCTAGTTGACTATTTAACTATTAGCGTGTATTAATGTCAGTAACATATCCGGAGTCCTAAAATAGCTTTCCACCGGCACATGTGTATAACGGCAAATGGTCGACACGCAGTTGATATACGGGCGCACAGTTGATGAAACCAGTGCTGCAAACTGCGGTTGTAAAACCGTCTCTCAAGCGCTCAAAATTGGCTAAGATTCTCCTCTATTCAATACTGGCCATGTTCAAAAATATTCTAACTCCTATGCTGTCAAGATCTCCCCTGAACACTAAACAGTTGGCTACCTCGCCCACCTTAGCTTTTTGATCCCTGGTTCATTGAATGAGGGAATTTTATTTTATAAAGACATAAAAAGTTGTAATTGTAATGTTGCAGGGTGGTCATCCCACCTCCAGTAGAGGACAGGAGAGCTACTGCGGGTGCAGATTTTTTGCTCCAGCCCTGCTCGAACACACCCCATTGTAAAAAAAAAAAAAATCAGCTGCTCAACAGGACCTTGATAAGCTGACTGGTGTGTTTTTGAGCAGGGTTGGATCAAAAGCCTGCACACCCAGTAGCTCTCCAGATGGAGTTTGAATCCTGAGCAACCTGCATACACATTGTTTGAAGTAAAATAGACCAACATAGCTACTGTAGTAGGTCAAAGCTGTGTGCTGGAAAACCTTGGTAGAGCATGGGTGGAATAGGCATGGTGGCGCTGGAAAACCTTGGTAGAGCATGGGTGGAATAGGCATGGTGGTGCTGGAAAACCTTGGTAGAGCATGGGTGGAATAGGCATGGTGGTGCTGGAAAACCTTGGTAGAGCATGGGTGGAATAGGCATGGTGGTGCTGGAAAACCTTGGTAGAGCATGGGTGGAGGAGGCATGGTGGTGCTCGTGTGGATTGGTGGTGCTCGTGTGGATTTCCTTCCTTTTTTGTCTTCACACCAATGCCTACTTCTCACACAAAACCGTTTTTTTTGTTTTTAATTGTACTGTATTTTAGGTAACATGTCCTTTATCGAAATGGATAACATGGTAGCCAATATAACCAGTGTGCCCTCTGCTCCACCACGGTTAACCAGTGCCCTCTCCTCCACCACGGTTAACCAGTGCCCTCACCTCCACCACGGTTAACCAGTGCCCTCTCCTCCACCACGGTTAACCAGTGCCCTCTGCTCCACCACGGTTAACCAGTGCCCTCTGCTCCACCACGGTTAACCAGTGCCCTCTCCTCCACCACAGTTAACCAGTGCCCTCTGCTCCACCACGGTTAACCAGTGCCCTCACCTCCACCACGGTTAACCAGTGCCCTCTCCTCCACCACGGTTAACCAGTGCCCTCTCCTCCACCACGGTTAACCAGTGCCCTCTCCTCCACCACGGTTAACCAGTGCCCTCTGCTCCACCACGGTTAACCAGTGCCCTCTGCTCCACCACGGTTAACCAGTGCCCTCTGCTCCACCACGGTTAACCAGTGCCCTCTGCTCCACCACGGTTAACCAGTGTGCCCTCTGCTCCACCACGGTTAACCAGTGCCCTCTGCTCCACCACGGTTAACCAGTGCCCTCACCTCCACCACGGTTAACCAGTGCCCTCTCCTCCACCACGGTTAACCAGTGCCCTCTCCTCCACCACGGTTAACCAGTGCCCTCTGCTCCACCACGGTTAACCAGTGCCCTCACCTCCACCACGGTTAACCAGTGTGCCCTCTCCTCCACAGACCCTTCAGGAGAGTGTACTCCTGACCTGCGCCTGAGGGGACA
>NC_139994.1:1247164-1249664 GCF_964263955.1 Coregonus lavaretus
ATAGTTTAATAGTTTAATAGTGTAATAGTTTATAGTTTAATAGTTTAATAGTTTAATAGTTTAATAGTGTATAGGGTAATAGTTTAATAGGGTAATAGTTTAATAGTTGTAATAGGGTAATAGTTGAATAGGGTAATAAGGTAATGTGTTTGTGTGTTCCCTTTATCACAGTGTTGACAGGAGCTGTCAGTCATGTAGTCTAGCTTGGCAGACAGATGACCTGTTCCAGTTGTTGTTGTTTACAGCTTGGCAGACAGATGACCTGTTCCAGTTGTTGTTGAGTACAGCTTGGCAGACAGATGACCTGTTCCAGTTGTTGTTGAGTACAGCTTGGCAGACAGATGACCTGTTCCAGTTGTTGTTGAGTACAGCTTGGCAGACAGATGACCTGTTCCAGTTGTTGTTGTTTACAGCTTGGGCAGACAGATGACCTGTTCCAGTTGTTGTTGTTTACAGCTTGGCAGACAGATGACCTGTTCCAGTGTTGTTGAGTACAGCTTGGCAGACAGATGACCTGTTCCAGTTGTTGTTGAGTACAGCTTGGCAGACAGATGACCTGTTCCAGTTGTTGTTGAGTACAGCTTGGCAGACAGATGACCTGTTCCAGTTATTGTTGAGTACAGCTTGGCAGACAGATGACCTGTTCCAGTTGTTGTTGAGTACAGCTTGGCAGACAGAGAGCAAGAGAGAGAGAGGGAGAGAGAGAGAGGGAGAGAGAGAGGAGAGGGAGAGAGAGAGAGGGGAGAGAGAGAGAGAGAGAGAGAGAGAGGAGAGAGGGAGAGAGAGAGAGAGGGAGAGAGAGAGGAGAGAGAGAGAGAGAGAGAGAGAGAGAGAGGAGAGAGAGAGAGAGACACAGACAGAGAGAGTGGGAGGGGCACACACAGACAGGCTTGCGGAGTTGAACAGTACGGTCACTGCTGCTGCCGCTGGATGTATTGGACAGAGAGAGTGTGTGAGCAAGGAGCAGTGATCAGTGTGTTTGTGAGAGAGTCTGTAAGCAGCTTGTTTGTGTGACAGGCGGAGTACGGGCTGGAGCGGTGAGGTTGTGAGGGTAGGTGTGTGGTGTTGCTCAAGCTGAGCAGTGTCAGTGTGTTAGTGTGTAGCTGGATCAGTGTTAGTGTGTAGCTGGATAAGTGTCAGTGTGTAGTGTGTAGCTGGATCAGTGTCAGTGTGTAGCTGGAGCTGTGTCAGTGTGTTAGTGTGTAGCTGGAGAAGTGTCAGTGTGTCAGTGTGTGGCTAGAGCAGTGTCAGTGCGTATGTGTTTGTTTACTAGGGGTGAAGTGGAGCGTGATGAGAATGAGTTGTCTCTAGCCAGATTTACAGCAACATGAATGTGTATTTAGCGAAAACAGGGAAGGGCATGACAGAGCATGAGACTGAGTGGATGAGTGCGTTTTTCCAGTAGTGTGTGTATGCTAAAGTGTTTGTGACTTTGTGTGTAAAGGGCTGAGAGGGTGAGCTACAGGACCAGGGGGGAGTGAGCTACAGGACCAGGGGGGAGTGAGCTACAGGACCAGGGGGGAGTGAGCTACAGGACCAGGGGGGAGTGAGTTATAGGACCAGGGGGGAAGTGAGCTACAGGGACCAGGGGGGAGTGTGGTGAGCTCTTGAAGAGGAACTATCCAGATGTTGCCTTTTGGGGACGCCTCCTTCACCTGGACTCTAGACCCCGTGTAGGGGGGTGAGGATTACCCCGGATTCCATCACCATGGGGAACAGTGTCCACAAGAACAAGGAAGAGGGTCCCTGCAGCCCGCAACGGACCCTCTTCACACCTCAACCCTGACCCCTGCTCAGGCATTAAACCTGGTCCTAACGCCAGCCCCAACCCAGGGAAGACCAAATCCTTCTGCCGCTTTGGGCCGGGTGGATAAAGTCAAAAGAGGTAGAACCAGAGTTGGATGATCAGAGGGAATGTTTTGACGGGGATTGTGTTTGATGTTTTGATTTAATTGATTTCAGCAGTCTGTGATGTCAGCAGCATGATGTCATCTGTCTTCTAGAGCTTTCTAGGGATAGTTCTATCCCTCTGTGTAATGGTCATTGTCTCTGGTTGTAGTGATGATGGTGTCAAAGCATGAAGACCTGTTGCCTTGTGGAGAGGAGGCGAGCTTACTGTGTACAATATGAGGTAGCAGAAGTACTGACAATGATGTGAGTACTGTCTGTGTAAAGATCCATGATATTGTGTGGGTAGTTGAAGTACTGACAGTGATGTGAGCGTGTCTGTGTAAAGATATTGTGGGTCCTCTGTAGCTCAGCTGGTAGAGCATGGCGCTTGTAACGCCAAGGTAGTGGGTTCGATCCCCCGGGACCACCCATACACACAAAAAAAAAAAATGTATGCACGCATGACTGTAAGTCGCTTTGGATAAAAGCGTCTGCTAAATGGCATATTTAGTTGAAGTACTGAAAGTGATGTGTCTGTGTAAAGATCCATGATATTGTGTGGTAGTTTAAGTATTGACAGTGATGTGAGTGTGTCTGTGTAAAGGTACTG
>NC_139994.1:1254664-1262164 GCF_964263955.1 Coregonus lavaretus
AGTCTGTAATGTAATGGGGTTCAGTGTTAGTCTGTAATGTAATGGGGTTCAGTGTTAGTCTGTAATGTAATAGGGTTCAGTGTTAGTCTGTAATGTAATGGGGTTCAGTGTTAGTCTGTAATGTAATGGGGTTCAGTGTTAGTCTGTAATGTAATGGGGTTCAGTGTTAGTCTGTAATGTAATGGGGTTCAGTGTTAGTCTGTAATGTAATGGGGTTCCCAACACTCTATCCATGCACTGATAATGCATCCTGTGATTGGTCAGATACTCCTAGTTAGCCCAGCACTGGCCCGTCGGGTCTGTTGCGTGCTGTTTCAAGCCTGTACGTATCATCCAAGCCTGGACTGTGTTGTTTTCAGCGTCAGAGTGTGGGTGGGCAGACGTGCATGGGATGACTGATTACAAAGTCAGTTGTCACTGTTGTTATCATTGCAGTATGTGCTAGAGTAGCAGTATTCTATGTAGTTCTCATTCCTGTTATTATAATGTTACTACTGATATAGTCTGCAGTGATTAGTCACTTTCTGCTACCTCCTGTTTCCTATATATTTATATATAGTCCTTGCTCTTGTGTGTGTTGCTGTGCAATAGCCTATTATCTGCATGCTATTCAGTTCTTGCTATATTGCTTACTGTCCTATTGACATGCTAGTCATTCATCTGGTGTTACTATGGAATACAGGGTTATTAGGTCATTATTAGATACCGTCCTTGTTGTATTCCAAAACCCATTCTGTCCTACTCTGCAAATATCTATTCAGGCCAGTGTATTTATCTCCTGAATACCAGATTAATTATCTCCCTGTTTCTGTCCATTACAGAACCGTCCCCATGTTCAGATTAATGACCTCTCTGTTTCTGTCCATTACAGAACCGTCCCCATGTTCAGATTAATTATCTCCCCGTTTCTGTCCATTACAGAACAGTCCCCATGTTCAGATGAATTATCTCCTTGTTTTTGTCAATTACAGAGATTAGTTATCTCCCTGTTTCTGTCCATTACAGAACTGTCCCCATGTTCCGATTAATTATCTCCCTGTTTCTGTCCATTACAGAACCGTCCCCATGTTCCGATTAATTATCTCCCTGTCCATTACAGAACCGTCCCCATGTTCAGATAAATTATCTCCCTGTTTCTGTCCATTACAGAACCCTCCCCTGTTCAGATGAATTATCTCCCTGTTTCTGTCCATTACAGAACCGTCCCCATGTTCCGATTAATTATCTCCCTGTTTCTGTCCATTACAGAACCATCCACATGTTCAGATGAATTATCTCCCTGTTTCTGTCCATTACAGAACCGTCCCCATGTTCAGATGAATTATCTCAGTTTCTGTCCATTACAGAACCGTCCCCATGTTCCGATTAATTATCTCAGTTTCTGTCCATTACAGAACCGTCCCCATGATCAGATTAATTATCTCAGTTTCTGTCCATTACAGAACCGTCCCCATGTTCAGATTAATTATCTCCCTGTTTCTGTCCATTACAGAACCGTCCCCATGATCAGATTAATTATTTCCCTGTTTCTGTCCATTACAGAACCGTCCCCATGTTCAGATTAATTATAGCCCCGTTTCTGTCCATTTCAGAACCGTCCCCATGTTCAGATGAATTATTTCCCTGTTTCTGTCCATTACAGAACAGTCCCCATGTTCAGATTAATTATCTCCCCGTTTCTGTCCATTACAGAACCGTCCCCATTTTCAGATTAATTATCTCCCTGTTTCTGTCCATTACAGAACCGTCCCCATGTTCAGATGAATTATCTCCCTGTTTTTGTCCATTACAGAACCGTCCCCATGTTTAGGTTAATTATCTCCCTGTTTCTGTCCATTACAGAACCGTCCCCATGTTCAGATTAATTATCACTCTGTTTCTGTCCATTACAGAACCGTCCCCATGTTCAGATTAATTATCTCCTTGTTTCTGTCCATTACAAAACCATCCCCATGTTCAGATTAATTATCTCAGTTTCTGTCCATTACAGAACCGTCCCCATGTTCAGATTAATTATCTCCTTGTTTCTGTCCATTACAAAACCATCCCCATGTTCAGATAAATTATCTCCCTGTTTCTGTCCATTACAGAACCGTCCCCATGTTCAGATGAATTATCTCAGTTTCTGTCCATTACAGAACCGTCCCCATGTTCAGATGAATTATCTCCCTGTTTCTGTCCATTACAGAACCGTCCCCATGTTCAGATTAATTATCTCCCTGTTTCTGTCCATTACAGAACCGTCCCCATGATCAGATTAATTATCTCCCTGTTTCTGTCCATTACAGAACCGTCCCCATGTTCAGATTAATTATCTCCCTGTTTCTGTCCATTACAGAACCGTCCCCATGTTCAGATTAATTATCTCCCTGTTTCTGTCCATTACAGAACCGTCCCCATGTTCAGATGAATTATCTCAGTTTCTGTCCATTACAGAACCGTCCCCATGTTCAGATTAATTATCTCAGTTTCTGTCCATTACAGAACCGTCCCCATGATCAGATTAATTATCCCCCTGTTTCTGTCCATTACAGAACCGTCCCCATGTTCAGATGAATTATCTCCCTGTTTCTGTCCATTACAGAACCGTCCCCATGTTCGGATGAATTATCTCCCTGTTTCTGTCCATTGCAGAACCGTCCCCATGTTAGGATGAATTATCTCCCTGTTTCTGTCCATTACAGAACCGTCCCCATGTTCAGATTAATTATCTCCCTGTTTCTGTCCATTACAGAACCGTCCCCATGTTCAGATGAATTATCTCCCTGTTTCTGTCCATTACAGAACCGTCCCCATGTTAAGATTAATTATCTCCCTGTTTCTGTCCATTACAGAACCGTCCCCATGTTCAGATGAATTATCTCCCTGTTTCTGTCGATTACAGAACCGTCCCTATGTTCAGATTAATTATCTCCCTGTTTCTGTCCATTACAGAACCGTCCCCATGTTCAGATTAATTATCTCCCTGTTTCTGTAAATTACAGAACCGTCCCCATTTTCAGATGATATATCCCCCTGTGTCTGTCCAATACAGAACCGTCCCCATTTTCAGATTTATTAACTCCCTGTGTTTTTCCATTACAGAACCGTCCCCAAGTTCAGATTAATTATCTCCCTGTTTCTGTCCATTACAGAACCGTCCCCATGTTCAGATTAATTATCTCTCTGATTATGTCCATTACAGAACAGTCCCCATGTTCAGATATATTAACTCCCTGTTTCTGTCCATTACAGAACCGTCCCCATGTTCAGATGAATCATCTCCCCGTTTCTGTCCATTACAGAAATGTCCCCATTTTCAGATGAATTATCTCCCTGTTTCTGTCCATTACAGAACCGTCCCCATGTTCAGATTAATTATCTCCCTGTTTCTGTCCATTACAGAACCGTCCCCATGTTCAGATTAATTATCTCCCTGTTTCTGTCCATTACAGAACCGTCCCCATGATCAGATTAATTATCTCCCTGTTTCTGTCCATTACAGAACCGTCCCCATGTTCAGATTAATTATCTCCCTGTTTCTGTCCATTACAGAACCGTCCCCATGTTCAGATTAATTATCTCCCTGTTTCTGTCCATTACAGAACCGTCCCCATGATCAGATTAATTATCTCCCTGTTTCTGTCCATTACAGAACCGTCCCCATGTTCAGATTAATTATCTCCCTGTTTCTGTCCATTACAGAACCGTCCCCATGTTCAGATTAATTATCTCCCTGTTTCTGTCCATTACAGAACCGTCCCCATGTTCAGATGAATTATCTCCCTGTTTCTGTCCATTACAGAACCGTCCCCATGTTCAGATTAATTATCTCCCTGTTTCTGTCCATTACAGAACCGTCCCCATGTTCAGATTAATTATCTCCCTGTTTCTGTCCATTACAGAACCGTCCCCATGTTCAGATTAATTATCTCCCTGTTTCTGTCCATTACAGAACCGTCCCCATGTTCAGATGAATTATCTCCCTGTTTCTGTCCATTACAGAACCGTCCCCATGTTCAGATTAATTATCTCCCTGTTTCTGTCCATTACAGAACCGTCCCCATGTTCAGATTAATTATCTCCTTGTTTCTGTCCATTACAAAACCATCCCCATGTTCAGATAAATTATCTCCCTGTTTCTGTCCATTACAGAACCGTCCCCATGTTCAGATTAATTATCCCAGTTTCTGTCCATTACAGAACCGTCCCCATGTTCAGATTAATTATCACTCTGTTTCTGTCCATTACAGAACCGTCCCCATGTTCAGATTAATTATCTCAGTTTCTGTCCATTACAGAACCGTCCCCATGTTCAGATTAATTATCTCCTTGTTTATGTCCATTACAAAACCATCCCCATGTTCAGATAAATTATCTCCCTGTTTCTGTCCATTACAGAACCGTCCCCATGTTCAGATGAATTATCTCAGTTTCTGTCCATTACAGAACCGTCCCCATGTTCAGATGAATTATCTCCCTGTTTCTGTCCATTACAGAACCGTCCCCATGTTCAGATTAATTATCTCCCTGTTTCTGTCCATTACAGAACCGTCCCCATGATCAGATTAATTATCTCCCTGTTTCTGTCCATTACAGAACCGTCCCCATGTTCAGATTAATTATCTCCCTGTTTCTGTCCATTACAGAACCGTCCCCATGTTCAGATTAATTATCTCCCTGTTTCTGTCCATTACAGAACCGTCCCCATGTTCAGATGAATTATCTCAGTTTCTGTCCATTACAGAACCGTCCCCATGATCAGATTAATTATCCCCCTGTTTCTGTCCATTACAGAACCGTCCCCATGTTCAGATTAATTATCTCCCTGTTTCTGTCCATTACAGAACCGTCCCCATGTTCAGATTAATTATCTCCCTGTTTCTGTCCATTACAGAACCGTCACCATGTTCAGATGAATTATCTCAGTTTCTGTCCATTACAGAACCGTCCCCATGTTCAGATGAATTATCTCAGTTTCTGTCCATTACAGAACCGTCCCCATGATCAGATTAATTATCCCCCTGTTTCTGTCCATTACAGAACCGTCCCCATGTTCAGATGAATTATCTCCCTGTTTCTGTCCATTACAGAACCGTCCCCATGTTCGGATGAATTATCTCCCTGTTTCTGTCTATTGCAGAACCGTCCCCATGTTCGGATGAATTATCTCCCTGTTTCTGTCCATTACAGAACCGTCCCCATGTTCAGATTAATTATCTCCCTGTTTCTGTCCATTACAGAACCGTCCCCATGTTCAGATGAATTATCTCCCTGTTTCTGTCGATTACAGAACCGTCCCTATGTTCAGATGAATTATCTCCCTGTTTCTGTCGATTACAGAACCGTCCCTATGTTCAGATTAATTATCTCCCTGTTTCTGTCCATTACAGAACCGTCCCCATGTTCAGATTAATTATCTCCCTGTTTCTGTAAATTACAGAACCGTCCCCATTTTCAGATGATATATCCCCCTGTGTCTGTCCAATACAGAACCGTCCCCATGTTCAGATTAATTATCTCCCTGTTTCTGTCCATTACAGAACCGTCCCCATGATCAGATTAATTATCTCCCTGTATCTGTCCATTACAGAACCATCCCCATGTTCAGATTAATTATCTCCCTGTTTCTGTCCATTACAGAACCGTCCCCATGTTCAGATTAATTATCTCCCTGTTTCTGTCCATTACAGAACCGTCCCCATGATCAGATTAATTATCTCCCTGTTTCTGTCCATTACAGAACCGTCCCCATGTTCAGATTAATTATCTCCCTGTTTCTGTCCATTACAGAACCGTCCCCATGTTCAGATTAATTATCTCCCTGTTTCTGTCCATTACAGAACCGTCCCCATGTTCAGATGAATTATCTCCCTGTTTCTGTCCATTACAGAACCGTCCCCATGTTCAGATTAATTATCTCCCTGTTTCTGTCCATTACAGAACAGTCCCCATGTTCAGATTAATTATCTCCCTGTTTCTGTCCATTACAGAACCGTCCCCATGTTCAGATTAATTATCTCCCTGTTTCTGTCCATTACAGAACCGTCCCCATGTTCAGATGAATTATCTCCCTGTTTCTGTCCATTACAGAACCGTCCCCATGTTCAGATTAATTATCTCCCCGTTTCTGTCCATTACAGAACCGTTCCCATGTTCAGATGAATTATCTCCCTGTTTCTGTCCATTACAGAACCGTCCCCATGTTCAGATTAATTATCTCCCTGTTTCTGTCCATTACAGAACCGTCCCCATTTTCAGATGATATATCCCCCTGTGTCTGTCCAATACAGAACCGTCCCCATGTTCAGATGAATTATCTCCCTGTTTTTGTCCATTACAGAACCGTCCCCATGTTTAGGTTAATTATCTCCCTGTTTCTGTCCATTACAGAACCGTCCCCATGTTCAGATTAATTATCACTCTGTTTCTGTCCATTACAGAACCGTCCCCATGTTCAGATTAATTATCTCCTTGTTTCTGTCCATTACAAAACCATCCCCATGTTCAGATTAATTATCTCAGTTTCTGTCCATTACAGAACCGTCCCCATGTTCAGATTAATTATCTCCTTGTTTCTGTCCATTACAAAACCATCCCCATGTTCAGATAAATTATCTCCCTGTTTCTGTCCATTACAGAACCGTCCCCATGTTCAGATGAATTATCTCAGTTTCTGTCCATTACAGAACCGTCCCCATGTTCAGATGAATTATCTCCCTGTTTCTGTCCATTACAGAACCGTCCCCATGTTCAGATTAATTATCTCCCTGTTTCTGTCCATTACAGAACCGTCCCCATGATCAGATTAATTATCTCCCTGTTTCTGTCCATTACAGAACCGTCCCCATGTTCAGATTAATTATCTCCCTGTTTCTGTCCATTACAGAACCGTCCCCATGTTCAGATTAATTATCTCCCTGTTTCTGTCCATTACAGAACCGTCCCCATGTTCAGATGAATTATCTCAGTTTCTGTCCATTACAGAACCGTCCCCATGTTCAGATGAATTATCTCAGTTTCTGTCCATTACAGAACCGTCCCCATGATCAGATTAATTATCCCCCTGTTTCTGTCCATTACAGAACCGTCCCCATGTTCAGATGAATTATCTCCCTGTTTCTGTCCATTACAGAACCGTCCCCATGTTCAGATTAATTATCTCCCTGTTTCTGTCCATTACAGAACCGTCCCCATGTTCAGATGAATTATCTCCCTGTTTCTGTCCATTACAGAACCGTCCCCATGTTAAGATTAATTATCTCCCTGTTTCTGTCCATTACAGAACCGTCCCCATGTTCAGATGAATTATCTCCCTGTTTCTGTCGATTACAGAACCGTCCCTATGTTCAGATTAATTATCTCCCTGTTTCTGTCCATTACAGAACCGTCCCCATGTTCAGATTAATTATCTCCCTGTTTCTGTAAATTACAGAACCGTCCCCATTTTCAGATGATATATCCCCCTGTGTCTGTCCAATACAGAACCGTCCCCATTTTCAGATTTATTAACTCCCTGTG
>NC_139994.1:1267164-1319664 GCF_964263955.1 Coregonus lavaretus
AGCACTCCACAAATGTCTTGTTAACAAACTATAGTTTTGGCAAGTCGGTTAGGACATCTACTTTGTGCATGACACAAGTCATTTTTCCAACAATTGTTTACAGACAGATTATTTCACTTATAATTCACTGTATCACAATTCCAGTGGGTCAGAAGTTTACATACACTAAGTTGACTGTGCCTTTAAACAGCTTGGAAAATTCCAGAAAATGATGTCATGGCTTTAGAAGCTTCTGATAGGCTAATTGACATGATTTGAGTGAATTGGGGGTGTACTTGTGGATGTATTTCAAGGCCTACCTTCAAACTCAGTGCCTCTTTGCTTGACATTATGGAAAAATCAAAAGAAATCAGCCAATAACTCAGAAAAATAATTGTAGACCTCCACAAGTCTGGCTCATCCTTGGGAGCAATTTCCAAATGCCTGAAGGTACCACGTTCATCTGTACAAACAACAGTACGCAAGTATAAACACCGTGGGACCACGCAGCCGTCATACCGCTCAGGAAGGAGACGCGTTATGTCTCCTAGAGATGAACGTACTTTGGTGCGAAAAGTGCACATCAATCCCAGAACAACAGCAAAGGACCTTGTGAAGATGCTGGAGGAAAAAGGTACAAAAGTATCTGTATCCACAGTAAAACGACTCCTATATCGACATAACCTGAAAGGCCGCTCAGCAAGGAAGAAGCCACACACACACACACGTACACATACAGTGCCGTGAAACAGTAGTCCAAAAAGTTATACTTTTGACTCATCTGTCTATAGAACATTCTTCCAAGAGTCTTGATGATCATCCAGGTGCTTTTTTGTCAAACCTGAGTCAACGTTTTGGACGACACGGGTCCCATTATGTCTGCCGAAAACCAAACACTTCATTCCACAGTAAGAACCTCATACCCAACGGTCAAGCATTTTTTTTTATTTAACTAGGCAAGTCAGTTAAGAACAAAGTCTTATTTACAATGACGGCCTACACCGGCCAAACCCAGGCGACGCTGGGCCAATTGCGCGCCGCCCTATGGGACTCCCAGTCACGGCCCGGTTGTGATACAGCCTGGAATCGAACCAGGGGGGTCTGTAGTGATGCCTCCGGCATTGAGCGTAAGGGGGCAATTACTTTTTCACACAGGGAAATTGGGTGTTGCATAACTTTGTTTATTAAGTATTTAATTGTTGTGTTATTTGTCCACTCAGGTTCCCTTTATCTAATATTAGGTTTTGGTTTAAGATCTGATAACATTCAGTATCAAAAATATGCAAAAAGAGAAAAATCTGAAAGAGGCACATATTTTTTCACAGCACTGTACACATATGCTCACACACACACACACATACTCTCTTTCTCTCTCTCTCTCTCTCTCTCTCTCTCTCTCTCTCTCTCTTTCACTTCTCTCTCTCTTTCTCTCACTCTCAATTACCTCTCTCCCCTCTCTCTCACTCTCTCACTTACCTCTCTCTCTTTCTGTCTCTCTCTCTGGTTTCCAGTAAATGGATATAAAGTGCTCATCTGCTGATGCCATCCTTCCTCTGTGTATATGAATGAGTATGTGCTGCCCATCCCTAGAACACAGACATGGTCTGTTCATAGCTAATGTGTATGGCGTGATTCTGATAAGCAACACTCAAATGAACTTACAGTCCTGGATTTACCCTCAAAGCAGAGCCTCAGGACAAATTAAAAGTGGGTCTGAACTTCCTGATTTGGCCTCGTTTTTTAGCTTGGTCATTAAGAAATGCAGCGGCCATGACTCATGACTGAAGCCAAACAAGAGTTTTCTTGGTGGGGGGGCGGGTTAATGTGGGTGTCTCTTGTGTGCGTGTGTTTGCACGTGGCAAGCGTTTGTACATTCACTCTGCCAAAACAGTACAGAGTTACAGTCACTCACCCTTCTAGATAACTTGAAACAGTCTAACCAGGTCTTGAGTCTTGAAGTTGCCTAGGGTAGCTAGTCCTAGCCAACTTCTTTCGCCAATTAGCTTCAGCTGGCAAAATTTGGAAAGGCTCTCTCTGGGGCAATTTAGGGACCGTCAGTAAATTATACAATGTAAATGGCACAATATTTTCATGTTGCACATCTTTTAGTTGCCTCGTTAAATGCTTTCAATATTTGTATATGAATTTCTACAATTTATAGTTGGTTTGAGGTTTTTAAGTCAGAAATTTGGAGCTATTGACATTTTAAATATTTTGTTGTACGTTGTGTAATTTACTGATGGTCCCTAACTAGCCCCATAGGGATATGGAATGTCAAACCAAATTGACCATGGGCATTACGATCGGGTCGAGTGCTGCACTCCGGATTGATGATTAGTTGGGTGCTAGAATAAATGTTTCTGAGTCATGACGATGCCACATAGGGCCGTTTTCAAAACGAAAATAGCTTTTTAGGTGCAGTTTCTCTTTAAGGACTTTGCCCTGTCCTGTCCTGTCCTCAATAAACACATGTGAGTCTGAGTCATGTTGACAAACACCTAACACATTTAAACCTACACCATGTGATAGCTTCTCCTGCTGTATCACTTTCTTCCTCTGATCTCAATAAGCACGCATCTCATGACTAGATGTATCCATGAGAAAAAAGCTGAAAAGAGATATGAGACGGTCTGTGCTTTAATGAATTTCTTAGAGTTTGTTGTTCCAGGAAAAAGAGCGTAGAGTTAGAAATTATAGAACAGACATTCCCATTCAAAGGGAACATTTCCATTTTCTTTTCTTGTAATTCTATGGTTGAGGCCAAACAGTGGAATTCCGTGGTTCTGAGGTTTTCTTGGTGACCTCATGATAAAAATGAACTGAACGTTAACTCTTCACTGGAGAAATGTATCCCTCCCAGTTTTCACTGATGGACAAAGCCAATTGTCTGTAGATTGAGCATTCAGTAGGGTGAAATGTTCAGAACTCTGAAGCCAGAAATGTACGACATAGAAAGGACACTGCTCCCCACTTCATGACATAGAAAGGACACCGCTCCCCACTTCATGATATAGAAAGGACACTGCTCTCCATTTCATGACATTGAAAGGACACCGCTCCCCACTTCATGACATAGAAAGGACACCGCTTCCCACTTCATGACATAGAAAGGACACTGCTCCCCACTTCATGACATAGAAAGGACACCGCTTCCCACTTCATGACATAGAAAGGACACCGCTCCCCACTTCATGACATAGAAAGGACACTGCTCCCCACTTCATGACATAGAAAGGACACTGTTCCCCGCTTCATGACATAGAAAGGACACCGCTCCCCACTTCATGTGATAGAAAGGACACCGCTCCCCACTTCATGATATAGAAAGGACACTGCTCCCCACTTCATGACATAGAAAGGACACCGCTCCCCACTTCATGACATAGAAAGGACACCGCTCCCCACTTCATGACATAGAAAGGACACTGCTCCCCACTTCATGATATAGAAAGGACACTGCTCCCCACTTCATGATATAGAAAGGACACTGCTCCCCACTTCATGACATAAAAAGGACACCGCTCCCCACTTCATGTGATAGAAAGGACACTGCTCCCCACTTCATGATATAGAAAGGACACTGCTCCCCACTTCATGACATAGAAAGGACACTGCTCCCCACTTCATGACATAGAAAGGACACTGCTCCCCACTTCATGAAATAGAAAGGACACCGCTCCCCACTTCATGTGATAGAAAGGACACTGCTCCCCACTTCATGATATAGAAAGGTCACTGCTCCCCACTTCATGACATAGAAAGGACACTGCTCCCCACTTCATGACATAGAAAGGACACTGCTCCCCACTTCATGACATAGAAAGGACACCGCTCCCCACTTCATGACATAGAAAGGACACTGCTCCCCACTTCATGACATAGAAAGGACACCGCTCCCCACTTCATGACATAGAAAGGACACCACTCCCCACTTCATGACATAGAAAGGACACTGCTCCCCACTTCATGACATAGAAAGGACACCGCTCCCCACTTCATGACATAGAAAGGACACCGCTCCCCACTTCATGACATAGAAAGGACACCGCTCCCCACTTCATGACATAGAAAGGACACTGCTCCCCACTTCATGACATTTACATTTACATTTTCGTCATTTAGCAGACGCTCTTATCCAGAGCGACTTACAAATTGGTGCATTCACCTTATGATAGCCAGTGAGACAACCACTTTACAATATATCAATATTTTTTATTTCTTTATTTTTTTTGGGGGGGGGGGGACAGCAGGTGCGGTAGAGAGAGCAGATCTGGGACAAGGTAGCACGTCCGGTGAACAGGTCAGGGCGGGCAGGAAGACAGGCAGGAAGACAGGCAGGAAGACAGGCAGGAAGACTGACAGGAAGACAGGCAGGAAGAATGACAGGAAGACAGGCAGGAAGACAGACAGGAAGACAGGCAGGAAGAATGACAGGAAGACAGACAGGAAGACAGGCAGGAAGACAGGCAGGAAGACTGACAGGAAGACAGGCAGGAAGACAGGCAGGAAGACTGACAGGAAGACAGGCAGGAAGAATGACAGGAAGACAGACAGGAAGACAGACAGGAAGACAGGCAGGAAGACTGACAGGAAGACAGACAGGAAGACAGACAGGAAGACAGGCAGGAAGACAGGCAGGAAGACTGACAGGAAGACAGACAGGAAGACAGACAGGAAGACAGACAGGAAGACAGACAGGAAGACAGGCAGGAAGACTGACAGGAAGACAGGCAGGAAGAATGACAGGAAGACAGACAGGAAGACAGGCAGGAAGACAGGCAGGAAGACTGACAGGAAGACTGACAGGAAGACAGACAGGAAGACAGACAGGAAGACAGGCAGGAAGACAGACAGGAAGACAGACAGGAAGACTCAGTACCATAAATGAGAGCATTAAGAGGTTTAAGCCGAGGCCTGGGTTTTTTTTTTGGCCTGCTCTGTCCTGCTGGATGTCTGGGGAGGAAGGCTATAGGAAACATAGCTACCACTCATCAACTCATCAATCATCATCAACTCCATTACAAGGCCTTCCTTGCATTAGTGGCAACGTGGTATCTGGTAGTCTAGCTTCCAGTCTGTCTGACTCTGTCTTATCCCTGTCACTTTCTGTATGAGTCTGTTTCAATCTTTCACTTTCCTTCTCTCTCTTTCTCATTGTGTTCCTATATTTAATAACACTTCACAATGTCCTAAAACACAATGTCTGTGATTATGTTCCGTTCCAGCATGTTAGTGTCCGGTGTGTTAGTGTCCAGTGTGTTAGTGTCCAGTGTGTTAGTATCCAGTGTGTTCCAGGAACAATCATCCTTAACGGTGTGATTCTATATCCTGTGTTTTACCACCACAGAGAGGGTTTAACAGACATCATCCTTAACGGTGTGATTCTATATCCTGTGTTTTACCACCACAGAGAGGGTTTAACAGACATCATCCTTAACGGTGTGATTCTATATCCTGTGTTTTACCACCACAGAGAGGGTTTAACAGACATCATCCTTAATGGTGTAATTCTATATCCTGTGTTTTACCACCACAGAGAGGGTTTAACAGACATCATCCTTAACGGTGTGATTCTATATCCTGTGTTTTACCACCACAGAGAGGGTTTAACAGACATCATCCTTAACGGTGTGATTCTATATCCTGTGTTTTACCACCACAGAGAGGGTTTAACAGACATCATCCTTAATGGTGCGATTCTATATCCTGTGTTTTACCACCACAGAGAGGGTTTAACAGACATCATCCTTAATGGTGTGATTCTATATCCTGTGTTTTACCACCACAGAGAGGGTTTAACAGACAGTATTGTAACTGTTAGTATTAGTATTAACACCATGTTGACTAAGCACGGCCCATCTCATCAACTCTATAAGTCAATCAATGTGTGATGCCTTACACGTTAGCTAAATCAATGCTTTTTTTTTGCCATAATGAGATTCCAGAGAAAGTGTCCATAGAGGTGATTTGTGCTAACATGGCTGGTCTCCCCCTAGTGTCCATCCCTGGTTAATACCCTTTTGAATTGCCTAGTAATAGGGCATTTTTTTATGTTTTAATAATAAATAAAGCTGACACATTACGTTTAGCTACAGAATATCTCACCACCGTGCGTTTTCCATCTCCTCCTCTCTCTCCTTCATTTATTTCTCAAGCGCACAGAGAGTATTAACCATCCCTGGTTAATACCCTTCACCCGGCTAGCCTGTCCCTAGTTAATACTTTACTGGTCTCTGGCATACATTTACATTTACGTCATTTAGCAGACGCTCTTATCCAGAGCGACTTACAAATTGGTGCATTCTCCTTATGATACAACTTTACAATTATAATTTTTTATATGTAGAGTATATTTTTAATGTTCATTTGTTTTATATATATATATATATATATATAAAATTTGTAAATTTTTTATAGTTATTTTTGTTTATTATTTATTATTATTATTTTTCTTTTTTTGTGGGGGGGGGGGGGGGGGGGGGGGGTAGAATGATTACTTTTATAGTATTCCAGGTATTCCTTAAAGAGGTGGGGTTTCAAGTGTCTCCGGAAGGTGGTGAGTGACTCCGCTGTCCTGGCGTCGTGGGGGAGCTTGTTCCACCATTGGGGTGCCAGAGCAGTGAACAGTTTTGACTGGGCTGAGCGGGAACTGTGCTTCCGCAGAGGTAGGGGGACCAGCAGGCCAGAGGTGGAAGAACGCAATGCCCTCGTTTGGGTGTAGGGACTGATCAGAGCCTGAAGGTAAGGAGGTGCCGTTCCCCTCACAGCGCCGTAGGCAAGCACCATGGTCTTGTAGCAGATGCAAGCTTCAACTGGAAGCCAGTGGAGTGTGCGGAGGAGCGGGGTGACGTGAGAGAACTTGGGAAGGTTGGACACCAGACGGGCTGCAGCGTTCTGGATGAGTTGTAGGGGTTTAATGGCACAGGCAGGGAGCCCAGCCAACAGCGAGTTGCAGTAATCCAGACGGGAGATGACAAGTGCCTGGATTAGGACCTGTTCCGCTTCCTGTGTAAGGCAGGGTCGTACTCTCCGAATGTTGTAGAGCATGAACCTACAGGATCGGGTCACTGCTTTGATGTTAGCGGAGAATGACAGGGTGTTGTCCAGGGTCATGCCAAGGTTCTTTGCACTCTGGGAGAAGGACACAACGGAGTTGTCAACCGTGATGGCGATATCATGGAGCGGGCAGTCCTTCCCCGGGAGGAAGAGCAGCTCCGTCTTGTCGAGGTTCAGCTTGAGGTTGTGATCCGACATCCACACTGATATGTCTGCCAGACATTCAGAGATGCGATTCGCCACCTGGTTATCAGAAGGGGGAAAGGAGAAGATGAATTGTGTGTCGTCTGCGTAGCAATGATAGGAGAGACCATGTGAGGATATGACAGAGCCAAGTGACTTGGTGTATAGAGAGAATAGGAGAGGGCCAAGAACTGAGCCCTGGGGGACACCAGTGGTGAGAGCACCTGGTGTGGAGACAGATTCTCGCCACGCCACCTGGTAGGAGCGACCTGTCAGGTAGGACGCAATCCAAGAGTGAGCCGCACCGGAGATGCCCAACTCGGAGAGGAGGATCTGATGGTTCACAGTATCAAAGGCAGCAGATAGGTCTAGAAGGATGAGAGCAGAGGAGAGAGAGTTAGCTTTAGCAGTGCGGAGAGCCTCCGTGACACAGAGAAGAGCAGTCTCTGTTGAATGACCAGTCTTGAAACCTGACCTAGAACTGTGAGGGGTGAGCCATCCTCAGGAAAGGAACTTATCAAGGCGTCAAGCTCATTGATGAACTCTCCAAGGGAACCTGGAGGGCGATAAATGACAAGGATGTTAAGCTTGCATGGAATTCAAATGAGGAGATAGACAGATGGGTCAGGGGGAAAAGAGAGAATATCCACTTGGGAGAGATGAGGATTCCTGTGCCACCACCCCGCTGACCAGATGCTCTCGGGGTATGCGAGAACACATGATCAGACGAGGAAAGAGCAGTAGGAGTAGCAGTGTTTTCTGTGGTAATCCATGTTTCCGTCAGCCCCAAGAAGTCGAGGGACTGGAGGGTGGCATAGGCTGAGATGAACTCTGCCTTGTTGGCCGCAGAACGGCAGTTCCAGAGGCTGCCGGAGACCTGGAACTCCACGTGGGTGGTGCGCACAGGGACCACCAGATTAGAGTGGCAACAGCCACGCCGTGTGAAGCGTTTGTATAGCCTGTGCAGAGAGGAGAGAACAGGGATAGGCAGACACATAGTTGACAGGCTACAGAAAAGGCTACAATAATGCAAAGGAGATCGGAATTAAATTAACAAAGCATCTGGGAAAGCGAGAGAGCGGGGCCTCCCTCACGTTTCACTGAAACACTCAAATATAACTCTCCCAACTTCCACTTTAGATTAATAGACTTTAGTTAGTGTCTGGTCTGTTAGCGATGTTACCAAACAGACTAGTTCTGTCTCTTGCCTCTAGTTAGCGTCTGGTCTATTAGCGATGTTACCAGACAGACTAGTTCTGTCTCTTGCCTCTAGTTAGTGTCTGGTCTATTAGCGATGTTACCAAACAGACTAGTTCTGTCTCTTGCCTCTAGTTAGCGTCTGGTCTATTAGCGATGTTACCAGACAGACTAGTTCTGTCTCTTACCTCTAGTTAGTGTCTGGTCTATTAGCGATGTTACCAGACAGACTAGTTCTGTCTCTTGCCTCTAGTTAGCGTCTGGTCTATTAGCGATGTTACCAAACAGACTAGTTCTGTCTCTTGCCTCTAGTTAGCGTCTGGTCTATTAGCGATGTTACCAGACAGACTAGTTCTGTCTCTTGCCTCTAGTTAGTGTCTGGTCTATTAGCGATGTTACCAAACAGACTAGTTCTGTCTCTTGCCTCTAGTTAGCGTCTGGTCTATTAGCGATGTTACCAGACAGACTAGTTCTGTCTCTTGCCTCTAGTTAGCGTCTGGTCTATTAGCGATGTTACCAGACAGACTAGTTCTGTCTCTTACCTCTAGTTAGTGTCTGGTCTATTAGCGATGTTACCAGACAGACTAGTTCTGTCTCTTGCCTCTAGTTAGCGTCTGGTCTATTAGCGATGTTACCAAACAGACTAGTTCTGTCTCTTGCCTCTAGTTAGCGTCTGGTCTATTAGCGATGTTACCAGACAGACTAGTTCTGTCTCTTGCCTCTAGTTAGCGTCTGGTCTATTAGCGATGTTACCAAACAGACTAGTTCTGTCTCTTGCCTCTAGTTAGTGTCTGGTCTATTAGCGATGTTACCAAACAGACTAGTTCTGTCTCTTGCCTCTAGTTAGCGTCTGGTCTATTAGCGATGTTACCAGACAGACTAGTTCTGTCTCTTGCCTCTAGTTAGTGTCTGGTCTATTAGCGATGTTACCAAACAGACTAGTTCTGTCTCTTGCCTCTAGTTAGCGTCTGGTCTATTAGCGATGTTACCAGACAGACTAGTTCTGTCTCTTACCTCTAGTTAGTGTCTGGTCTATTAGCGATGTTACCAGACAGACTAGTTCTGTCTCTTGCCTCTAGTTAGCGTCTGGTCTATTAGCGATGTTACCAAACAGACTAGTTCTGTCTCTTGCCTCTAGTTAGCGTCTGGTCTATTAGCGATGTTACCAGACAGACTAGTTCTGTCTCTTGCCTCTAGTTAGTGTCTGGTCTATTAGCGATGTTACCAAACAGACTAGTTCTGTCTCTTGCCTCTAGTTAGCGTCTGGTCTATTAGCGATGTTACCAGACAGACTAGTTCTGTCTCTTGCCTCTAGTTAGCGTCTGGTCTATTAGCGATGTTACCAGACAGACTAGTTCTGTCTCTTACCTCTAGTTAGTGTCTGGTCTATTAGCGATGTTACCAGACAGACTAGTTCTGTCTCTTGCCTCTAGTTAGCGTCTGGTCTATTAGCGATGTTACCAAACAGACTAGTTCTGTCTCTTGCCTCTAGTTAGCGTCTGGTCTATTAGCGATGTTACCAGACAGACTAGTTCTGTCTCTTGCCTCTAGTTAGCGTCTGGTCTATTAGCGATGTTACCAAACAGACTAGTTCTGTCTCTTGCCTCTAGTTAGTGTCTGGTCTGTTAGCGATGTTACCAAACAGACTAGTTCTGTCTCTTGCCTTTAGTTAGTGTCTGGTCTGTTAGCGATGTTACCAAACAGACTAGTTCTGTCTCTTGCCTCTAGTTAGCGTCTGGTCTATTAGCGATGTTACCAGACAGACTAGTTCTGTCTCTTGCCTCTAGTTAGTGTCTGGTCTATTAGCGATGTTACCAAACAGACTAGTTCTGTCTCTTGCCTCTAGTTAGCGTCTGGTCTATTAGCGATGTTACCAGACAGACTAGATCTGTCTCTTGCCTCTAGTTAGCGTCTGGTCTATTAGCGATGTTACCAGACAGACTAGTTCTGTCTCTTACCTCCAGTTAGTGTCTGGTCTATTAGCGATGTTACCAGACAGACTAGTTCTGTCTCTTGCCTCTAGTTAGCGTCTGGTCTATTAGCGATGTTACCAAACAGACTAGTTCTGTCTCTTGCCTCTAGTTAGCGTCTGGTCTATTAGCGATGTTACCAGACAGACTAGTTCTGTCTCTTGCCTCTAGTTAGCGTCTGGTCTATTAGCGATGTTACCAAACAGACTAGTTCTGTCTCTTGCCTCTAGTTAGTGTCTGGTCTGTTAGCGATGTTACCAAACAGACTAGTTCTGTCTCTTGCCTCTAGTTAGTGTCTGGTCTGTTAGCGATGTTACCAAACAGACTAGTTCTGTCTCTTGCCTCTAGTTAGCGTCTGGTCTGTTAGCGATGTTACCAAACAGACTAGTTCTGTCTCTTGCCTCTAGTTAGCGTCTGGTCTATTAGCGATGTTACCAAACAGACTAGTTCTGTCTCTTGCCTCTAGTTAGCGTCTGGTCTATTAGCGATGTTACCAGACAGACTAGTTCTGTCTCTTACCTCTAGTTAGTGTCTGGTCTATTAGCGATGTTACCAAACAGACTAGTTCTGTCTCTTACCTCTAGTTAGTGTCTGGTCTATTAGCGATGTTACCAACAGACTAGTTCTGTCTCTTACCTCTAGTTAGTGTCTGGTCTATTAGCGATGTTACCAAACAGACTAGTTCTGTCTCTTACCTCTAGTTAGTGTCTGGTCTATTAGCGATGTTACCAACAGACTAGTTCTGTCTCTTGCCTCTAGTTAGCGTCTGGTCTATTAGCGATGTTACCAAACAGACTAGTTCTGTCTCTTGCCTCTAGTTAGCGTCTGGTCTATTAGCGATGTTACCAGACAGACTAGTTCTGTCTCTTGCCTCTAGTTAGTGTCTGGTCTATTAGCGATGTTACCAAACAGACTAGTTCTGTCTCTTGCCTCTAGTTAGCATCTGGTCTATTAGCGATGTTACCAGACAGACTAGTTCTGTCTCTTGCCTCTAGTTAGCGTCTGGTCTATTAGCGATGTTACCAGACAGACTAGTTCTGTCTCTTACCTCTAGTTAGTGTCTGGTCTATTAGCGATGTTACCAGACAGACTAGTTCTGTCTCTTGCCTCTAGTTAGCGTCTGGTCTATTAGCGATGTTACCAAACAGACTAGTTCTGTCTCTTGCCTCTAGTTAGCGTCTGGTCTATTAGCGATGTTACCAGACAGACTACTTCTGTCTCTTGCCTCTAGTTAGCGTCTGGTCTATTAGCGATGTTACCAAACAGACTAGTTCTGTCTCTTGCCTCTAGTTAGTGTCTGGTCTGTTAGCGATGTTACCAAACAGACTAGTTCTGTCTCTTGCCTCTAGTTAGTGTCTGGTCTGTTATCGATGTTACCAAACAGACTAGTTCTGTCTCTTGCCTCTAGTTAGCGTCTGGTCTGTTAGCGATGTTACCAAACAGACTAGTTCTGTCTCTTGCCTCTAGTTAGCGTCTGGTCTATTAGCGATGTTACCAAACAGACTAGTTCTGTCTCTTGCCTCTAGTTAGCGTCTGGTCTATTAGCGATGTTACCAGACAGACTAGTTCTGTCTCTTACCTCTAGTTAGTGTCTGGTCTATTAGCGATGTTACCAAACAGACTAGTTCTGTCTCTTACCTCTAGTTAGTGTCTGGTCTATTAGCGATGTTACCAACAGACTAGTTCTGTCTCTTACCTCTAGTTAGTGTCTGGTCTATTAGCGATGTTACCAAACAGACTAGTTCTGACTCTTGCCTCTAGTTAGTGTCTGGTCTGTTAGCGATGTTACCAAACAGACTAGTTCTGTCTCTTGCCTCTAGTTAGTGTCTGGTCTGTTAGCGATGTTACCAAACAGACTAGTTCTGTCTCTTGCCTCTAGTTAGCGTCTGGTCTATTAGCGATGTTACCAGACAGACTAGTTCTGTCTCTTGCCTCTAGTTAGTGTCTGGTCTATTAGCGATGTTACCAAACAGACTAGTTCTGTCTCTTGCCTCTAGTTAGCGTCTGGTCTATTAGCGATGTTACCAAACAGACTAGTTCTGTCTCTTGCCTCTAGTTAGCGTCTGGTCTATTAGCGATGTTACCAGACAGACTAGATCTGTCTCTTGCCTCTAGTTAGCGTCTGGTCTATTAGCGATGTTACCAGACAGACTAGTTCTGTCTCTTACCTCTAGTTAGTGTCTGGTCTATTAGCGATGTTACCAGACAGACTAGTTCTGTCTCTTGCCTCTAGTTAGCGTCTGGTCTATTAGCGATGTTACCAAACAGACTAGTTCTGTCTCTTGCCTCTAGTTAGCGTCTGGTCTATTAGCGATGTTACCAGACAGACTAGTTCTGTCTCTTGCCTCTAGTTAGTGTCTGGTCTGTTAGCGATGTTACCAAACAGACTAGTTCTGTCTCTTGCCTTTAGTTAGTGTCTGGTCTGTTAGCGATGTTACCAAACAGACTAGTTCTCTCTTGCCTCTAGTTAGCGTCTGGTCTATTAGCGATGTTACCAGACAGACTAGATCTGTCTCTTGCCTCTAGTTAGCGTCTGGTCTATTAGCGATGTTACCAGACAGACTAGTTCTGTCTCTTACCTCCAGTTAGTGTCTGGTCTATTAGCGATGTTACCAAACAGACTAGTTCTGTCTCTTGCCTCTAGTTAGCGTCTGGTCTATTAGCGATGTTACCAGACAGACTAGATCTGTCTCTTGCCTCTAGTTAGCGTCTGGTCTATTAGCGATGTTACCAGACAGACTAGTTCTGTCTCTTACCTCCAGTTAGTGTCTGGTCTATTAGCGATGTTACCAGACAGACTAGTTCTGTCTCTTGCCTCTAGTTAGCGTCTGGTCTATTAGCGATGTTACCAAACAGACTAGTTCTGTCTCTTGCCTCTAGTTAGCGTCTGGTCTATTAGCGATGTTACCAGACAGACTAGTTCTGTCTCTTGCCTCTAGTTAGCGTCTGGTCTATTAGCGATGTTACCAAACAGACTAGTTCTGTCTCTTGCCTCTAGTTAGTGTCTGGTCTGTTAGCGATGTTACCAAACAGACTAGTTCTGTCTCTTGCCTCTAGTTAGTGTCTGGTCTGTTAGCGATGTTACCAAACAGACTAGTTCTGTCTCTTGCCTCTAGTTAGCGTCTGGTCTGTTAGCGATGTTACCAAACAGACTAGTTCTGTCTCTTGCCTCTAGTTAGCGTCTGGTCTATTAGCGATGTTACCAAACAGACTAGTTCTGTCTCTTGCCTCTAGTTAGCGTCTGGTCTATTAGCGATGTTACCAGACAGACTAGTTCTGTCTCTTACCTCTAGTTAGTGTCTGGTCTATTAGCGATGTTACCAAACAGACTAGTTCTGTCTCTTACCTCTAGTTAGTGTCTGGTCTATTAGCGATGTTACCAACAGACTAGTTCTGTCTCTTACCTCTAGTTAGTGTCTGGTCTATTAGCGATGTTACCAAACAGACTAGTTCTGTCTCTTACCTCTAGTTAGTGTCTGGTCTATTAGCGATGTTACCAACAGACTAGTTCTGTCTCTTGCCTCTAGTTAGCGTCTGGTCTATTAGCGATGTTACCAAACAGACTAGTTCTGTCTCTTGCCTCTAGTTAGCGTCTGGTCTATTAGCGATGTTACCAGACAGACTAGTTCTGTCTCTTGCCTCTAGTTAGTGTCTGGTCTATTAGCGATGTTACCAAACAGACTAGTTCTGTCTCTTGCCTCTAGTTAGCATCTGGTCTATTAGCGATGTTACCAGACAGACTAGTTCTGTCTCTTGCCTCTAGTTAGCGTCTGGTCTATTAGCGATGTTACCAGACAGACTAGTTCTGTCTCTTACCTCTAGTTAGTGTCTGGTCTATTAGCGATGTTACCAGACAGACTAGTTCTGTCTCTTGCCTCTAGTTAGCGTCTGGTCTATTAGCGATGTTACCAAACAGACTAGTTCTGTCTCTTGCCTCTAGTTAGCGTCTGGTCTATTAGCGATGTTACCAGACAGACTAGTTCTGTCTCTTGCCTCTAGTTAGCGTCTGGTCTATTAGCGATGTTACCAAACAGACTAGTTCTGTCTCTTGCCTCTAGTTAGTGTCTGGTCTGTTAGCGATGTTACCAAACAGACTAGTTCTGTCTCTTGCCTCTAGTCAGTGTCTGGTCTGTTAGCGATGTTACCAAACAGACTAGTTCTGTCTCTTGCCTCTAGTTAGCGTCTGGTCTGTTAGCGATGTTACCAAACAGACTAGTTCTGTCTCTTGCCTCTAGTTAGCGTCTGGTCTATTAGCGATGTTACCAAACAGACTAGTTCTGTCTCTTGCCTCTAGTTAGCGTCTGGTCTATTAGCGATGTTACCAGACAGACTAGTTCTGTCTCTTACCTCTAGTTAGTGTCTGGTCTATTAGCGATGTTACCAAACAGACTAGTTCTGTCTCTTACCTCTAGTTAGTGTCTGGTCTATTAGCGATGTTACCAACAGACTAGTTCTGTCTCTTACCTCTAGTTAGTGTCTGGTCTATTAGCGATGTTACCAAACAGACTAGTTCTGTCTCTTGCCTCTAGTTAGTGTCTGGTCTGTTAGTGATGTTACCAAACAGACTAGTTCTGTCTCTTGCCTCTAGTTAGTGTCTGGTCTGTTAGCGATGTTACCAAACAGACTAGTTCTGTCTCTTGCCTCTAGTTAGCGTCTGGTCTATTAGCGATGTTACCAGACAGACTAGTTCTGTCTCTTGCCTCTAGTTAGTGTCTGGTCTATTAGCGATGTTACCAAACAGACTAGTTCTGTCTCTTGCCTCTAGTTAGCGTCTGGTCTATTAGCGATGTTACCAGACAGACTAGTTCTGTCTCTTGCCTCTAGTTAGCGTCTGGTCTATTAGCGATGTTACCAGACAGACTAGTTCTGTATCTTACCTCCAGTTAGTGTCTGGTCTATTAGCGATGTTACCAGACAGACTAGTTCTGTCTCTTGCCTCTAGTTAGCGTCTGGTCTATTAGCGATGTTACCAAACAGACTAGTTCTGTCTCTTGCCTCTAGTTAGCGTCTGGTCTATTAGCGATGTTACCAGACAGACTAGTTCTGTCTCTTGCCTCTAGTTAGCGTCTGGTCTATTAGCGATGTTACCAAACAGACTAGTTCTGTCTCTTGCCTCTAGTTAGTGTCTGGTCTGTTAGCGATGTTACCAAACAGACTAGTTCTGTCTCTTGCCTCTAGTTAGCGTCTGGTCTATTAGCGATGTTACCAGACAGACTAGTTCTGTCTCTTACCTCTAGTTAGTGTCTGGTCTATTAGCGATGTTACCAAACAGACTAGTTCTGTCTCTTACCTCTAGTTAGTGTCTGGTCTATTAGCGATGTTACCAACAGACTAGTTCTGTCTCTTACCTCTAGTTAGTGTCTGGTCTATTAGCGATGTTACCAAACAGACTAGTTCTGTCTCTTACCTCTAGTTAGTGTCTGGTCTATTAGCGATGTTACCAACAGACTAGTTCTGTCTCTTGCCTCTAGTTAGCGTCTGGTCTATTAGCGATGTTACCAAACAGACTAGTTCTGGCTCTTGCCTCTAGTTAGCGTCTGGTCTATTAGCGATGTTACCAGACAGACTAGTTCTGTCTCTTGCCTCTAGTTAGTGTCTGGTCTATTAGCGATGTTACCAAACAGACTAGTTCTGTCTCTTGCCTCTAGTTAGCATCTGGTCTATTAGCGATGTTACCAGACAGACTAGTTCTGTCTCTTGCCTCTAGTTAGCGTCTGGTCTATTAGCGATGTTACCAGACAGACTAGTTCTGTCTCTTACCTCTAGTTAGTGTCTGGTCTATTAGCGATGTTACCAGACAGACTAGTTCTGTCTCTTGCCTCTAGTTAGCGTCTGGTCTATTAGCGATGTTACCAAACAGACTAGTTCTGTCTCTTGCCTCTAGTTAGTGTCTGGTCTATTAGCGATGTTACCAAACAGACTAGTTCTGTCTCTTGCCTCTAGTTAGCGTCTGGTCTATTAGCGATGTTACCAGACAGACTAGTTCTGTCTCTTGCCTCTAGTTAGCGTCTGGTCTATTAGCGATGTTACCAGACAGACTAGTTCTGTCTCTTACCTCCAGTTAGTGTCTGGTCTATTAGCGATGTTACCAGACAGACTAGTTCTGTCTCTTGCCTCTAGTTAGCGTCTGGTCTATTAGCAATGTTACCAAACAGACTAGTTCTGTCTCTTGCCTCTAGTTAGCGTCTGCTCTATTAGCGATGTTACCAGACAGACTAGTTCTGTCTCTTGCCTCTAGTTAGCGTCTGGTCTATTAGCGATGTTACCAAACAGACTAGTTCTGTCTCTTGCCTCTAGTTAGTGTCTGGTCTGTTAGCGATGTTACCAAACAGACTAGTTCTGTCTCTTGCCTCTAGTTAGTGTCTGGTCTGTTAGCGATGTTACCAAACAGACTAGTTCTGTCTCTTGCCTCTAGTTAGCGTCTGGTCTGTTAGCGATGTTACCAAACAGACTAGTTCTGTCTCTTGCCTCTAGTTAGCGTCTGGTCTATTAGCGATGTTACCAAACAGACTAGTTCTGTCTCTTGCCTCTAGTTAGCGTCTGGTCTATTAGCGATGTTACCAGACAGACTAGTTCTGTCTCTTACCTCTAGTTAGTGTCTGGTCTATTAGCGATGTTACCAAACAGACTAGTTCTGTCTCTTACCTCTAGTTAGTGTCTGGTCTATTAGCGATGTTACCAACAGACTAGTTCTGTCTCTTACCTCTAGTTAGTGTCTGGTCTATTAGCGATGTTACCAAACAGACTAGTTCTGTCTCTTACCTCTAGTTAGTGTCTGGTCTATTAGCGATGTTACCAACAGACTAGTTCTGTCTCTTGCCTCTAGTTAGCGTCTGGTCTATTAGCGATGTTACCAAACAGACTAGTTCTGTCTCTTGCCTCTAGTTAGCGTCTGGTCTATTAGCGATGTTACCAGACAGACTAGTTCTGTCTCTTGCCTCTAGTTAGTGTCTGGTCTATTAGCGATGTTACCAAACAGACTAGTTCTGTCTCTTGCCTCTAGTTAGCATCTGGTCTATTAGCGATGTTACCAGACAGACTAGTTCTGTCTCTTGCCTCTAGTTAGCGTCTGGTCTATTAGCGATGTTACCAGACAGACTAGTTATGTGTCTTACCTCTAGTTAGTGTCTGGTCTTTTAGCGATGTTACCAGACAGACTAGTTCTGTCTCTTGCCTCTAGTTAGCGTCTGGTCTATTAGCGATGTTACCAAACAGACTAGTTCTGTCTCTTGCCTCTAGTTAGCGTCTGGTCTATTAGCGATGTTACCAGACAGACTAGTTCTGTCTCTTGCCTCTAGTTAGCGTCTGGTCTATTAGCGATGTTACCAAACAGACTAGTTCTGTCTCTTGCCTCTAGTTAGTGTCTGGTCTGTTAGCGATGTTACCAAACAGACTAGTTCTGTCTCTTGCCTCTAGTTAGTGTCTGGTCTGTTAGCGATGTTACCAAACAGACTAGTTCTGTCTCTTGCCTCTAGTTAGCGTCTGGTCTGTTAGCGATGTTACCAAACAGACTAGTTCTGTCTCTTGCCTCTAGTTAGCGTCTGGTCTATTAGCGATGTTACCAAACAGACTAGTTCTGTCTCTTGCCTCTAGTTAGTGTCTGGTCTATTAGCGATGTTACCAAACAGACTAGTTCTGTCTCTTACCTCTAGTTAGTGTCTGGTCTATTAGCGATGTTACCAACAGACTAGTTCTGTCTCTTGCCTCTAGTTAGCGTCTGGTCTATTAGCGATGTTACCAAACAGACTAGTTCTGTCTCTTGCCTCTAGTTAGTGTCTGGTCTATTAGCGATGTTACCAAACAGACTAGTTCTGTCTCTTGCCTCTAGTTAGTGTCTGGTCTATTAGCGATGTTACCAAACAGACTAGTTCTGTCTCTTGCCTCTAGTTAGTGTCTGGTCTATTAGCGATGTTACCAAACAGACTAGTTCTGTCTCGCCTCTAGTTAGTACATAGGGAATAGGGTGCCATTTGGAATGCAAGTGACCTCGTAACTCTGTCCCACTGTATTTTTTATTTAACCTTTATTTAACTAGGCAAGTCAGTTAAGAACAAATTCTTATTTACAATGACGGCCCACACCGGCCAAACCCGGACGACGCTGGGCCAATTGTGTGCCGCCCTATGGGACTCCCAATCACGGCCGGTTGTGATGCAGCCTGGAATCGAACCAGGGGGTCTGTAGTGACGCCTCAAGCACTGAGATGCAGTGCCTTAGACCGCTGCGCCACTCGGGAGCCCAGCACTGTAACAGCACTGTAGTATAGAGCAGGGTGGGGAAATGCATTTTAACAGGTGTGTGTGTGTGTGTGTGTGTGTGTGTGTGTGTGTGTGTGTGTGTGTGTGTGTGTGTGTGTGTGTGTGTGTGCTTGTGTGCGTTCCATTTTAACCCTCTCCATTACTGTACAGTTTCATGGCAGCTTCTGCAGAGAGAGAGAGGGGGAGCGAGAGGGAGGGAGGGAGGGAGGGAGGGGTTGTCCAATATTTAACAACCCAACCCTAGATCCAATGATGTGTATAAATTAGGGCTGCATGACCGCAGTCAAATTCCACTTGACCGTTGAGTATTTGATTTTGAATTGCCTAGTAATAGGGCATATTTTATGTTTTATGAATAAATAAGCTGACACATTACGTTTAGCTACAGAATATCTCACCACCGTGCATTTCCATCTCCTCCTCTCTCTCCTTCATTTCTTTCTCAAGCGCACAGAGGGATGGGCTGTCAACAGTTTATTGAAATATGTTTCGTTGTGAAAACGTTACTATCGATGTTCCCGAACAGATTTCACTAGGTTTCCCAAATGAAGCACCGTGTAGCTGCAGGAACAGGGTTGGAGAGCCCATGGCATACATAGTACTGGGTATCTGCAGGAACAGGGTTGGAGAGCCCATGGCATACAGAGTACTGGGTAGCTGAAGGAACAGGGTTGGAGAGCCCATGGCATACAGAGTACTGGGTAGCTGGAGGAACAGGGTTGGAGAGCCCATGGCATACAGAGTACTGGGTAGCTGAAGGAACAGGGTTGGAGAGCCCATGGCATACAGAGTACTGGGTAGCTGGAGGAACAGGGTTGGAGAGCCCATGGCATACAGAGTACTGGGTAGCTGGAGGGACAGGGTTGGAGAGCCCATGGCATACAGAGGACTGGGTAGCTGGAGGAACAGGGTTGGAGAGCCCATGGCATACAGAGTACTGGGTAGTGGCAGGAACAGTCATCTGTACAAACAACAGTACGCAAGTATAAACACCATGGGACCACGCAGCAGTCATACCTCTCAGGAAGGAGACGCGTTCTGTCTCCTAGAGATGAACGTACTTTGGTGCGAAAAGTGTGCATGACACAAAACTATAGTTTTGGCAAGTCGGTTAGGACATCTACTTTGTGCATGACACAAGTAATCTTTCCAATTGTTTTAAGACAGATTATTTCACTTATATTTCACTGTATCCCAATTCCAGTGGGTCAGAAGATTACATACACTAAGTTGACTGTGCCTTTAAACAGCTTGGAAAGTTCCAGAAAATGATGTCATGGCTTTAGAAGCTTATGATAGGCTAACTGACATCATTTGAGTTAATTGGAGGTGTACCTGTGGATGTATTTCAAGGCCCACCTTCAAATTGAGTGCCTCTTTGCTTGACATCATAGGAAAATCAAAAGAAATCAGCCAAGACCTCAGAAATGAAATTGTAGAACGTACTTTGGTGCGAAAAGTGCAAATCAATCCCAGAACAACAGCAAAGGACCTTGTGAAGATGCTGGAGGAAACAGGTACAAAAGTATCTATATCCACTAAAACGACTCCTATATCGACATAACCTGAAAGGCCGCTCAGCAAGGAAGAAGCCACTGCTCCAAAACCGCCATAAAAAAGGTTTGCAACTGCACATGGGGACAATGATCATACTTTTTGTAGAAATGTCCTCTGGTCTGATGAAACAAAAATCGAACTGTTTGGCTATAATGACCATTGTTATGTTTGGAGGAAAAAGGGGGTCGCTTGCAAGCAGAAGAACCATCCCAACCGTGAAGCATGGGGGTGGCAGCATCATCCTGTGGGGGTGCTTTGCTGCAGGAGGGACTGGTGCACTTCACAAAATAGATGGCATCATGAGGAAGGAAAATGATGTGGATATATTGAAGCAACATCTCAAGACATCAGTCAGGAAGTTAAAGCTTGGTCGCAAATGGGTCTTCCAAATGGACAATGACCCCAAGCATACTTCCAAAGTTGTGGCAAAACAGCTGAAGGACAACAAAGTCAAGGTATTGGAGTGGCCATCACAAAGCCCTGACCTCAATCCTATAGAACATTTTTGGGCAGAACTGAAAAAGTGTGTGCGAGCAAGGAGGCCTACAAACCTGACTCATTTACACCAGCTCTGTCAGGAGGAATGGGCCAAAATTCACCCAACTTATTGTGGGACGCTTGTGGAAGGCTACCCAAAACGTTTGACCCAAGTTAAACAATTTAAAGGCAATGCTACCAAATATTAATTGAGTGTATGTAAACTTCTGACCCACTGGGAATGTGTTGAAATAAGTAAAAGCTGAAATAAATCATTCTCTCTACTATTATTCTGACATTTCACATTCTTAAAATAAAGTGGTGATCCTAACTGACCTAAGACAGGGAATTTTTACTAGGATTAAATGTCAGGAATTGTGAAAAAATGAGTTTAAATGTATTTGACTAAGGTGTATGTAAACATCCGACTTCAACTGTATATAGTGTACAGTGCATTTGGAAAGTATTCAGACCCCTTGACTTTTTCCACATTTTGTTACATTACAGCCTTATTCTAAAATGCTTTCAATTGGGGGTTTTTCCCTGATCAATCTACACACAATACCCCATAATGGCAAAGCAAAAACAGGTTTAGACATAAAAAATAAAAAAAAAGCCCATACAGTATCAGAGTTACAGGAGCCTGGCCCATAGAGGATCAGAGTTACAGGAGCCTGGCCCATACAGGATCAGAGTTACAGGAGCCTGGCCCATACAGGATCAGAGTTACAGGAGCCTGGCCCATACAGGATCAGAGGTAGAGGAGCCTGGCCCATACAGGATCAGAGGTAGAGGAGCCTGGCCCATACAGGATCAGAGTTACAGGAGCCTGGCCCATACAGGATCAGAGTTACAGGAGCCTGGCCCATACAGGATCAGAGTTACAGGAGCCTGGCCCATACAGGATCAGAGTTACAGGAGCCTGGCCCATACAGGATAAGAGGTAGAGGAGCCTGGCCCATACAGGATCAGAGTTACAGGAGCCTGGCCCATAGAGGATCAGAGGTAGAGGAGCCTGGCCCATACAGGATCAGAGTTACAGGAGCCTTGCCCATACAGGATCAGAGTTACAGGAGCCTGGCCCATACAGGATCAGAGTTATGGGAGCCTGGCCCATAGAGGATCAGAGTTACAGGAGCCTGGCCCATAGAGGTTCAGAGTTACAGGAGCCTGGCCCATAGAGGATCAGAGTTACAGGAGCCTGGCCCATACAGGATCAGAGTTACAGGAGCCTGGCCCATAGAGGATCAGAGTTATGGGAGCCTGGCCCGTAGAGGATCAGAGTTACAGGAGCCTGGCCCATAGAGGATCAGAGGTAGAGGAGCCTGGCCCATAGAGGATCAGAGGTAGAGGAGCCTGGCCCATAGAGGATCAGAGTTACAGGAGCCTGGCCCATAGAGGATCAGAGGTAGAGGAGCCTGGCCCATAGAGGATCAGAGGTAGAGGAGCCTGGCCCATAGAGGATCAGAGTTACAGGAGCCTGGCCCATAGAGGATCAGAGTTACAGGAGCCTGGCCCATAGAGGATCAGAGTTACAGGAGCCTGGCCCATAGAGGATCAGTGTGAGCTGGCAGGAGCGGGTTAACAAGGCGGTGGGGTGACAAGGACACAAAAGCACCCTGAAATGCCACGCGGGCGCAGAGAGAGAGATATACATAGACCCTGTCTGTAGTACCCACACACCGGCTATAAATAGCTCTCTCTCTCTCCCCCATCCTTCTCTTTCTCTCTCTCTCTCCTTTTCTCTGTCTCCCTCAGTCTTGTTTGGCATCTTTCTCTCTTTCTGATTCTCTCTTGTATTTGGAGGGTTGTGGCATGGGAGATTAGTTTTAGAGGAAAAGCCATGAAGTGAGTTCAGAGGTCTCTTATTGCATTCTTCATTGACATTCTCATATATATCCTCTGTCTTCTGTGTTGATAATGACACTGGAGGCTTGCTGAGGATGAGCGGAATCTTCTGGAAACAGATAGGAGTCCCCCCCCCCCCTCTCTCTCCCTTTGTCTGTCTGTCTGTCTGTCTGTCTGTCTGTCTGTCTGTCTGTCTGTCTGTCTGTCTGTCTGTCTGTCTGTCTGTCTGTCTGTCTGTCTGTCTGTCTGTCTGTCTGTCTGTCTGTCTGTCTGTCTGTCTGTCTGTCTGTCTGTCTGTCTGTCTGTCTGTCTGTCTGTCTGTCTGTCTGTCTGTCTGTCTGTCTGTCTGTCTGTCTGTCTGTCTGTCTGTCTGTCTGTCTGTCTCTCTCTCTCTCTCTCTCTCTCTCTCTCTCTCTCTCTCTCTCTCTCTCTCTCTCTCTCTCTCTCTCTCTCTCTGTCTCTCTCTCTGTCTGTCTGTCTCTCTCTCTCTCTCTCGTTTTTCCTTTCTCCTTTTCTAATCTCTCTCCCATCTTTCTATCTAACTTAAACCCCCCTTTCTCTCACTCTCTCACGCATGCACGCACTCACACACACACACACAAGTTAGGGTGTGAGTTTCTTTCTTCCCTGGCTGCCCTCTATCTTGCTGTAGAAGTTAGGGTGTGAGTTTATTTCTTCCCTGGCTCCCCTCTATCTTGCTGTAGAAGTTAGGGTGTGAGTTTGTTTCCCTGGCTGCCCTCTATCTTGAGTTAAGGACATGAGAGTGATGAGCTAATCTGAAGCTCGCGCTCATAATTGTACATTTTCCAGGTGTGTGGTACTAACTGGTAACTGGTAGTGGTAATTGGTAACTAGCACTGGTAACTGGTAGTGGTAACTGGTAACTGGTAACTGGTACTGGTACTGGTACTGGTACTGGTACTGGTAACTGGTAACCGGTAACTGGTAACTAGTACTGGTAACTGGTAACTGGTACTGGTAACTGGTACCGGTAACTGTTAAATGGTACTGATAACTGGTAACTGGTAACTGTTAACTGGTACTGGTAACTGGTACTGATAACTGGCACTGGTAACTGGTAACTTAACTGGTACCGGTAACTGTTAACTGGTAACTGGTACTGATAACTGATAACTGGTACTGGTACTGGTAACTGGTAGTGGTAACTGGTAACTAGCACTGGTAACTGGTACCGGTAACTGTTAACTGGTATGGTAACTGGTACTGATATCTGGTAACTGGCACTGGTAACTGGTAGTGGTAACTGGTAGTGGTAACTGGTAACTAGCACTGGTAACTGATAGTGGTAACTGGTAACTGGTAGTGGTAACTGGTAACTCATAGTGGTAACTGGTAACCTGGTAACTAGCACTGGTAACTGGTAGTGGTAACTGGTAACTAGCACTGGTAACTGGTAACTGGTAGTGGTAACTGGTAACTAGCACTGGTAACTGGTAACTGGTAGTGGTAACTGGTAACTGGTAACTGGTAACTGGTAAACTGGTAACTGGTAACTAGCACTGGTAACTGGTAGTGGTAACTGGTAACTGGTAACTGGTAACTGGTAACTGGTAACTGGTAAACTGGTAACTGGTAACTAGCACTGGTAAACTGGTCACTGGTAACTGGTAGTTGTAACTGCTAGGCCCATTGGGACTGAATGATATGCTCTTACTGGTTCAATAATAGTCCCAGTGGAGTTATACTCTTATACTGTTAAATAATAGTTTAATACACCAGCTGTTCCTGTGTCCTACAGTCCAGCTTATGACTTTGGATGTCCTCATCGAATGATCTATTCTTGCTTTTTCATAGTTTGAATCACAGTAAAGGATTGATATACTCAGAGGGTAGTGCGTACGGGCCCAGTACATCACTGGGGCCAAGCTTCCTGCCATCCAGGACCTCTATACCAGGCGGTGTCAGAGGAAGGCCCTCAAAATTGTCAAAGACTCCAGCCACCCTAGTCATAGACTGTTCTCTCTGCTACCGCACGGCAAGCGGTACCGGAGCGCCAGGTCTAGGTCCAAAAGGCTTCTCAATAGCTTCTACCCCCAAGCCATAAGACTCCTGACGATATTAAAGTGAACGGAAAACTGGCACCTCTTCCCTCGTCCCTCCATTCTACTGGCCATAGGAACTTGATAATAAGATGGATCGCGGATTTGCTACCAACAGTACTCTCAAAACTGCAATATTCTCTGCTTTTCTGAAACATGGCTCTCAGACAAGATACCCCCAATGGCTGTCCAACTCAATGGATTCTCCAGTCACCGAGCGGACAGGACAGTGGAGTCAGGGAAATCGAGAGGGGGAGGGGTTTGCCTCTTTATCAACAACAAATGGTGTTCTGACCAGACCCATTGTTCACCCGTCTTGGACCCTTCTACCTCCCGAGGGAGTTTTCAGCTGTTATCGTGACTGTTGTATACATTCCAACTCAGGTCAAGAAAAATAACAAGCTGGCGCTTAACGAACTGTGCAAGGTTATAACCAAGCAGGAAAACTTACGTCCGGAGGCTGCTTTTCTGGTCGCCGGTGATTTTAATTCTGCGCCATTAAGACACGTGATACCCAACTTCCATCAGCACGACTCTCTCGCCACTAGGGGGCGTTTGATGACTTTGCGGACCACTGTTATTCTACCCACAAGCAAGCATACAAGGCCCTCCCTCGTCCGCCATTCGGCAAATCAGATCATGACTCTGTACTCCTGCTTCCTGTTTACGAGTAGAAGCTCAAACAGGAAGTACCCGTGACTCGCTCCGTTGAGAAATGGTCTCCAAAATCAGAGATTATGCTACAGGACTGTTTTGCTAGCGCTGATTGGAATATGTTTTTTGGGACTCTGCAGATAACATCGAGAAGCTAATCACCTCTGTCACCGGCTTCATTAGGAAATGCATCCCCACAGTTAAGGTTCGCTGCTTCCCCAATCAAAAAGCCCTGGGTTAACACTGAGGTTGGCGCTAAACTAAAGGACAGGGCTTCCACACACAGGGCTATCACAGACAACCCTGAAGCTACGGCTGAGGACAGGAACAAGTACAAGAAGTCCCACTATGACCTCCGTAGAGTCATCAAACGAGCAAAAGGACAATACTGGAATAAGGTGGAATCATATTACACAGGCTCCAACTTCCGCCGCATGTGGTCAGGGGCTAAAGTCTGTAATGGAAGACCCAGCCGTGATCTGCCCCATGATGCCTCTCTACCAGACGAATTCAATGCTTTTTATGCACCAGGGCATAAAATGCACAATTTGGTCAACCAACCACTGTGGCATGTACTGTAGATAAAATAAATCTACAAGACACCCAGATTTTTTACATTTACATGTACATTTTAGTCAATTAGCATACGCTCTTATCCAGACCAGCCAAAATAATTTTCTGGGGCTAAAATTACACCAGCAAAACACAAGAAAACAGATGACCATGCTTTGTAAAGTTTCTAAAACAAGAAATATATTACTAGTAAGAAGTAAATGTGGTATATTGTTTAATTTCATTTTTTTGTGACCTGATGTTTACCAGCCCCTTTAAGGGCGGGAGGTTACCATGATAGCACGACTCCAGTCATGTTTGTGCCTTTTGAGATTGAGTCTGACTAGTAAAAGCCGTTGGCTTCTCTTCCCTAGCAGTTGAAACTCAAACATAGAAAAACAACCTAGCTTGTGAACAAAACAATGTAAATAGCCAAGAAACACAAGGACAAACTCTCACTTCAATAAACTTTCATTTCAACTCACACCCTCCCTTTTACAGCAAAATAGAGGGCGCAGTGCTTCTAAAAATGAATCTTTCACTCTGCTCTTCACGTGCGCACAGCCCACAGCCTGGCAGCGTCGCAGCGCGTTGTGGAATAGGCTATATATGATTCGTAGTTCTCGGACTTTGTGCGATTAATTTACCAGCCATGAAACAAAACGACAGAAATACTTCGAAAGCATTTACTGCAGCAATTATTTTACTATAAATGTGATCATACTTTTTAATTCACAAATGTGAGTGAAATGCTGGCACTGTGGAGCCCTGACCACCCCGCCGTCGTGTCTGGGTGAAATATACTATTTTACCCGCCAATTCCAAAAACGACCCGTATTTGGCAGGTGACGGGTGTTAATTTTAGGCCCTGTTATGCACGCTTTGACAATAACAACATCGTGCTGGGTGTGAGGGCTGACACAGAGCTCAGTTTAATATCCGCAAGGCTGCGATTCCCAGGGTGCGTTCTCAGAGCATGCGCAGAACAGCTGGCAGGCATATTGACAGTAATGTTCAACCTCTCCTTGTCCCAGTCTGTAATCATCCACATGTTTTAAGATGACCACCATCATTCCTGTTCCCAATAACTCTAAGGCTTCATGCCACAGTGACTACCACCCTGCCGCCCTAACAAATCCATAGAAGACGCAATATCAACTGTGTCCTAGATAAGAGGAATACCTATGTGAGAATCAGTGGAGGCTGGTGACTTGAAAATTTTAGGAGGATGGGCGATCCACGGTATAGGCGCAGAACGCACGGAGACGACAAAGTGTGTTTCAAAAATCATCACAATTTTTTAAATCTAAAGCATTTAATAAAGACATTTATAGGATAATACTATGCAGAATGGGAAGGGATCACTGTTTTGGGAAGGGATCACAGCAGTGATTGAATGAGGGTATGAGGCATGAGTTGAGGTGTTCAGAGGCTTGACTTCAGTGCAGGATTTGACTGGGAAGACAAAAAAACATTAACACAACACACTTCACAGTTAGACCAAAGAGCTAAGAATGAGTTAGTTCAAGCAAAGAGTAAAATCACTGATGTGTAATAATCTGATTGTGTTTGTGTATGTGATTGACTCCACATAAAGTAATGAGAGAAAATTGATATGGGCACATGAGACGTGGCTTCAGTTCATGTCAGGAGAGAGTTGCCAATGGTAGTGGAGTGGTCATCACTTCTTAAATCAGGGAACAGGAGGGGACGTACAGCTGACAACGGAAGTTTACATACACTTAGGTTGGAGTCATTAAAACTTGTTTTTCAACCACTCCACAAATTTCTTGTTAACAAACTATAGTTTTGTGCATGACACAAGTAATTTTTCCAGCAATTGTTTACAGACAGATTATTTCACTTATATTTCACTGTATCACAATTCCAGTGGGTCAGAAGTTTACATATACTAAGTTAACGGTGCCTTTAAACAGCTTGGAAAATTCCAGAAAATGATGTCATTGCTTTAGGACATCATTTGAGTCATAGCTGGAAACACAGTTGAAGTCGGAAGTTTACATACACCTCAGCCAAATATATTTAAACTCAGTTTTTCACAATTCCTGACATTTAATCCTAGTAAAAATTCCCTGTCTTAGGTCAGTTAGGATCATCACTTTATTTTAAGAATGTGAAATGTCAGAATAATAGTAGAGAGAATGATTTATTTCAGCTTTTATTTCTTTCATCACATTCCCAGTGGGTCAGAAGTTTACATACACTCAATTAATATTTGGTAGCATTGCCTTTAAATTGTTTAACTTGGGTCAAAGGTTTTGGGTAGCCTTCCACAAGCTTCCCACAATAAGTTGGGTGAATTTTGGCCCATTCCTCCTGACAGAGCTGGTGTAACTGAGTCAGGTTTGTAGGCCTCCTTGCTCGCACACACTTTTTCAGTTCTGCCCACACATTTTCTATAGCATTGAGGTCAGGGCTTTGTGATGGCCACTCCAATACCTTGACTTTGTTGTTCTTCAGCTATTTTGCCACAACTTTGGAAGTATGCTTGGGGTCATTGTCCATTTGGAAGACTCATTTGCGACCAAGCTTTAACTTCCTGACTGATGTCTTGAGATGTTGCTTCAATATATCCACATAATTTTCCTTCCTCATGATGCCATCTATTTTGTGAAGTGCACTACTCCCTCCTGCAGCAAAGCACCCCCACAGCATGATGCTGCCACCCCCGTGCTTCACGGTTGGGATGGTTCTTCGGCTTGCAAGCACCCCCTTTTTCCTCCAAACATAACAATGGTCATTATGGCCAAACAGTTCGATTTTTGTTTCATCAGACCAGAGGACATTTCTACAAAAAGTACGATCATTGTCCCCATGTGCAGTTGCAAACCGTAGTCTGGCTTTTTTATGGTGGTTTTGGAGCAGTGGCTTCTTCCTTGCTGAGCGGCCATTCAGGTTATGTCGATATAGGACTCGTTTTACTGTGGATATAGATACTTTTGTACCTGTTTCCTCCAGCATCTTCACAAGGTCCTTTGCTGTTGTTCTGGGATTGATTTGCACTTTTCGCACCAAAGTACATTCATCTCTAGGAGACATAACGCGTCTCCTTCCTGAGCGGTATGACGGCTGCGTGGTCCCATGGTGTTTATACTTGCGTACTGTTGTTTGTACAGATGAACGTGGTACCTTCAGGCGTTTGAAAATTGCTCCCAAGGATGAACCAGATCTGTGGAGGTCTACAATTTTTTTCTGAGGTCTTGGCTGATTTCTTTTGATTTTCCCATGATGTCAAGCAAAGAGGCACTGAGTTTGAAGGTAGGCCTTGACATACATCCACAGGTACACCTCCAATTTACTCAAATGATGTCAATTAGCCTGTCAGAAGCTTCTACAGCCATGACATCATTTTCTGGAATTTTCCAAGCTGTTTAAAGGCACAGTCAACTTAGTATATGTAAACTTCTGACCCACTGGAATTGTGATACAGTGAATTATAAGTGAAATAATCTGTCTGTAAACAATTGTTGGAAAGATTACTTGTGTCATGCACAAAGTAGATGTCCTAACCGACTTGCCAAAACTATAGTTTGTTAACAAGACATTTGTGGAGTGGTTGAAAAACTAGTTTTAATGACTCCAACCTAAGTGTATGTAAACTTCCGACTTCAACTGTACAAATAGCAGATACATTCCATTACAACTGCGCCACCGTAGGTTTGAACAACAAGTTTGTCCATGAAGTTAAACCCAGACTGCGCATCTCGCCCACTTTACACATCAAAGTAGCCCAAGAAACAGTTCTGAATAAAGCCCCGATCATACACATACCTGACGATAACTGACAGCTGCAAGCAGACTGGTGGCACCATAGGTCCCAGAGTGGGGGGGCAATTTTTACCCCCTGGGGCCCAGAGTTTTCCTTATCTGTTAACCTAACCAGGAAAACTCTGGACCCTATAAGGTATGACCGTGATTAATCAGTCGTAAAAAGGTTTTCATAAGGGCTATGATGGGACCAGTTTTTCCTAATCAGGTCACATGGTTTAAAAAAAAAAACTTCTGGCCCTGGGGGGGATGAAAACCCTGTCGAACTGCGGAACCTTACATTTGTTCATATTAATTATATTTAGACTAGATTAGGAGGGGGATTTCCTCTACCCAGACACAGAGACAACAACTGATAGACAATAGAACTCACAGGGCTGAGCTTTATGCATCATGCAGGCCTATCACATCTGTCATCACTATTGATTAATTTGATTGATTACTATTGATTAATTTGATTGATTAATTCCAGTTAAATATTTTTTTGGGATTGAAAACGTATAGGCAGCCTAGCCAGCCCAATTTTGAATATAAACCAAGTTTGATCACATTCACATTTTCTCCTGACACACAAATGGACTATAAATACATAACGTTACCAATTAGTTTACCCTGACCAGCTGGACGGGACACATAGGCTGTATGCAGCTGCTCTTATTAGTAGCCTACAGTTGATCAGACTGAAAAATAGTCTCGTTTTCCTCCCGTGCAGCATGTCAGATCTCTAATGTGTAGGTGTAGCCTTAAGGCTGCTGCAACATTTATGTCGTGAGTTTTTGCTCGTGTCTGTCCGGGGAGTGATTATGTGTTATCGTCTTTACTAAGTAAATACCGGAGGAAAGTGGAAAGCCTACTTGAGCATGAGCGAAAGAATGTGCTGCGTCAACCTCTCTCTTTAAATCTAACTTTTAATGGATGATTCGATGGAAGCTATCAAATTCATTCTGATTTCGACATCCCCAGAAAAGACAGTAGAAGTTCCGTATGTTCAGCTAGTAAAGCGTCGTAACGTGCAGTTGCCTCTGCAAACTCCTTGTAGTTGCACTTTCCCTCTAGTCGTGTCCTCTAAAAACACAGTGGTGTTGATAAAATGCTATTTCACAGTAAACTACCATTCAAAAGGTCGGGGTCACTTAGATGTTTCCTTGTTTTCCATGAAAACATACTGTACATGAAATGAGTTTGAATAGGAAATGTAGCAAAATGCATAGGAAATGTAGTCATTGACAAGGTTAGAAATAATGAGTTTTAATAGAAATAATAATTGTGTCTTTCAAACTTTGCTTTTGTCAAAGAATCTTCCATTTGCAGCAATTAGAGCCTTGCAGACCTTTGGCATTCTAGTTGTCAATTTGTTGAGGTAATCTGAAGAGATTTCACCCCATGCTTCTTGAAGCACCTCCCACAAATTGGATTGGCTTGATGGGCACTTCTTACGTACCATACGATCAAGCTGCTCCCACAACAGCTCAATAGGGTTGAGATCCGGTGACTGTGCTGGCCACTCCATTATAGACAGAATACCAGCTGACTGCTTCTTCCCTAAATAGTTATTGTATAGTTTGGAGCTGAGCTTTGTGTCACTGTCCTGTTGTAGGAGGAAATTGGCTCCGATCAAGCGCCGTCCACAGGGTATGGCATGGCGTTGCAAAATGGAGTGATAGCCTTCCTTCTTCAAGATCCCTTATACCCTGTACAAATCTCCCACTCTACCACCACCAAAGCACCCCCAGACCATCACATTGCCTCCACTATGCTTGACAGATGGCATCAAGCACTCCTCCAGCATATTTTAATTTGGTCTGCGTCTCAGAAATGTTATTTTTTGTGATCCGAACACCTCAAACTTGAAATTGAGGATAAAAAGATTGTGGGGGCTGACTTCAGTACGGCTTTTGACATTATCGATCATAGTCTGCTGCTGGACAAACGTACGTGTTATGGCTTTACACCCCCTGCTATATTGTGGATAAAGAGTTACCTGTCTAACAGAACACAGAGGGTGTTCTTTAATGGAAGCCTCTCCAACAAAATTCAGGTAGAATCAGGAATTCCCCAGGGCAGCTGTCTAGGCCCCGTACTTTTTTCAATCTTTACTAACGACATGCCACTGGCTTTGAGTAAAGCCAGTGTGTCTATGTATGCGGATGACTCAACACTATACACGTCAGCTACCACAGCGACTGAAATGACAGCATCACTTAACAAAGAGCTGCAGTTAGTTTCAGAGTGGGTGGCAAGGAATAAGTCAAAAACTAAAAGCACTGTATTTGGGACAAATCATTTACTAAACCCTAAACCCCAACTAAATCTTGTAATGCATAATGTGGAAATTGAGCAAGTTGAGGGGACTAAATTGCTTTGAGTAACCCTGGATTGTAAACTGTCATGGTCAAAACATATTGATACAACAGTAGCTAGGATGGGGAGAAGTCTGTCCATAATAAAGCGCTGCTCTACCTTCTTAACAGCACTATCAACAAGGCAGGTCCTACAGGCCCTAGTTTTGTCGCACCTGGGCAACTGTTCAGTCGTGTGGTCAGGTGCCACAAAGAGGGACTTAGGAAAATTGCAATTGGCTCAGAACAGGGCAGCACGGCTGGCCCTTGGATATACACAGAGAGCTAACATTAATAATATTCATGTCAATCTCTCCTGGCTCAAAGTGAAGGAGAGATTGACTTCATCACTACTTGTATTTGTGAGAGGTACTGACATGTTGAATGCACCGATCTGTCTGTTTGAACTACTGGCACACAGCTCAGACACCCATGCATACCCCACAAGACATGCCACCAGAAGTCTCTTCACAGTCCCCAAGTCAAGAACAGACTATGGGAGGCGCACAGTACTACATAGAGCCATGACTACATGGAACTCTATTCCACATCAAGTAACTCATGCCAGCAGTAAAATTAGATTTAAAAAACAGATACAAATACACCTTATGGACCAGCGGGGACTGTGAGGCAACACAAACATAGACACATGCATACACACACACGATAACATACACACTATACACACATGTACACATGGATTTTGTGTTATAGATATGTGGTAGTAGAGTAGAGGCCTGAGGGCACACACTTAATGTGTTGTGAAATCTGTTATGAATGTATTGTAATGTTTTTTATATAATGTATAACTGCCTTCATTTTGCTGGACCCCAGGAAGAGTAGCTGCTGCCTTGGCAGTAGCTAATGAGGATCCATAATAAACCCCAGGAAGAGTAGCTGCTGCCTTGGCAGTAGCTAATGAGGATCCATAATAAACCCCAGGAAGAGTAGCTGCTGCCTTGGCAACAGCTAATGAGGATCCATAATAAATACAAATACAAATAAGTGTCTTTAGAACATCCCTGTTTGTTCTTTCTTCCTCGTTGTGTTGCTCAGTTTGAATACCGCAGACCTTCGTCATGATCGATGTGGCTTTTTCCCAGAAGCTTAAATCTGATGTGGGCATTTATATGCTCCCTGCTTTTGTTTTGCCGTTTAGCTGAACGATCGATGTTCTTCAGGTCACTGTACCCCTCTTTTGCCCAAGGTTCAGACTTTCCAAAAAGCAGGCAAGGCCAGCAATACAGGTGGCTTGATGAACGCCTCCCTGTTAACCAGCTATACTGTTGATACCAGTTGGTATTGAACGCCTCCCTGTTAACCAGCTATACTGTTGATACCAGTTGGTATTGAACGCCTCCCTGTTAACCAGCTATACTGTTGATACCAGTTGGTATTGAACGGCCTTCACTTTTTCATCCTCCTTCATGAAACTGATCTCAGGCAGAGGTCGACCCTCGGTTTTAATTCACACCTTTTCCACCCCAGAAACTCAACAACATTTGCAGTAGCGTTGGCGGTGAAAGGTGCTAGCTAGCTACTGCTACTTGCTACTGAAGTTAGCAAGGCAAATTGAAATAAATTGCACTAACTGGACACAAAAATAAAGTTATAAAACCAAGAAAACAATTTATAATCTACCTCCTCCATCTCCCTTGTAATTTGAATAAAGTAATTTGAATTGAATAATATCCCAAAAAATGCTCAACTATCACTTTTCAATCTCTATTCAATAATGCCACCAACTCACCAAGCTTCTCAACACATAGAACCCCCCATAATGCTCTGCGGCACAACCACAACACAACCCACTAGGTTCCTTCTCTGATCCTAATCCTATGATTGGATGGACAACATGTCAGTTCATACTGAAAAAGATTTGATTGGTTGGAGGACGTCCTCCGGAAGTGGTCATAATTACCATGTAGGTCTATGGAAGCGGGTGAGGCCTACAAGCCTCCTAGGTTTTGTATTGAAGTCAATGTACCCAGAGGAGGACAGAAACTAGCTGTCCTCCGGCTACACCATGGTGCTACCCCAGAGAGTGCTGTTGAGGATACTATAGACCTTCATTGCAAAACAGTGTTTTAATCAATTATTTGGTGACATATAAATATATTTAGTATAGTTTTATCTAAAAAGGATAACTCTTTTAGTGTTTCACAATATTTATTTTTATGAAATTTCACTGAGGAGGATGGTCCTCCCCTTCCTCCTCTGAGGAGCCTCCACTAGTGAGAATGATGTTCATTGACTACAGCTCAGCGGTCAACACCATAGTCCCTTCCAAGCTCGTCACCAATCTTAGGATCCTGGGACTGGACTCCTCCCTCTGCAACTTGGTCCTGTACTTCCTGATGGGCCGACCCCAGGTGGTGAGGGTAGGCAACATCACCTCCACCACGCTGACCCTCAAAACGGGGGCCCCATAGGGGTGTGTGCTTAGTCCCCTCCTGTACTCCCTGTTCACCCACGACTCCAACACCATTATCAAGTTTGCTGACGACACGACAGTGGTAGGCCTGATCACCGGTGACGATGAGACAGCCTACAGGGATGGGGTCAGTGACCAGGCATTGTGGGGCCGGAACAACAACCTCTCCCTCAACGTCATTAAGACCAAGGAGCTGATTGTGGACTACAGGAAATGGGGGGGGGGGGGGCGAGCACGCCCCCATCCACATCGACGGGGCTGCAGTGGAGCGGGTCGAGAGCTTCAAGTTCCTCTGTGTCCAAATCACTAAGATCTTAAAATGGTCCACAGACACGCACACAGTCGTGAAGAAGACACGACAGCGCCTCTTCCCCCCTCAGGAGGTTGAAAAGGTTTGGCATGGGGCACTCAAATCCTCATAAAGTTCTACAGCTGTACCATTGAGAGCCTCTTGACTGGCTCCATCACTGCTTGGTATGGCAACAGCACCGCCCTGCATCGCATGGTGCTACAGAGGGTGGTTCAGACAGCCCAGTACATCATTGGGGCTGAGCTCCCTGCCATCCAGGACGTCTATATCAGGCGTTGTGAATGTAAAGCACGGAAATTTGTTTACGACGCCAGGACAGCGGAGTCACTCACCACCTTCCGGAGACATTTGAAACCCCACCTCTTTAAGGAATACCTGGGATAGGATAAAGTAATCCTTTTACCCCCCCCAAAAAAATAAATAAATAAATAAATAAATATTTTGGAAAGTGCTTATCCCACTGGCTATAGGGTGAATGCACCAATTTGTATGTCGCTCTGGATAACAGCGTCTGCTAAATGACGTAAATGTGCCCTTGAGCAAGGCACTTAACCCTAATTGCTCCTGTAAGTCGCTCTGGATAAGAGCGTCTGCTAAATGACTAAAATGTAAAATGTAAATGTAAGACTCCAGCCACCCAAGCCGTAGATTGTTCTCTCTGCTGCCGCACGGTAAGCGGTACCGGTGCATCAAGTCTAACATCAACAGGCTCCTGAACAGCTTCCATCTCCATGCCATAAGACTGCTAAATAGCTAACAAAATGGAAACACGCACTGGCGGCAGGTGGCTTAGTGGTTAAGAGCGTTGTGCCAGTAACCGTAAAGGTCGCTGGTTCTAATCCCCGAGCTGACTAGGTGAAAAATCTGTTGATGTGCCCTTAAGCAAGGCACTTAACCCTAATTGCTGATGTAAGTCGCTCTGGATAAGAGCGTCTGCTAAATGACTAAAATGTAATGTAACATGTAATAAACAACACACTTACAGTGCACTACACACACTGATAAACAACACACACTCACAGGGTACTACATTACACTAGCATCTCTAGTGGACAAATTACATTTCCTCAAGGCCCCCACAACAGCCAATTTTTCCCCCTTGAGCCCCCCCCATTATTAGCTAAATAATAATCAAAAAACCCCAATGTAGACAGGCCCGTTGTGCTAAAGATGGGCCAGCCGTTTCTGTCCAATACGTTCCCCATCCTCCTTGTTTTCTTGTCCTTTAACAATTTGACAGACGCGGTGGAGAGGGCTGGAAACGTGGAGTGGAAGTTGCTTTAACCTTTGACCCTCAATGAGACTGTTTTATTGGTGCTCTGAACACTGACTGTCTTCTGATTCTCCCGAGTGGCGCAGTGGTCTAAGGCACTGTATTGCAGTGCTAGCTGTGCCACTAGAGATCCTGGTTCGAATCCAGGCTCTGTCGTAGCCGGCCGTGACCGGGAGACCCATGGGGCGGCGCACAATTGGCCCAGCGTCGTCCAGGGTAGGGGAGGGAATGGCTGGCAGGGATGTAGCTCAGTTGGTAGAGCATGGCGTTTGCAACGCCAGGGTTGTGGGTTCGATTCCCACGGGGGGCCAGTATGAGAAAATAATGTATGCACTCACTAACTGTAAGTCGCTCTGGATAAGAGCGTCTGCTAAATGACTAAAATGTAAATGTAAAATGATTGGTGGTTTGACCTTCTGACAGGAGGCCAGTCATCCTCCAGTCACTTCGTAGGTGATTGAGGATCTGCTTTTATGCCCACTTCTATGACTCTGCTCATTGAGTGAACTCCAAAACAATTGTCTCTACCGCAACAGATTGGTTGATTATTTGTGTATTTGTATTGCATTTGCTAGACATTGGAGCTAGTAACATCAGCATTTTGCTGCACCTGCTATAACAGGTGCTATAACACCTGCAGATCTGTGTGTAACAGGTAGGAAATACCTGTTTTGTTGTGTCTCTGTTGCCCAACACATTTAACCTCACCACAGTACTTACTAGTAGTGGCACCTTTCCTTATAGTATAGGGGGAAAAGTTAAAGATAATTCACTGTATGCAGCCCCTCAGATTATGTGGTTAATAGCATGGAGCATCCACCTGTAGTACATCGCAGTACCTAAGACAGGTTAGGACCCCCTACCCCAGGTTCGGCCCCCTAGCCCAGGTTAGGCCCCCCTACCCCCTTAGGTTAGGCCCCCTAGCCCAGGTTAGGACCCCTACCCCAGGTTAGGCCCCCTACCCCAGGTTAGGCCCCCTACCCCAGGTTAGGCCCCCTAGCCCAAGGCAGTAGTAATGAAAAGACAGTTCTGCTTTAAAATAATGAACATATATTGTCCATTTTAGGCAACAACACAACAGGCACAATTTCACAGTTCACAGAATAGCCTACTGTAACCTACCTCACGTGCACGTGTAGCCTAGCTTGAATACAACCAATGAAAACATAGCAATACAACTTAGCAGTCTTACACCATTTATCTCAGATATCACAATAACAAAACAAACAAACACTCCATCGATTGAACTCAGGTTAATCCCGAAGGTGAAAATGACAGTCATTCGGTGGCATGGAACAATCCTCTTCCAGAACCAGCACGTCCTCTTTCTCCAACGATACTTGGTATGGAACAATCCTCTTCCAGAACATTCTGAATTCCTGTAATTTTCATCATAGGTACACGTCAACTATGAGAGACAAAATGAGGGAAAAAAATCCAGAAAATCACATTGTAGGATTTTTTATGAATTTATTTGCAAATTATGGTGGAAAATAAGTATTTGGTCAATAACAAAAGTTTCTCAATACTTTGTTATATACCCTTTGTTGGCAATGACACAGGTCAAACATTTTCTGTAAGTCTTCACAAGGTTTTCACACACTGTTGCTGGTATTTTGGCCCATTCCTCCATGCAGATCTCCTCTAGAGCAGTGATGTTTTGGGGCTGTCGCTGGGCAACACGGACTTTCAACTCCCTCCAAAGATTTTCTATGGGGTTGAGATCTGGAGACTGGCTAGGCCACTCCAGGACCTTGAAATGCTTCTTACGAAGCCACTCCTTCGTTGCCCGGGCGGTGTGTTTGGGATCATTGTCATGCTGAAAGACCCAGCCACGTTTCATCTTCAATGCCCTTGCTGATGGAAGGAGGTTTTCACTCAAAATCTCACGATACATAGCCCCATTCATTCTTTCCTTTACACGGATCAGTCGTCCTGGTCCCTTTGCAGAAAAACAGCCCCAAAGCATGATGTTTCCACCCCCATGCTTCACAGTAGGTATGGTGTTCTTTGGATGCAACTCAGCATTCTTTGTCCTCCAAACACGACGAGTTGAGTTTTTACCAAAAAGTTATATTTTGGTTTCATCTGACCATATGACATTCTCCCAATCCTCTTCTGGATCATCCAAATGCACTCTAGCAAACTTCAGACGGGCCTGGACATGTACTGGCTTAAGCAGGGGGACACGTCTGGCACTGCAGGATTTGAGTCCCTGGCGGCGTAGTGTGTTACTGATGGTAGGCTTTGTTACTTTGGTCCCAGCTCTCTGCAGGTCATTCACTAGGTCCCCCCGTGTGGTTCTGGGATTTTTGCTCACCGTTCTTGTGATCATTTTGACCGCACGGGGTGAGATCTTGCGTGGAGCCCCAGATCGAGGGAGATTATCAGTGGTCTTGTATGTCTTCCATTTCCTAATAATTATAAGAGTGTGTGTTCTGAGTTATAAGAGTGTGTGTTCTGAGTTATAAGAGTGTGTGTTCTGAGTTATAAGAGTGTTGTGTTCTGAGTTATAAGAGTGTGTGTTCTGAGTTATAAGAGTGTGTGTTCTGAGTTATAAGAGTGTTGTGTTCTGAGTTATAAGCGTGTGTGTTCTGAGTTATAAGAGTGTGTGTTCTGAGTTATAAGAGTGTGTGTTCTGAGTTATAAGCGTGTGTGTTCTGAGTTATAAGAGTGTGTGTTCTGAGTTATAAGAGTGTGTGTTCTGAGTTATAAGAGTGTTGTGTTCTGAGTTATAAGCGTGTGTGTTCTGAGTTATAAGAGAGACAATATTTCAGTCAAGGAACAGTACAAAGGGATGTATTGAAGACAGAAGTTAAGACTGACTGTAGTAGGTTATCCCTTACTGGCAGTGGGCCCATCTCTAAAGCTTCTCCCCCTGGAGGCCTCAGCTCAGCCCCCCACTGGTCTAGACCCTTTACCCCACTGCCAAGCACCCCAGGCTGGGCAGCCAGAGCAGTGGAGGAGTAATACTTTATTTGAGTAGTCCCTCACAAATGATTTAGGGATATTTAATACCCGTCTAAAGACTCAAAACTGTTTCCTTTATCAAAGAATCAACGACAGCTGGCCATAACTTATCTTACAGTTGAGTTGGATGAAGGTGGATGTCAGCAGAGTTACATTTTGTGCCAAATAAATCTAAACGGTAATCTGCTGGCAGTTCTAGCATCCACAGAACTGCAGGGGATTATACAAGTAAGAAAGGATAGACGAAGGAAGGTTTTAGGAGTGTATCCATCCAGCTGGCTGGGTGTATAACCCAACTGGAGCCCCCTGCAGAGGCTTCTTTATTGAGGATAAATGGAGCCATCGAGGGGAAGAGAACCGGAGCTCTGGTTCTGAGTGGAGAATTGGCATACAGTCAAGCATATTTAAAAGGGGATGTGCAATTGTCTGAGCTAATAATGTGAACTGAGGATATGATGATGGCTATTTATATCTAAAACCAGCACTCAGTCCATAAGCTGGAGGGCATGTGAGAATGGACGAGGAAGAATGAGTGAGAAAAGAAAAAGAGCTTGTTTTTGTCACACGTACAGACCTCCGACCTCTCTGCTGTCACATGTACACACCATCTCTGACCTCTCTGCTGTCACACGTACACACCACCTCTGACCTCTCTGCTGTCACATGTACACACCATCTCTGACCTCTCTGCTGTCACACGTACACACCATCTCTGACCTCTCTGCTGTCACACGTACACACCATCTCTGACCTCTCTGCTGTCACACGTACACACCATATCTGACCTCTCTGCTGTCACACGTACACACCATCTCTGACCTCTCTGCTGTCACACGTACACACCATCTCTGACCTCTCTGCTGTCACAGGTACACACCATCTCTGACCTCTCTGCTGTCACATGTATACACCATCTCCGACCTCTCTGCTGTCACACGTACACACCACCTCTGACCTCTCTGCTGTCACATGTACACACCACCTCTGACCTCTCTGCTGTCACACGTACAGACCATCTCTGACCTCTCTGCTGTCACACGTACAGACCTCCGACCTCTCTGCTGTCACATGTACACACCATCTCTGACCTCTCTGCTGTCACACGTACACACCACCTCTGACCTCTCTGCTGTCACACGTACACACCACCTCTGACCTCTCTGCTGTCACACGTACACACCATCTCTGACCTCTCTGCTGTCACACGTACACACCATCTCTGACCTCTCTGCTGTCACACGTACACACCATCTCTGACCTCTCTGCTGTCACATGTACACACCATCTCTGACCTCTCTGCTGTCACACGTACACACCATCTCTGACCTCTCTGCTGTCACACGTACACACCATCTCTGACCTCTCTGCTGTCACACGTACACACCATCTCTGACCTCTCTGCTGTCACACGTACACACCATCTCTGACCTCTCTGCTGTCACACATACACACAATCTCTGACCTCTCTTCTGTCACACGTACACACCATCTCTGACCTCTTAATTTTTAGGGTATTTTACACATTCTTCTTGAATATTAAGATTGTTTATGACATATTATAATAAATTGGAGAGAATGAAAATGAGACAGGGGACGTAGAATAAAACCAGACAGATTGAGGTAAAACTTTTGGGAAATTAAGTGGGAGGGAGAGAGCAGATGCTGGGTACTAGTAATTGCACGTTTCCAATATTTAACGTTGTTGTTAATTAAGATAGTTTTGGTTTGGTTCTTGTATAGGACGAGTGTGTGTGGGTGTTTTTGATGTGTGTGTACACTGAAACAAATGCTGGTTTAAGAACAACCCAATTTGGCTTCCTTGGTAACATTCACATTACATTTTAGTCATTTAGCAGACGCTCTTATCCAGAGCGACTTACAGGAGCAATTAGGGTTAAGTGCCTTGCTCAAGGGCACATCGACTGATTTTTCCACCTAGTCGTCTCGGGGATTAGAACCAGCGACCTTTCGGTTACTGGCACAACGCTCTTAACCACTAAGCTACCTGCCGCCCAGCGCTTGGTAAATATTAGACAGAACACATGCTGGGTTATTTTCACCCAGCCAGTTGGGTTGTTGGGATTACCCAAACATGGCTTAATTTAACCATCAGTTGGGTATTTTTTACTTTCATGCTGGGTTGATCTAGCAGCTGGGTCTTTTTGAATGTAATTCTTAGGTTATTTTCAGGAGGCGTGGCTTATTAGGGGCGTGGCTTTCTAATATATCTTATCGGCCACCCGTGAGAGTAAATGTGTTCATCATGTTAAGTTTACATACTGCAAATTAAAATGTTCCTTAATTTTTAGGGTATTTTACACATTCTTCTTGAATATTAAGATTGTTTATGACATATTATAATAAATTAATATTTGTTGGAATTACATTTATAAAAAGTTGGAATTATATTATCTCTCACGGGTGGCCCAAAATAACTATCTTAAGGCCACGCCCCTACTAAACTATGCCTCCAGTCTTCTGATCTGACCCCGCTGGGTCATATCTCAATAACCCAGCACCAATAACCCAGCACCAATAACCCAGCACCAATAACCCAGCACCAATAACCCAGCACCAATAACCCAGCACCAACAACCCAGCACTAATAACCCAGCACCAATAACCCAGCACCAATAACCCAGCACTAATAACCCAGCACCAATAACCCAGCACTAATAACCCAGCACCAATAACCCAGCACCAATAACCCAGCACCAATAACCCAGCACCAATAACCCAGCACCAATAACCCAGCACTAATAACCCAGCACCAATAACCCAGCACCAATAACCCAGCACCAATAACCCAGCACCAACAACAATTGTTTAGAGTGTAGTGTTTGTGTGCGTGCGTCAACGGGTCCCCCCTGATTCCAAGACTCAATACTCAGTTGGCATTAACAAGGAACTCCTGGGGAGAGAGGAGTGTGTGTGTGTGTGTGTGTGTGTGTGTGTGTGTGTGTGTGTGTGTTTGTGTGAGTGTGTATGCAAGTGTGTGTGAGCGCGTCTCTTCGTGCACGTGTGTCTAGCCTCAGCAAAACAAGACAAAACTTCGACAGACGTTTCGCTCAGGGGTTTTGTCCTTGTTTTACAATAGAGGGGGAGTTCTAAAGGCGGGAGGGAGGGATAAAGCAGCTGATAGGCTACTCGGCTCAGGGTGCATGCAGGTCTCATTGTGTCCAACCTACTTAGTCATTAACCAGTCATTCTGTCACTGAGCTAGCTAAGACCAGGGGACAAGACCTCAGTACTCTCTAATTCTACCACAGACTATTGCTGACCACTACAAAACAGACAGACAGAGACAGCCAAAAGACTACCACAGACCACGTTAGATTGGAAGTATCATTTTTTTTGCGGTCGTTTCACAAAAACTGTTACTGAGAGCGACTAGACACTTGTCTAGGAGGACAAGACCTTTATGACTCTGTAATTCTATGACAGACCACTGTTGACCACTTAGACCCAGACAGAGAGCCAAAGACGACTAGACCTGTAGAGATTGAGTAGGTAGTCTACACTTTGCTTTTTCACCAATTTCACAGACGCTTTTATCCAGAGCAATTGGACACTTGGTCTTGATCTCTTTCTTGGAGTTTGATTCCAGTCCACCGAGAATAAAATAGGACATTTTGGCTAGACGTTTTACATTTTACATTTTTACATTTTTAGTAATTTAGCAGACGCTCTTATCCAGAGCGACTTACAGTTAGTGAGTGCATACATTATTTTTTATTTTTTTCATACCGGCCCCCCCGTTCTAGTCTCCGCCTCTCCTCCTTGTCATGGTCTCTGTGTAGACATGGTGGTGTACCTGAGGAAAAACATTCGTTCTCTGCTCTCCGTCTTCAAGAAGAAGGGTGAGTACGATGGGAGTTATGTTGCTGATCTGGAAAGTTGTATGTTTATGTTCAATGCCTTGTTTGGTTGACAGGCTGTTTTGGTGTAGTCTTGTGTCTGAATGAGTGACAACTTTTTGTGGATTTTTTTTTAAAGACTCTACGCTACCTGTATATATAGACATGAGATCAAACAGTGTGGATGTTTGAGAGATCAGATATGTCTTGAATCCTTTATCAGGTTATGGCAGCATTGTCTGTCAAACAAGTGTAGAAACAGAAATATGGTGACAAGAGGACTGGTTAAAGACTGAAGAAACAGAAATATGGTGACAAGAGGACTGGTTAAAGAAACAGAAAGATGGTGACAGAGGACTGGTTAAAGAAACAGAAAGATGGTGACAGAGGACTGGTTAAAGAAACAGAAAGATGGTGACAGAGGACTGGTTAAAGAAACAGAAAGATGGTGACAGAGGACTGGTTAAAGAAACAGAAAGATGGTGACAAGAGGACTGGTTAAAGAAACAGAAAGATGGTGACAGAGGACTGGTTAAAGAAACAGAAATATGGTGACAAGAGGACTGGTTAAAGAAACAGAAATATGGTGACAAGAGGACTGGTTAAAGAAACAGAAATATGGTGACAGAGGACTGGTTAAAGAAACAGAAAGATGGTGACAGAGGACTGGTTAAAGAAACAGAAAGATGGTGACAGAGGACTGGTTAAAGAAACAGAAAGATGGTGACAGAGGACTGGTTAAAGAAACAGAAAGATGGTGACAGAGGACTGGTTAAAGAAACAGAAAGATGGTGACAGAGGACTGGTTAAAGAAACAGAAATATGGTGACAGAGGACTGGTGAAAGACTGAAGAAACAGAAATATGGTGACAAGAGGACTGGTTAAAGAAACAGAAAGATGGTGACAGAGGACTGGTTAAAGAAACAGAAAGATGGTGACAGAAGACTGGTTAAAGAAACAGAAAGATGGTGACAGAGGACTGGTTAAAGAAACAGAAAGATGGTGACAGAGGACTGGTTAAAGAAACAGAAAGATGATGACAGAGGACTGGTTAAAGAAACAGAGGACTGGGTATTCTTATTACCAACTAGTATGGCTCTAACAATGATCATCGTCGGCAACCGCAGTAATATCATTAACGGTGTTCCATCCCGTGATGTTTGGAGGCACCCACCAGAATGTGTTAATGTCCACAGAGAACACTTAGCTAGACTGTACAGAATGGAAATAGTGGGACTGTGGGACTAAAGGGGATGAGGGGGTGTTACACCACAGAGCTATACAGGGTGGACAGACTAGAGCAGTGGCTTTTCAAACCTTTCCTTTGGGGGGGACTTCCAGCCGTTCCATGTTTGAACTACTCCACGGCTAGCACACCGGATTCAACTAACCATCAATCAGGTGAGCTAGTTCAGGGTTGCAACAACATTGTGAAACTTTATGGAGATCCTGAGGAGAGGTTTAAAAACCACTGGACTGTAGGACTTAGGGGGATGACTCTTGGTTGAGAGGGGTAGTGTTCCTCTCCTGTTCCTCTCCTGACCCCATTTCTGTCTTTTGTCCCAGAACAGCCCTCAGTCTCACCCACGTGGTTACGTAACAGAGTGTGTGTGTGTGTGTGTGTGTGGGTGTGTGTGTGTGTGTGTGTGTGTGTGTGTGTGTGTGTGTGCGTGCGTGCGTGCGTGCGTGTGTGTGTGAGGTGACAAACACACACCCGTACCTGTATCGCTACCAGACACAATGACCTTCCCTGTCCGTGACTGTGGGAAAAGTCTTGGCATTGTGGAACTAAAACTGTCTGACGCAATCAAAGCTTTGCCATTCAGTAGAAAGTATGCAGTGTTTCAGTTTATTTTTTATTTTTTCTATTTAACCTTTATTTAACCAGGTAAGCCAGTTGAGAACAAGTTCTCATTTACAGCTGCGACCTGGCCAAGATAAAGCAAAGCAGTGCGAAAAAACAACAACACAGAGTTACATATGGAATAAAACAAAACATAAAGTCAAAAATACAACAGAAAATATATATACAGTGTGTGCGAGTGTAGTAAGTTATGGAGGTAAGGCAATAAATAGGCCATAGTGCAAAATAATTACAATTAGTATTAACACTGGAATGATAGATGTGCAAAAGATGATGTGCAAATAGAGATACTGGGGTGCAAATTAGCAAAATAAATAACAATATGGGGATGAGGTAGTTGGGTGGTGTCACACTCTGGCTCCGGGACTTGTATTTGAGCCAGGGTGTATTCGTTTTGTTGGGGTTTGTTTTGGTTAGGTTGGGAATAGGGTGTGTTCATTTGGGTGTGTGTGGTTTTGGTTAGTTCTTGTGTAGTCATGTGACTCCCAATCGGAGGTAACGAGTGTCAGCTGTCGGCTCGTTATCTCTGATTGGGAGCCATATTTATCTGTATGTTTTCCTTTGGGTGTTGTGGGTTTTTGTTCCGTTTCGGTTAGTTAACCGTGGACTTCATGAGTCGTCTTTTGTTTTGTATTTTGTGCGTCATCAATTAAAGTCATGTTTCTTGCACACGCTGCGCCTTGGTCTCCTTCGCTCTTAGACGTCCGTGACAGAAAAACCCACCAATCTAGGACCAAGCGGCGTGTCAAGCGGCAACAGGACCAACCTACACAGGATTCATGGACATGGGAGGAGATACTGGTTGGAAAGGGTCCTTGGGCACAACCGGGAGAATATCGCCGCCCTCGTGAAGAGCTGGAGGCAGCTAAAGCCGAGAGGAGGCAATATGAGGAGGCAGCACGGAGGCAAGGCTGGAAGCCCGTGAGCACTAGCCAAAAATTTCTTGGGGGGGGCCTTAAAGGGAGTGTGGCGAGGTCAGGTAGGAGACCTGCGCCTACTCCCTGTACTTACCGTGGAGAGCGAGAGTACGGGCAGACACCGTGTTACGCAGTGGAGCGCATGGTGTCTCCTGTACGCGTGCATAGCCCGGTTCGGTACATTCCAGCTCCACGTATCGGCCGGGCTAGATTGAGCGTTGAGTCGGATGTCATGAAGCCGGCCCAACGCATCAGGCCACCAGTGCGTCTCCTCGGGCCGGCTTACATGGCACCAGCCTTACGCATGGTGTCCCCGGTTCGCCTACATAGCCCGGTGCGGGTTATTCCTCCTTCCCGTACTGGTCGGGCGACGGGGAGCATACAACCAGGTAAGGTTGGGCAGGCTCAGTGCTCAAGGGAGCCAGTAAGCCTGCACGGTCCGGTATTTCCGGCGCCGCCTCCCCGCTCCAGCCCAGTACCACCAGTGCCTACACCACGCACCAAGCCTCCTGTGTGTCCCCAGAGTCCTGTGCGTCCTGTTGCTGCTCCCCGCACTAGCCCTGAGATGCGTGTCCTCAGCCCGGGACCACCAGTTCCGGCACCACGCACTAGGCCTTATGTGCGTCCCCAGGGTCCAGCATGCCCTGTTCCTTCTCCCCGCACTAGCCCTGAGATGCGTGTCCTCAGCCCGGGACCACCAGTTCCGGCACCACGCACCAGGCCTATAGTGCGTCTCGGCCGGCCAGAGTCTGCCGTCTGCCCAACGGCGCCTGAACTGCCCGTCTGCCCAACGGCGCCTGAACTGCCCGTCTGCCCAACGGCGCCTGAACTGCCCGTCTGCCCAACGGCGCTTGAACTGCCCGTCTGCCCAACGGCGCCTGAACTGCCTGTCTGCCCAACGCCGTCTGAACTGTCCGTCTGCCAAGCGCTGCATGAACTGCCCGTCTGTACTGAGCCTGCAAAGCCGCCCGTCTGCCATGAGCCTTCAGAGCCGTCCGCCAGACCGGAGCCGCTAAAGCCTTCCGCCAGACAGGAGCCGCTAGAGCCTTCCGCCAGACAGGATCAGCCAGAGCCTTCCGCCAGACAGGATCAGCCAGAGCCTTCCGCCAGACAGGATCAGCCAGAGCCGTCCGCCAGACAGGATCTGCCAGAGCCTTCCGCCAGACAGGATCAGCCAGAGCCTTCCGCCAGACAGGATCAGCCAGAGCCTTCCGCCGGACAGGATCAGCCAGAGCCTTCCGCCAGACAGGATCAGCCAGAGCCTTCCGCCAGACAGGATCAGCCAGAGCCTTCCGCCAGCCATGAGCAGCCAGATCCGTCAGCCAGCCACGAGCAGCCAGATCCGTCAGCCTGCCATGAGCAGCCAGATCCGTCAGCCAGCCATGAGCAGCCAGATCCGTCAGCCAGCCATGAGCAGCCAGATCCGTCAGCCAGCCATGAGCAGCCAGATCCGTCAGCCAGCCATGAGCAGCCAGATCCGTCAGCCTGCCATGAGCAGCCAGATCCGTCAGCCAGCCACGAGCAGCCAGATCCGTCAGCCTGCCATGAGCAGCCAGAGCCGTCAGCCAGCCATGAGCAGCCAGATCCGTCAGCCAGCCATGAGCAGCCAGATCCGTCAGCCAGCCATGAGCAGCCAGATCCGTCAGCCAGCCATGAGCCGTCCAGCCAGGATCCGCCAGAGACGTCCAGCCAGGATCCGCCAGAGCCGTCCAGCCAGGATCCGCCAGAGCCGTCCAGCCGGGATCCGCCAGCCAGCCAGGATCCGCCAGAGCCAGCCAGCCAGGATCCGCCATTCAGTCCGGTGCTGCCCCTTATCCTGGTGCTGCCCCTTAGTCCGGTGCTGCCCCTTAGTCCGGTGCTGCCTCTTAGTCCGGTGCTGCCCCTTAATCCGGTGGGGTTAAGTTGGAGGGTGGTCAGTTGGAGGAGGCTACGAAAGCGGGTAGTGACTATGGTGGGGTGGGGACCACGACCAGAGCCAGAACCACCGCCGAAGAGGTATGCCCACCCAGCCCTCCCTTGGTTAGCCCTAGTTGAGGCGCGGTCGCAGTCCGCGCCTTTTTTTTTTTTTTTTTTTTTGAGTGAACATGATGACTTTAATTAGTAAAGCACGTCAATACAAAACAAAAGACGATAGTGAAGTCCTCAGTACACCGACTGAACATAGAACAAAAACCCACAACACCCAAAGGAAAACATACAGATAAATATGGCTCCCAATCAGAGATAACGAGCCGACAGCTGACACTCGTTACCTCCGATTGGGAGTCACATGACTACACAAGAACTAACCAAAACCACACACACCCAAATGAACACACCCTATTCCCAACCTAACCAAAACAAACCCCAACAAAACGAATACACCCTGGCTCAAATACAAGTCCCGGAGCCAGAGTGTGACAGGTGGGCTAAATTCAGATGGGCTGTGTACAGGTGCAGTGATCGGTAAGCTGCTCTGACAACTGATGCTTAAAGTTAGTGAGGGAGATAAAAGTCTCCAGCTTCAGAGATTTTTGCAGTTCGTTCCAGTCATTGGCAGCAGAGAACTGGAAGGAATGGCGGCCAAAGGAGGTGTTGGCTTTGGGGATGACCAGTGAGATATACCTGCTGGAGCGCAGACTACGGGTGGGTGTTGCTATGGTGACCAGTGAGCTAAGATAAGGCGGGGATTTGCCTAGCAGTGATTTATAGATGACTTGGAGCCAGTGGGTTTGGCGACGAATATGTAGTGAGGGCCAGCCAACAAGAGCGTACAGGTCACAGTGGTGGGTAGTATATGGGGCTTTGGTGACAAAACGGATGGCACTGTGATAGACTACATCCAATTTGCTGAGTAAAGTGTTGGAGGCTATTTTGTAAATGACATCGCCGAAGTCAAGGATCGGTAGGATAGTCAGTTTTACGAGGGCATGTTTGGCAGCATGAGTGAATGAGGCTTTGTTGCGAAATAGGAAGCCGATTCTAGATCTAACTTTTGATTGGAGATGCTTAATGTGAGTCTGGAAGGAGAGTTTACAGTCTAACCAGACACCTAGGTATTTGTAGTTGTCCACATACTCTAGGTCAGACCCGCCGAGAATAATGATTCTAGTTGGGTGGGCGGGTGCCAGCAGCGTTCGATTGAAGAGCATGCATTTAGTTTTACTAGTGTTTAAGAGCAGTTGGAGGCTACGGAAGGAGTGTTGTATGACATTGAAGCTCGTTTGGAGGTTTGTTAACACAGTGTCCAATGAAGGGCCAGATGTATACAAAATGGTGTCGTCCGCATAGAGGTGGATCCGAGCTTCACCAGCAGCAAGAGCGACATCATTGATATACACAGAGAATAGAGTCGGCCCGAGAATTGAACCCTGTGGCACCCCCATAGAGACTGCCAGAGGTCCAGACAACAGGCCCTCCGATTTGATACAATATGGACATTATGTCACTCTGGTTGGTGTGGCTTTGGTTGAAACTCAAATCTCAGATCTCCCTACCATCATATCTAAGCCAGTATGACACACGCGTGTGATTGGAGGTACACAACACACTCCCTGCCTCTCGTCAAGAGCCGTCTGGCCGTTACCCAGAACCACATACTGAATTTTTGTAACGGGGTCCTTAACATTAGGAAAAAATACAATGTCTTGCCCCCACCTAGCTCAATATAGCTCAATAGGAGAACGACCAATAGACTTACCACCTTTCGGACTGAATACTTTCGTAGGGGCAACAGTTTTGATCAAATGTATAATCTATCGCTCTCACGTGCCAATAGAGAACCAACGATGTGCTACCTTTTTGTAGCATTTCTGGCTACGCTAATATGTAATATCTAGCACTGGGTCGATCAACTTGGTTGCTCGGCAACAACACAGCTGCCAGTCATAAGAAGTGTATGAGAACAAACCTACTGTAGACACAATATCGACATACGTATCTACACTGACTGTACCAAACATTAGGAACACCCGCCCCTTTTGCCCTCAGAAGAAGCCTCAATTCGTCGGGGGCATGGACTCTACAAAGGTGTCGAAAGCATTCAACAGGGATGCTGGCCCATGTTGACTCCAATGCTTCCCACGAGACATGCCACCAGAGGTCTCTTCACAGTCCCCAAGTCAAGAACAGACTATGGGGGAGGCGCACAGTACTACATAGAGCCATGACTACATAGAACTCTATTCCACATCAGGTAACTGATGCCAGCAGTAGAATCAGATTTAAAAAACAGATAAAAATACACCTTATGGACCAGCGTGGACTGTGAAGCAACACAAACATTGACACATGCATACAAACACACGATAACATACGCACTATACACACATGTACACATGGATTTTGTGTTATAGATATGTGGTAGTAGAGTAGAGGCCTGAGGGCACACACTTAATGTGTTGTGAAATCTGTTATGAATGTATTGTAATGTTTTTTATATAATGTATAACTGCCTTCATTTTGCTGGACCCCAGGAAGAGTAGCTGTTGCCTTGGCAGCAGCTAATGGGGATCCATAATAAATACAAATACAAATACAGTTGTGTCAAGTTGGCTGGATGTCCTTTGGGTGGTGGACCATTCTTGATACACACGGAAAACTGCTGAGCATGAAAAACACAGCAGCGTTGCAGTTCTTCGCCTGGCACCTACTACCATACCCCGTTACATTAACATTTACATTTTAGTCATTTAGCAGACGCTCTTATCCAGAGCGACTTACCGTTAGTGCATACATATTTAAAAAATGTCATACCCCCTGTGTGCCATTCAAAGGCACTTGAATATTTTGTCTCTGTTCACCCTCTGAATGGCACACATACACAATCCAAGTCTCAATAGTCTCAAAGCTTAAAAATCCTTCTTTACCCTGTCTCCTCCCCTTCATCTACACTGATTGAAGAGGATTTAACAAGTGACATCAATAAGGGATCATAGCTTTCACCTGGATTCAGCTGGTCAGTCTATGTCATGGAAAGAGCAGGTGTTCCTAATGTTTTGTACACTCAGTGCATTTGGAAAGTATTCAGACCCCTTCCCTTTTTCCACATTTTGTTACGTTACAGCCTTATTCTAAAATTGATTGAATTAAAAAAAAATCCTCATCAATCTACACAAAATACCCCATAATCACAAAGCGAAAACAGGTTTTTAGACATTTTTGCAAATGTATTAAAAATACAAAACAGAAATACCTTATTTACATAAGTGTTCAGACCCTTTGCTATGAGACTCGAAATTGAGCTCAGGTCCATCCTGTTTCCATTGATCATCCTTGAGATGTTTCTACAACTTGATTGGAGTTCACCTGTTGTAAATTAAATTGACTGGACATGATTTGTAAAGGCACACACCTGTCTATATAAGGTCCCACAGTTGACAGTGCATGTCAGAGCAAAAACCAAGCCATGACGTTGAAGGAATTGTCTGTAGAGCTCTGAGATAGGATTGTGTCGAGGCACAGATCTGCGGAAGGGTACCAAAACATTTCTGCAGCATTGAAGGTCCCAAAGAAAACACTGGCCGCCATCATTCTTAAATGGAAGAAGTTTGGAACCACCAAGACTCTTCCTAGAGCTGGCCGCCCGGCCAAACTGAGCAATCAGGGGACAAGGGCCTTGGTCAGGGAAGTGACCAAAAACCCGAAGGTCACTCTGACAGAGCTCCAGAGTTCCTCTGTGTAGATGGGAGAACCTTCCAGAAAGACAACCATCTCTGCAGCACTCCACCAATCAGGCCTTTATGGTAGAGTCGGCAGACGGAAGCCACTCCTCAGTAAAAGGTATATGGCAGCCCGCTTGGAGATTGCCAAAAGGAACCTAAAGGATTCTCAGTCCAGGAGAAACAAGATTCTCTGGTCTGATGAAACCAAGATTGAATTATTTCACCTGAATGTGAAGCGTCACGTCTGGAGGAAACCTGACACCATCTCTACGGTGAAGCACGGTGGTGGCAGCATCATGCTGTGGGGATGTTTTTCAGCGGCAGGGACTGGAAGACTAGTCAGGATCGAGGGAAAGATGAACGGAGCAAAGTACAGAGAGATCCTTGATGAAAACCTGCTCCAAAGCGCTCAGGACCTCAGACTGGGGCGAAGGTTCACCTTCCAACAGGACAACGACCCTAAACACACAGCCAAGACAACGCAGGAGTGGCTTCGGGACAAGTCTCTGAATGTCCTTGAGTGGCCCAGCAAGAGCCCAGACTTGAACCCGATCGAACATCTCTGGAGAGACCTGAATATAGCTGTGCAGCGACGCTCCCCATCCAACCTGACAGAGCTTGAGAGGATCTGCAGAGAAGAATGGGAGAAACTCCAAAAATACAGGTGTGCCAAGCTTGTAGCGTCATACCCAAGAAGACTCGAGGCTGTAATCGCTGCCAAAGGTGCTTCAACAAAGTACTGAGGAAAGGGTCTGAATACTTATGTAAATGTCATATTTACGTTTTTTATTTGTAATAACCTCTCTGTCTCCCCACTACTCTAACCTCTCTGTCTCCCCACTACTCTAACCTCTCTGTCTCCCCACTACTCTAACCTCTCTGTCTCCCCACTACTCTAACCTCTCTGTCTCCCCACTACTCTAACATCTCTGTCTCCCCACTACTCTAACCTCTCTGTCTCCCCACTACTCTAACCTCTCTGTCTCCCCACTACTCTAACCTCTCTGTCTCCCCACTACTCTAACCTCTCTGTCTCCCCACTACTCTAACATCTCTGTCTCCCCACTACTCTAACATCTCTGTCTCCCCACTACTCTAACCTCTCTGTCTCCCCACTACTCTAACATCTCTGTCTCCCCACTACTCTAACCTCTCTGTCTCCCCACTACTCTAACCTCTCTGTCTCCCCACTACTCTAACCTCTCTGTTTCCTCTAACCTCTCTGTCTCCCCACTACTCTAACCTCTCTGTCTCCCCACTACTCTAACATCTCTGTCTCCCCACTACTCTAACCTCTCTGTCTCCCCACTACT